>NC_081180.1:134960550-135560550 GCF_029867415.1 Vicia villosa | reverse complement strand
CGTGCGTGCAGTTGAGGGGACGTCTACTTAGGTAACTGTGCAAATCTCGTCTTTTGTCATTGTTATCTCTCCTCACGTCAAATAACATTAAATGCCATTCATCATTTCTTTTATTGTCCTTTATGTTTTTATATCCGTCAAACGTTTCCCTTTCCTAGAACGTTTTCCTTCCCCACATTCTCTCTATTTATTTCTCCATTTCTTTGCATTCTTCAATCAATCTTTGTGCTCCCTCTCACTTTTCTATGAATATCTTTTGCGAAAACCCTAGTTCATTCTTCATCGATCTAGCATTCATGATATGTTAGCTAGGATTTTGTCTAAGCTAGGGTTGTAGTCTTTAAGTCTTTGTAGTTTTCTTTCCTTGTTGCATCTGTTTTCTGCATACACCTTTTGTAATTCCTCTTGTTGAAATCAATGAAAAGTTATTTATGTTTCTTTCCTTTTATCTCTTGCTTTACATCTGAATCTTTTTATGCTTTTTGATGTTATGACAAAAAGGGGGAGAAAAAAATATATGATAAATGATCTGATTAATATTATCAGTTACCGAGTAAAAAGGCTCCACATTTACTAACAGAACTTGCAAAGTTCTATGTTTTTAAGTTGTGTTGTTGCAGGAATCAAAGATTCAAGATCAATATAAGAAGCAACAAGATGAATCAAGTTCTTGGATTCTTGAAGCAAGCTGAGTGCTAGGAAGCTTCAGAATCAGAAGCAAGAAGGAAGAATGATCAGAAATAGTTCTTGGATTCTTGAAGCAAGCTGAGTGCTAGGAAGCTTCAGAATCAGAAGCAAGAAGGAAGAATGATCAGAAATAGCTCTTGGATTCTTGAAGCAAGCTGAGTGCTAGGAAGCTTCAGAATCAGAAGCAAAAAGGAAGAATAATCAGAAATTCTGATAATAGAATATGATCCAAATCATTGTCTATTTGCTCTGATACGTTGTCTATTGGATCTGATATATTCTATATGGCTTATATGACTTTGATACATATTTTGTGTTCTGATACACATTTTATGTTCTAACTCATTCATGCTGACTTTTGTCGTTTAGTTTTGTTCTGTAACATTTCAGGATGTAGAGATGCTCTGATGATGCTCTGGTACATTCAACAATGTTCTGATACAATCTAGCATGAAGTGATGTAAGAAGAAATTCAAAGCTCTGAAGCTATCCGAGGGAAGCAGAAATCAGAAGCTGTGAATGTTCTAAAGATCCAGAAAACTCAAGTTCTGAAGCTGTCCTAAATGGAAGCATGAATCAGAAGCTGTGAATGTTCTGAAGATCAAAGAAATTCAAGTTCTGAAGCTGTCCTAAATGGAAGCAGGAATCAGAAGCTGTGAATGTTCTGAAGATCAAAGAAATTCAAGTTCTGAAGCTGTCCTGAATGGAAGCAGGAATCAGAAGCTGTGAGTGTTCTAGGGATCTAAAGAAATTCAAGTTCTGAAGCTGTCCAATGGAAGCAGAAATCAGAAGCTATGAATTATCAGAAGACAGAAGCTTATGTGATCGTCTCTACCGAAATAATCAGGGAAGTCTTTTATTATTAAAGTTCTTCGAGTATTTATTTCAGGGGGAGATTATTCATCTCAGGGGGAGATTGTTAATCTCAGGGGGAGACATATTCACATGCTTATGCTATAGCTGTGTAATTTGTCTTTAGCCGTCTGCTCTTTCTGATCGCAAATTCATATCATTTATATATGTTTTTGTCATCATCAAAAAGGGGGAGATTGTTAGAACAAGATTTGTTCTGATCAATATTCTTAGTTTTGATGATAACAAGGATATGAATTTTGTGTGAGATAATGTGGTACTCTAATACATTGCAATTTCCCTTTCAGGAAATATATAAAGAGTATGCACAAATCAGCGCTCAGAAGCTTTGTCTCAGAAGGTTCAGCATGCAACATCAGAACATGGTCTGGCAAGACATCAGAAGATGGTCAAGGCAGAATCAGAACATGGGTCTATGAAAGCATCAGAAGAACTTGAGGTCAGAAGCAGAAGCACTGAAGTTCTCATGGTATCACGCTTAGAAGCACTTCAAGGTCAGAAGACAAGAAGATGCTATGCACCAAGCTGTTTGACTCTGATGATATTCAAATATTTTATTCACAAACATCAGATCAGAAGAAAGTACAAGTGGCAGGCTACGCTGACTGACAAAAGGAACGTTGGAAGCTATTAAAGGCAACGTCAGTAGACACAGCGTGAACAAGGCTCGAGGTAGTTGACAAAAGCGTGAAACATTAAATGAAAAGCTGTACGGAACACGCAAAGCATTAAATGCGCTCAACGGTCATCTTCTCAAGTGCCTATAAATATGAAGTTCTGATGAGAAGCAAGGTTAACAACTCTGAACCAAATTGTGTGAATATTAACTTGCTGAAACGCTGTTCAATTCAAAGCTCAGAAACTTCATCTTCATCAAAGCTCACTATATTGCTGTTGTAATATATTAGTGAGATTAAGCTTAAACGTTAAGAGAAATATCACTGTTGTGATTATAGCTTTTCAGAAGCATTTGTAATACTCTTAGAATTGATTACATTAATTTGTAAGTAACTAGAGTGATCAAGTGTTGATCAGGATACTCTAGGAAGTCTTAGCTTGTGTCTAAGCAGTTGTAATAAGAGTGATCACGTGGTGGTCAGGATACTCTAAGAAAGTCTTAGCTTGTGTCTAAGCATTTGTTCCTGGAGTGATCAGGTTGTGATCAGGATACTCTAGAAGACTTAGTCGCGGACTAAGTGGAAAACCATTGTAATCTGTTGCGATTAGTGGATTAAATCCTCAGGTGAGGTAAATCACTCCGCGGGGGTGGACTGGAGTAGTTTAGTTAACAACGAACCAGGATAAAAATAACTGTGCAATTTATTTTTATCGTTCAAGTTTTTAAGACTACACTTATTCAAACCCCCCCTTTCTAAGTGTTTTTCTATCCTTCAGTAACTACTTCAGATCTTTCCCTCTCTCTTATATCAGGAACCAAGGAATATGTTGGATGAAGAGATTTGAAGGAATGCAATTTCTGCTTCTTTCTTACAAGTCGAGAGGACGAATTCAGTATACCTAGCTCTTGTGAGGTTGAAGAGATGGTGGAATTTCTTCATGTATCGTAGGCATCCTGGTTGCGGTTGGATCTGAAATGACTGCATGATGACTCAGTGAAGCCAGTATGTGTACTATGTTTTTCAAGGGAGGACCGAGCTGTATGTTTTCTTCTAGTCTTATTATCCTTTCAGTATAGAGTTGAGAAATTTGTTAATGCATCATATTATACATGTTATTAATTAGAACAACTGCTCCTTGTACGCCTAAAATTTCCTATAACATTTGAAGATCAAGAAACATCTTCAACGCAACTATTAAAGGCTGATGTAGATGTTGATTAGGCACTCCAAATAGACCAAGAGGTCAACTAGGTTGGAAAATTAGGAAAGGTTGATATATTCCTTGAACAAATCTCTAAGGAATCACGTTTGAGTCATTTGGATCTGATGGCAAAGTTATCAACACTAGATCATTCGATCCTGGAGGAGGAGGAAAATGATGATTCCTTCTTGCATCCTCCGCTGTAGTGGCCTTGGAATATCTAGTGGACTTGGGATCGACCATAGTAAGAGTTGTCAAATTTTGGATTTTAGGTGAGGAGACGAATAGCTTGACGATCGAATATTTGAGATCTAAATCTTCGACTTAAAAATGCAGGTTTCTTGCTGAAGTTCATAGAAACCAAAGGTTGATTCCCATATACAACGCCATTGTTCCACGAGGGAACTAAAAATGTTAGATGGATTAGTGATTGGACTTCCAATGCGGTGTATTGAGCTTTCTGGTTTGGAGGTGAAGGGGTGCGCCTGCAGTGAAATAATTAGATATGATGATTATTGGGAATGTATTTGAATTATCTCTAAAATGGTGTCTCCTCTCTTTATATATACAAATGGTTAAAAATGCTTCACGTTGAATGTGGCATGTCGTGTTAGGGACATTCTGATTGATATGGATGGTGTGTGGTGAGCTAGGAGTTGGGATCGTCTGTGCTCGAGAATACACATATCCTATTTTGTTGCGTGTAATCCTCAATAGTGTTCAATCTTTAATCTCTCTTACTAGGCCTTATGGACGATCTAGAACACATAGGTAATGATTTAATTTTTTTTTGGATGATGATTTTTTTGGATGAAACAGGTTTTGAGTTCTAATGATATGTGGTGTATACTCCAGTAGCTTACAATGGAATAAACATTGGATTATACCTCATGTTTTCATATCCGACTAATTAAATAAAGAAGTGAACAATGATAACATAGCAATTTAGTAGGATACATCATTCTATAAGAAAAAGTGTCCTTTTATTATGATATTTAGTTTTGTTGCATTATTGAGACCAATTCATGTTTGTTCATATTTTACTTAAATTTTAAACAAATAGAGAAAATTAAATTTCAATAGACATATTATAGTACTAAATTGTAGTATTAATTTATCTTAAAATGCAAATGCCTTTAAAAATCAAGAAAAGAAATTGGCAATTCAAATTATATGGTTTAAAACATGCACCAAAACAATGACATCAAAAGTTTGACTCATTCATACTTTTAAACGGATTTACTCCAAATTCTTCCGACAAGTGTCTGTACACAAAGGTGCGTGAAAACATTATAATATTTCTCTGTCTATATGATGATGACATGTTGATCATTAGCAACAAGATTAATGAAATCTTAAAAACAAAAAGGTTTCTAACTTCCACATTCAAGATGGAAGATCTTGGACTAGTTGATACAATTGTAGGGATCAAAGTAAAACAAAATAGTTGGGCTTATGAACTTAATCAAACACACTATATTGATAAAATGTTGGATAAGTTAAAACACCTAAATTTTAAGGAAGTAAACTCTCCATTTCATCCTAGTGTCAAACTTGAAAAGAACAATGGAAAAATTGTGGCTCAATTGAAATATGCAAGTGCAGTTGGATATCTAATGTATTTAATGCAATGCACCAGGTATGACATAACATTTGCAGTTAGTAAGATCAGTAGATTTACTAGCAACTCAAATGACGAACATTGGAAGGAAATCATTAGGATTTTCGGTTATCTTATAAAAACCAAAAATTTGGGCCTTTATCATGGTAGTTTCCCTGCTATACTAAAAGGATATACCGATGCGAGTTGGATATTAAGTGTTGGAGATCATGGTAGTAAACTCTTAATGAAGTTCAATGTCGAGAATATGTATCTCAATAAAAATAGATACAATATGAACTTCATCTATGTGAATTTCGAGATGGTGCCGTCTCAAAGTGAGAATTGGAGTTTCTCACACAGAAAATTCATGAAACAGGAAAAGCACATGGTTATAAGTAATACTAGGCGAGAGATGTAAGCGAAAAACCATTAAAGAGTGTGTGTAAAGTAACGCCGGTCTAATCACAAGGGATAACAGTTCATAGCATCGTTACCTAACATTCTTATTAGACTATGTTGTCCTTGCTAAAGTTAAGTTGAAATTGAAAGATACTTAACTGTATTTACATTCTTTGTTTCTCTTTTTCTATAATTGGTCATGTCATTATTAGAAAAAGTGGGGAGTTATTATAATTTATGAACAATAAATGTCCATGAGTGTGTTTCAAAATGACAAGAAAAGTGGAAATGAGTAAATGTCAATAAATGCATGGGAAATAGTCTCACATAGAAAGTGATACTCACATTGAAAGCCTTTCTAAAGAGTTAAGTTCAATAAATCAACAAAATAGTTAAAGAGGATAAATTGTCACATGGACAGGTATGGTGGTCCTAAGTTTATGCCACTTGTATCTTACATACACTCCCTCACCGTTGTCGCCACTAACAACATTGGCTCTGGCTTCGACATCGAGTCCGAGGGTGTAACGCCCGGAAAAATAATTATTTTCTTAATTTATTCATTTGTGATGTTTATTGAAATTTTTTCGTTTTGGGACGATTTAGTAGGTATCTTGAGAATTTAACCGTAATTGTATTTTTGGCCAAATACTAATGAATTGATACTTGGTTTGGAAGTATATTCTTATTTTTTTTATTGGCAATATTAATTAACATGAGATAGTATTATTTACTAGTGTTAATTGTAGTTTGTGAATCATAATTGAATATTGTTTCTATTATGTGGATTGATATCAATGCGTTGTGAATGTTGTGTACAATTTGATATATAATTCATAGAGTTGAATTATTGTTGGTATGCGGTATGTTAAGATTGATGAGATAATCTTAATTGCATAGTTGATTGGTAATTGTACATTCATTCATGGCATAGTCGGCTTTATTGTGGAAGCGGTGAAACTGTGGGTTCACATGGTAATAGACGGTGATCCTTGAATGGAAATAGACGTAGAATACGTTGATCCTTAATTGGAAACATACGTGGTGGCTTTGATCTTGTCCGGATCGGAAGCGTGTCTTGGATTCTAGATATTGAATCGAAAAACGGTGAAACGTTGGGTTCACATTGCGGTACCACATGCATAGCGTTACATATCATGCATTGAGTCACATTAGAATTATGCGATAATTGAATATGTGAAGTTGATGTAGTTGTGATATGTGTATGAGCTTGATAATTGAAATGAGTGATGTTTGAATACATATTTGATTAAATGTGTGAATATGTGATAATTATGGTTGTGTGCGTAATTGAGAATATAATATTGGAATTGAAATATTATACTCTTTATACTTGTTGTATACTTGATAACATGTGAAATATAGATCGATTATTATTATCTACATGGTTATACATAGTGTGCGTAATTGATTATTATTATCATTGTATCTTATTATACTTTCTTCATAATGATTCGTATTCTCACCCTTCTGTTTTAATGTTGCCCTCGTTTGGCGACATGTAGGTTCTGGAGTTTAGTAGCTTGTGCGTGATCTAGCCGGAGATTCTTCCGTGTTCGTTGGAGATTAGGTAGTGAGTCGATGCTCTGGTCATGTAACACTGGGTAGACTAGTCGTGTTGAACTCATGTGTCTTTTGGTTATGTATTATGTTATGACTTGAGAACCTGTTTATTTGGCTACTTGTTTTTGAGAGGCTTTTAAGCTAAATATTCTGATTATGGTTTATTTTATGTTGAGATGATTATTGAGATATATGATCATGGTATGGGACATGAATCATTTTATGAAATACATGAGTATTTAGTATTTTCCGCTGTGAATGCATATTCTGTGTGAATTATAATTAAATGTTTAGGTGTTATTTGAAATGACCAGGTGTATTGTATATTGTAGATAAATGCTGTCGGTTTTTAAAAACTTTTAGTTTTTGAAAACGTCGATGTGACGCCCTTTTTGAATTATATGCATGCTTGTTCTCTGATTATATGCTTATTTATTTTGGGGTATAAAAGGGGTGTTACAGAGGGCGTGGAATTAGAGGCGTTAATGGAGGCTTGTAGGTGGTAATTGAGCACTTAGGCACGATGCATTGGAGTAATCGAGCTACTTGCGGCATTATACAACATCGATAGTGGCCGACCTTTGGTCGACATATGGCGGAAAGCTGCCACATATGGGAAATGGTTGTTGATCTTGTTTTTTTGGTTGCTTATGTTTGAATTTTGAATTAAGAAAAGGAAACACTTTGTGAAGTGTTGCAGAATGAAAATAGACAACTCTTGAAAAGTGTTGCTATTGGTGAAAATATACAATTTATGGTAAAAAAGGTTGCTGAAAGGGTGTTGTTTCATTAAGGGTCAAAACCTTGTGAAACAACACTAACATGACCTATAAATAGATCATTCTTGATTCAGAAATTATATCACAAAAACGTATATCCTCTTCCATTAAATTCCAAATTCTCTTTCGTACATTCGAGTTTTCATCAATCTTATACAACTCAAGTATAGGCTGAATTATCCTAGATATTCCTACATAGAAACTCTAAGACATTTGAGAGTGTTTGAAATATTATAAGAAAATTTATTCGTTCACAATTCCGGTCTAGATCCATTTAATCTAAAAGATTTATTAAACATTTACGTCTTGATTTACATGAAACTTGGCTAGCCTTCCCCGTATTCGCTTCTAAAGATGTAGGGTCCTAAGTTCCATGAAACTTGGTTGGTATTTCCTCTATTCACTACTAATGATGTAGGGTCCTAGTTTACATGAAATTTGGTTGGCATTCTCGTATTCGCTACTAAAGAAGTAGGGTCATGAAATTCGATTGACATTCCCCATTATCTCTCATTGAGAACTTTTTTTAATAAGCAATTTGTACCTATTATGATTCAAACCTAGGATTTTGGGAAGAACATATTCTCAAAATCTAACTTTTTTCTTCTTATTGATATAAGATCATGTAAATTCTTTTGCCTTCTTAGTCGATTTCCAACTGCAAAGTTTTAAATAAAACAAAGTTCTTTTCAAAATTACAAAATGGAAAATTTTTGCTAATTTTTCATGACCATCTTTCTATTCTGGATTTGATAATATGTTTTTAACGTAGGGCAACAACTAATTTTGCACATTATATATTACTAAATATTATTAACACTATGTGATATATTCAATAGTTTCTATTTTTTTAAACTTCTTAATTATAAACGATATTTTCCATGATGCATATTACAATCGGTGTTTACTAGTTAAATACTATATATTTATATCTACATCAGAAATCTATAATATAAAATAAGTTGTTGTTCTAGAAATCACAAACTTATCCTTGTGTTATCTTAGTATAAATTAATAATCTGAAGGCAAAAAATGTCTTTTGCTGATTTTTTTCAACTCACTTTTTCACTTTTTCTTTTCACTTTTTCACTTTTCATTTTTCACATTTTCACTTTTCACTTTTTATTACTTTATTATTATTATTTATAATAAATTATTAATCAAAATATTCCAAAAAATTATTTTTTAATAAAAAGATTATTATTATCATTTTAAATAATTGTTAATTTATATTTAAAATAGTATTTAATTTTTAAAAATTAACTTTAGTAATTGAATATTAATAACGAAGAAATATAATTTGAAATAATCTATAATATAAGAAAAGTTGTTGTTCTGGAAATCACAAAAAACACTCCTTATGTTATCTTTGTATAAATTAATAATTTGAGGACAAAAAATGTCTTTTGCTGATTTTTTCCAACACACTTTTCACTTTTATTTTTCACTTTTTCACTTTTCACTTTTCACATTTTCACATTTTATTACTTTATTATTATTATTTCTAATAAATTATTAATCAAAATATTCCAATAAATTATTTTTTAATAAAAAGATTATTATGATCATTTTAAATAATTATTAATTTACATTTAAAATAGTATTTAATTTTTAAAAATTAACTTTAGTAATTGAATATTAATAACGAAGAAATATAATTTGAAATAATTTTTATTTTAAAATACAATATTTTTTAAGAAAATAATAATAATTTTAATTAAAAAAATTATTTCAATTCAAATGAACTTAAAAACATAATTGAAAAGATATTTTATTGGATAAATTACAAAAATGTGTGTCACTTATCATTAACTTTAATTTATATGATTCAAAATATTATTATATTAATATATTTCGTTAATGAAGTTTATACAATTAAAATAATTTTTGCACAATTAAATATTAAAAAAATTATTGGTTATTGATGTCATTTCACAAATATATGTTATCAATGAAAAATGGTATTTGTGATCTAATAAAATCTGATTAAAAAATAATAAACGGGAAAAAAAATCTATTATTAATTTAAATATTTTTATATACGAAAATTTATTATTGATCCAGATATTTTTTTAAATGATACCTAAATATAAATAATACTCATATATAAAAAAAAATCTATTAATGATCTAAATATTTTTATATATAAAAAATGGTATTTATGATTTAAAAATTTTGATTCAAATTTTGATTTTTAATTTAAAATAAATATATTATATAAACAAATGCGAATATCAAACCAGAACCCGTGCGTATTCACGAGATTGTTACTATTTTTAATTATAAAACTATTAACAGAGTAATCTTTGCAGGGAGTCGAATTTCTAGCAGGACTAACATATTGTAATGGGTGGTGGTGGCTTCCTAAGAACCTAAGGATCAACCACCCTCCCTCACCATAACAAAAATCCAGAGAGGTATGCCTCTTAAACTATATTATTTCATATTTGTCTTCCATTTTATTAGTTTCCAATTTAAATCATATCCAATCTATTATTATCCTATCCACACAAACATTATTAATCAAACACTCCACAAATATTGTTTCCAATTCATTCATTCACCATTATCTAATACATACCAATTTCATTTAATTTAATATCATATTTTTCATTATGTTTTCACTATTCTAGAACACTTTTAACCTAGACTTGATTTCTTAATGATGATATTGAAACCATTTATAACATCCCCAACACCAATTCAAACTCATACCTCAATATTCTCCTTCCATTCACATGCTCTTTCTTTTACTCTCCCAACAACTTTCAGGGCTAATTCTCTCTCCATCAATCAATCCCCACACTTCAAAACACAAGGTAACAGAGTTCCCTCAATTCAATTATTGTTGTTATCATGGTTACATTACATTAAATTCATAATTATATGTGTTTGTAGGTATGCATGCATACTGTTTGATAAAAAACCACACTGAAAAGTAGCCTTTTGTTAATTACATTGTTACTGAACTGACATATAGGTAATATTTCAGAAGTAATGGATATATCACAGCTGGTAAGATTCTCTTTGTTGATGGATGATACTGATACTAACAACTACAAAGTATGTAGCATTCCTATGAGGCTCCCTTCTGATGATCCAACTGTCCCAACTCCTACTGAGTTATCTTGGATTAATCTCTTATACTGTGGTATCCCCTCCTTCAAGTATGATCTCTCTTACTAGCTCATTGGTTGATTTTGAATGAAATGATTTTGTGTAAAGTGAGTTGAATGTAAAACTATTTATGCTTGGATACATTAATGTAAAGTGGGTTGATTAAGAAATTCAAGACTAAAAATCAGTTTTAGAGGCTAAAGCCTCAAATTTTAGCTTCATGTTAAAATCAATTATGTAGGAAAAATCAATTTTACTCGAGAATATTCAAACATGGCAAAATAAATTATGCGGTGTTCAAAAGTGGAACTGAACATACACTTAAAGTTTATTTCTCGCAAAATGAAATTGGGCATGTGGTTCAAGGTTCTTCATTCACAACTAATCTATCTCTTTATTGGTTTAGAATAACTTTTTTGTGTATGTGGTTCACAATTCTCTTTCAGAAATTTATATCTCGCATGCCGTTTTTTGGCAGCGATGACATATAATTTGAGTCACCTTGGAATCAACAAATGTACTTTTTTTTACTAAGGATTAAAAATGTTGATGTGGATAAATTATGTTTTAGTGAAGTATGAATCTATATTATTGCAAGGGTTTTATTATTTCAATGTTTCTTGTTTTTATCAATTTATAACTTTGATTTGGTACAGGAAGCATGCTGAGAGTGATACCTCTGTCCCTGATGCTGCAAGTAAAGCTGAACTTTTTGCTCAAAGGTTAGGTGGCCGCTCATTATTTCATCCTCCCCTTTTTGTTCATTGTGAGAGGTTTTTTTTTGCATTAAGGCCTATGCTTTTACACCTTATTTATCAGTAACATCAGCGAATTTTTTTTTTAAATTATTTGGAAGGCAAAGTGTTTCTTATGGACATCAGGCTTGTACTGTCTTTATCCTAGCATATTCAAATTGTTGTTAATTGCAATATTGCATCTTCTGCTGGTTTCAAAAAGGTATGCTAAAATACTTGAAGATTTGAAGAAAGATCCTGCAAGTTACGGCGTTCCTCTTGATATCCCTGTATGTTCTTTACTTGAAATTATATGCAAAAGAGAAAAATAATAAAAACTAAAATGTTTGGTATATGTCTGATTTCTCTTGTGTTTTTCTTCAATTCTCTTAATTCTGTGTTTTTGTTCTAGCTTCTATGCAGACTTCGTGAGGAAGTCCTTAAAGAAGTGGGATTCAGAGATATCTTCAAGAAAATCAAGGTATGTTTAAGCAAGAAATCGGATGTTCTATGTGATAAATGCTAATACTATTCATCTAACATATGGAGGAAAAGTATGTGAATATCTGATTATTGGGGTTGAAGTAATTTAATTTAACATCTTACATCAAGAATATAGCAAAATTTAATTGCATACTTTTCTTAATTTTGTTGCCCAAAGTTGAAGAAATTAATACCATTAGTTGTCATTGTCAATAAGAGATGGGATGGAGTATAATTCTAACTATCAATAAATCATCATGTAGTTTTGAGGATAGTTTCTGATAAAAAAACATTATTTTATGTATTTCATCCTTTTGCTATAACTTTTTTTGGATGTTAAATTTTCAAAAAATCATTAAATTTTGAATAGCTTTTCATGAAAATCTTTTTTGACATGTATGTTTTTGAAAATTATGTATTTTCTGGATGTTAAAATCTTTAATAATGAATATTTAAGTTATTGGATGTCAAAATTACTTTTTTAATTTAGAACAATGAGTTTGAAATAACTTAAACATTTTTTGACGAAGTTCTTAGAAAAATCAATTTTGAAAATACAAAGAAAACCAACTTTTTTAATCTATAAAAACAGGCCCTTTCTGTTTGTTATTTAGGCCATGATTTGTAATTCCTTTATGATTGAATACAACAGGTGGAAGAGAATGCAAAAGCCATCTCTCTATTTGAGAATGTTGTTCGTCTTAATGATGCCATTGAAGATGAAGGCAAGCGACTTGAGAATTTAATTAGAGGAATTTTCGCAGGAAACATATTTGATCTTGGTTCTGCTGAGGTAGGTTGATTTTCTATATATAAATTTGTTCACTTCTGGTGTAATGGTAGCTAACAATTGATTAAAGAAATGAACTCAATCACTTTGAAATAATTCCCACAAACTGAGAATGAGGCTAGTATGACTTGAACTGAACTATATGGAGAATTGTTTTAGCACAACCATTTGCTGACAATTTGCATGGGAGCCTTACATCAATATGAGTTCATTTGCCTACTAGAAGACTGTCATTTACTACAATCATTGCCAAAGCTTTGAGGATTATATATTGGGTATTTGTAGTTGATGTGTTACTTTTTTCTTCCCTCAATTTCTTGAAGCTTGCAGAAGTTTTCTCTAGGGATGGTATGTCGTTTTCGACTACTTGTGAAAATCTTCTTCCTCGACCTTGGATTATTGATGACCTTGACGCTCTCAAAGTGAGATGGAGCAAGAAGTCATGGAAGAAGGTAAGTGTTGTATGGATAAAGAAAAATACAATTCTTATAAAGCCCTTTATGTCTTCTGACAATTTTTTCCAAGGGTAGTGTCATAATCATTTTATTTTCCATGGCAGGTTCTCATATTTGTTGATAACTCGGGTGCAGATATTATTTTAGGTATTTTGCCATTTGCAAGGGAGCTCCTTCGGCGTGGGAGTCAGGTTTGCACACTTTAATTTATTTATCTTTAAACTGTATTTTCTGGTCTGGAAGTTGAAACCAATTGCCAAAACAAAGTTGAATGTTCTTTTGTTGAAGTGTCTATGTTCATAGACAGAGGCAACAGCTGTCAAACCATGTAAATTATGGGGCTTCTTTTTTTCGTGGTGCAATTGTGTTTTTACAGTGGGGTAACGACGAGGAGGATAATGGTAGCATTTATGTAAATCAATATGGTGAAATACCGGGAATTCATTTTGCTTTATAAGGAACTTAGAGTAACTTCAGATTTTTTAATTTGTTTTAAGTTTTTTAATTAGATCCACTTAAATCTTATTTGTAGAAGACATGATCCATAGTCCATTTTCTAAGTTGTTTGAGATTTTGAATGCAGGTTGTTTTGGCTGCCAATGATTTACCTTCTATCAATGATGTGACTTACTCTGAACTAATTGAAGTTTTATCAATGGTAACACAAGTTAATTTCAACAAGTTTTCGATATAACCAAAGTTGTTTCCTTTTCTAACCCTGCCATATTGGTTACCAGTTAAAGGATGAAGAAGGTAATCTTTTGGGTGTCAGCACTTCAAATCTTTTAATTGCCAACTCTGGAAATGGTTTACCTGTAAGACTTCGATCAGAAATATTTTGTTTGTTATAATAGGAAAATTCTGGTTTCCTTTTGGCCTATACTGTCAAATCATTGACTTGTATGACGATTACATGATTGAATGCTTCTTTGTTGTTTTGTTCTATGGGTTCCAGGTTATTGATCTTACAAAGGTGTCGCAAGAGCTTAATTGCATTGCCAGTGATGTAGACCTTGTCATTTTAGAAGGGATGGTATGAATTTTCGTCCTCCTATGAGGCCAATATAGTTATTCACTAAACCTTGTCAGAAATTGGTGCACATAGTGAGTTTAAACTTTGACATTTCTTATGACAGGGTCGCGGTATAGAAACAAATCTCCATGCTCAATTTAAATGTGATTCTATCAATATTGCAATGGTAATGCTTTTAATTTTTTTTTAATCATTTTTGAACTTGCTTCTTAAAATATGACAAACTGAAAGTGTTCATGTTATTTTCTGACATTTCCTTTGTTGTCATTTTTCTTTTACAGGTCAAACATCCTGAGGTTGCAGAATATCTTGGATCACGGTTGTATGACTGTCTAATCAAATACAAGGAAGTTTGAAGCTTATAGTTGAGCTGATTCTTGTCTTCAAGTAGCCATTTGATCATACACAAATTAGTTTTTTGATTGAATTGAGAATTTCATGGCAGTTGAGAGTTGACAATTCGATATGCTGTCTGAATAAGAGGAATGGTGAAAGAAAATCAATTGTATGTGTTTGTTCATTCTTTGGATGATTTTGTTTGATATCAAGGGATTGACAAATTATTTTTTGCTTGATTATATTTTGTCTCAATTTTATTTGATAAGGATTCTGACCCATATTTTTATTTCAAATAATCTTGTGGCTAAAATTTCACTCTTTAAAGATGAAGCGAAGTGTTGCACGGATGCAATCGAATATCCTTGCGGCTATTGATTGAATTGTATTTACAAAAGGCTACCAATTGAATTGTATTTTCGAGACTCGGCTTTTATAAGTCTCCCAAATTTTCAAATCACTTACATTTTATCTATTTGTGAAATCAGAGTAAAAATTTGTAGATGTGACAAGTGATATTATCTTGTTCAACATTGTCGTGAGCATTTTAAACAAACAAAAATGAGCCGAAAGTGGGAAAAGAAGTAATGGGCCATAAAGCCCAATTATTTATCCTAACAAAGAGTCCATCAACTTCTCCACACGGTCAAAACATTAGAGTTTATGAGAACGTTCAACCTTTCTCTACCACCGTAAAAAATAAAAAATATTCCCTAATTTCGAAAATGTATCTATGAACGCAATCTAAATACACATAACATTTTGTAAATGAGTAACCTCCATTTAATCTAAAATTGGTCTAGAAATGCATCTTTGAAATATTCTGAAGATGCACTTCCATAAAAGCATACGTAGAAATTGAAATTCCGTAATTAAATGGTGAGAAATGGAATATAAAATAAATCACCTTTGAAAAAATTCGATAAAGAACTTGCAGGGGTTTTATCCATTGGAAAAAAATATCATATACTCCAAAAGATTTTTCAGGTACTCCCTGTACTGACTGTAGAATTGAACAACAAGGATTTTGAAGACGATAATATAAATACTCCATATAAACTACGATGTTCATAAAGGTCAAATGATCAATATATTAGATGAATAGAGAACACAACTTGCATGGTTGTTTTCATTTTAAATAGTTTTTTTTGTTTTAGAAAAAACATCAAGATATGCAGAATGCTCAATTGGTTCTCCAAATTTGAAGCTGGCATACCGATGGTATAATTCATGCATGTCTATTAAACTGTTATTGTATTAGATTCTGATTGTAGTACATATATCTATTCATAGAATAGTAATGATTATATAAGAAACTATTTAAGAAAATCCTTATTCTATGTAACATTGATCAAATGAATGGAAAAGATAAGGTCTATGATTCTAACACGGTATCAGAGGACACCAGGTACTGATCCAAATATCTAACCTTAAATTGCACCACCTTCTCCTTCCTCGCCATAACCGCACCTCGCCATAACCGCACCGCCCCATCATTCTTCTTCCTCACTGTGCGCGCTTCACATCACCATGTCACCATGACCGACAAGAACCACTCCTCTTTCTTTCCTACCAAAACCTCGACCTCCTCTCCAAAGTCTGCCACCAGGATAACAACACCATCTCATATCCACCCCGCTTTCACCATCTCAAACATTACAAATTTCATCAAAATTACATTACAAATTTCATCAAAATTACATTGAGCATCGAAAAGGACTAGTATAACACATGGTATAAACTCTTCAAAATCCATGCTCGAGTTCATCAAGTTACTGGTCACATTATACTGATCGAACCTACATCCTTTCTTCACTCCAAAACCACCGACCCTCATCTCTAGAAACGTCTAGATGTTGTTGTCCTTCAATGAATTTATGGTACTATATCAGATGATCTTCTTCACACTATCATCGAGCGTGATTCAACCGTGGAACAAACATGGAACCGTTTGTTCAGTATATTTTATGACAAAAAATTCTAAGGCTCTCTACCTAGAGCAAGAATTTTAGAATGTTCGTATGGAAAATTTTCCTGATGCCTCTACCTAATGTCAACATCTGAAATCACTATCTGATCAACTCTCTAATGTCAGTGCTCCTGTGTCGAATGAAAGGCTTGTGCTTCAACTTATCTCTGGCCTCACTAATGCGTACGCCACAGTTGGATCTCAAATTCGTCATGGAGATTCTCTTTCCCCTTTTTACAAAACTCGTTCCATGATCATCCTAGAGGAAACAGCTAAGGCCAAGATGGCAGCGGTTCGACCGAGAACTATGCTTTCCCATCTTCTCAAAATGATGCTTCAGCCTCAACAGGTCATAATCGTAACAACAATAACAATGGATGTAACAATAGTGCTCGCGGTGGCCGAAACATTGGTTGCGACGGTCGTGGCAGGGGAAGACACAATGTTCGAGGTGGAGGTCGCTCTCAGCCACAACAGTAACAGTGGTTTCCATCTCCCTATCAGCAGTAGTCGTGGGCATATCCATGGAAACCATGGGCAACTCTACCATGTCCATATTCGACAATAGGTGCACCACAAAAACAATCTGGCATACTTGGCCCTAGGCCTCAGCAAGCCCATATAGCCACTAGTCTATCGACTTAAGCACCTCAATATTATGCTCCGAAGAACATCCAAGCTGCTATGCACACATTCTCCAACTCTCGTCCTAATGATTAATGGTATATGGACAGTAGAGAAACTTCTCATATGCCCAACAATGGATGTAACCTTGCATTTTATTTTAATATGAGTAATAGTATTACTGTTGGAAATGGTCATCATATTCCTGTTATAGGTTGTGAAACAAATAATCTTTTGTCACTCTTGTCCACTTAAAGCTACATTTTTATTAATTTGTTTTCATTTACTTGTATGACTTTTGACATCATTCATAGTAATCTTTGGATATCTTCAATATTAAGCTCCGCAGGGCATCGTTATTATGTGTTATTCCTTGATGACTTTACAATTTTTTTATGGAATATTCCAATCTCAAACTAATCACAAGTACTTTCCATTATTTTAAAATTTCATGCTCACATTAAAACATAATTTGAACGTGACATAAAATGTTTTGAATGTGATAATGGCAAATAATACAATAATGCTGTATTTCAAAAGTTTTGTGAACTAAATGGAATATCCTTTAGATTCTCTTGTCCTCACACCTCCCCTCAAAATGGAAAAGCCGAAAGAAAATTCCGTACAATCAATAACATCATTCGAACCCCCTTTATCATGCTTCTATTCCACCAATTATTTAGCACCATGCTCAAATGGCCATTTAACTACACAACATACTTACAAATAAAAAACTCACTCTCCAATCACCCACAAAAATTCTTTACCAAAATGAACTGGCCTATTTAAACCTCTAAGTATTCGAATGTATTTGATATTCCCTCATTCCATCCACCACTAAGAATAAACTACAGCCTTGATCTACACATTGTGTCTTTCTAGGCTACCCGTCTATTCGTAGAGGTTACAAGTGTTATGAATTGTTAAGTTATAAAGTCGTTATTCTCGGCACGTTATTTTTGAAGAAAATATGTTTCCCTTTTCTACCATGAATGCTCCTACAATGACTAACTATAACTTTCTAGATGACGACATAATCTTTCTCCTTTCATCATAACTGTACACCAAAACTCAAACGACATCTTCTCCCCCATATAACTACCTACCAAAAAACTCATTCTACCTTCTAACCTACACTCATGGTCTCAAAACCTTCAGCCTCCCCAACACCTTCATCAGCCCAACACATCTCTCCCTCTCAACCATCACCTACGACCAAACATCCCTCACCCTTTAAACTTACACCTATGACCCAAACAAATTCCCCATCTCAACACCAACCTCCACTACAAAAAAATTCCTACCTCTTAACCCCATCCTATCAACACACATATCTCCCCTTTCTACACCTCATTCTCCTCAAATGACCACGCATGCACAACATGGTATTATCAAACCTTGTAAGCTTTTCAACCTACACACATCTGCCCGCCAATCTATTTCTCATATACCTACAAACCTTATTGATGCATTAAATGATCATAGTTGGAAAATAACCATTAAAGACGAATAAAATGCTCTTATTAACAATAAGACATGGAAATTAGTTCCTCGTACCTCTAATGCTAATGTTACTCAAAGTTTGTGGATTTTTAGGCACAAGAAGAAATCTTATGGTTCTTTTGAGCGATACAAAACTTGTCTTGTAGGTAATGGTGCAAATCAACAATCTGGTGTTGATTATAGTGAAACTTTCAAGCCTATGGTAAAAACAACTACTATTCGCATGGTACTTAGCATTGCATTGTCTAAGTCAAGGTGTCTCATCAACTAGATGTCAAGAATGCTTTTTGCATAGAAATCTTTATGAAACCGTGTATATGCACCAACCTCCTGGATTTTGTGACCCATAGTACCCTTAGCATGTCTGTCTCCTTAATAAGGCTATTTATGGTCTGAGACAATCACCTCGTGTCTAGTACCAAATACTCACTAACAATTCAAACCCCCCATTTCTTGTGTTTTTCTCCACCTTCATATGAGTGAGATGAACATTTCCCATCTTTAATCTTAACAAGTTTCCAATTATTTCTTTGATTACTTTCGACACTAATGGACTAAAATTGGTCTCATTATTTTTCACTTTGATCCATAGTACACAAAAATTTGATACATGGATAAGTAACTAAATCTTGGGGGCTTTTGTGCAAATATATTAAGTTCATTCTTGCTCCATTCTAAAATAACAACATTTTAATTAATCTTGATATAAAATGTATTAATCTTATTATTTTAATCATCAATCTTATAAAAGAATTTTTTTTAGTTATATGATAGTGACAGACTAAGTCCAAAAGAATTAAGAAAAAGTCTACTTTATTGAAGAACTTTGTCCTCCTTAATCAATTAAGAGGTGTTACATATTGATTAACAGATTGTTAGATCCTTTTAATCGATTAGTCAAAGGTGTTTACCTTCCTAGAATAAGAAATCTCATAATCAATTAAAAGCTTACCCGTATTAGTTATTAGAATATTTATCAAAAGAGAACAACTAGATGAGCTTTCATACTTTTACACCTTCAAGCCTTTAAGCTTCAAGATCATAACTTCAAGTCTTCAAATTCCTTTGCTTGTTTCAATAATGTCTAGCACTGAACTTGATATCTTTGATTGATGAAACTTGAGATATTTCTTTTTAATTGGATGTCATCATTAAGAAAAATTAAAAAGAGCCATCATTATCAAAATCTCTTGATAGATGTCATCAATATCCTTCACATTTTTCATCAACATACTTGACAATTGTCATAATCTAAACCATAGTATCAAATGCACAACACATAGAACCACATTACAGTTTATCCCTACAATAAACTCTGTACCACACAACAAATATCTTCCCTCAAGAAACATATCACCCTCTAATCCTACAGCCATTAAATCCAAGCATCACCATCCATGCGAACCCCACTACAACAAATCGAGACGCGCCACATAGTCCCTTCACTACCCCATTTTCAAACCTCACAATCCAATATGTAAACTCCGTCATGGGCCCATTTGGCCTTCCACTTCCTCATGGCCCAATTACTTCCTACTTGAACCAAAACTTTGCAAACAAGGTTATTTTGGACCCGATAATACTGAAAGAAAGCAGACTAAACCCAAAAAGTTAAAGAATTTCTTTTTCCACCCCTATACCTTCTCAGGGGCTTCTGGCGTAATTCCTTTTTTAGCCCCGGAATTAGGAGATGCATCTCCGAACGCACCATATTTCATTTTTTAGAGGTGTTTTCGGAGATGCATATCCAAATTCACCCATTGGTAGATTTCGGAATTAAATCTTCGCAATAATGATTTCCAGAAACAAAACCTAAAAATTAGAGAAGCTTAATACAAATTTAACATATATGTTCCAAATGACATAGATATTGAAACAGAAAGTTAACATTACATATTGTTCTAAACGGGTAGCTGAGGACATTACAACATTTTAATGACATCTTCTCCAGATCTCTGAATCTTTGCATCGACTTCAATCAAACCCTTAATGGAGTATTGGTGAAAAGTACTCCACATAACCTTTAAATCGTCATCCGTCTTCAGTGCAAACTGGGTGAATTACACATTTACTTCAGTGTCAAGTGATGGTGAACGATACTCGAGCTTGACTACCTTCTGATTTTTTGGATATTGTAGGAGAGAATTGAGTATGGTAATCAGCTCGAATGACATGTCCTCGGAGAATCTAAATTGAAGCGACGGTTTCGTACCATTGAAGTAAATAAAAGCAAGGTGAAGATATGTTTAGATTAGAGACATATCTCTGATTTGTGGTGTGTGATGTTGAAGAATTGGTTAAAGACTCTATTTTTAGAAGGTTTAGAGCAATTTGGTCCCAATATTTCTTATCATGTTTCAAAGCATGTTTCATAGATACACTTCCGAATTCACCCCTTATACGTTGAATCAATTATAAGGATGGTTGGAAATGTATTGAACAAATTGATACTTTCTGTATGAATCCAAAAAATGTCACAGACGCTTACTTTATCATCACACACTTTGTACCTTAAAACATAGTGGTTATTTTCCTAAAGTTTCAAAAGTTGTTTCATTTTGGATCGGACCTCTGCTCGCAATGTTCTGTTTCTAACGTTCGTTGTATACATGCTTGATATTTGACACATTTCGTGGTATCTTTCGTTTCAAATGTGCAAGTATGTTTCTTGGCACAACTTTGATTATCGAAATTTCCAAAATAATTTCTTTCTCCTCCGGCTTAAGTCGACCTACAATTGGATGACCTTGTAGCTTAGTGTCTAACGCATGATTATGTTTACCACAAATGACACTAAACCGCCACGTATCATCTGCCCGACATGATCCACGCAATTTAAACGGACACTCACATTTTCTCGATCTGGTGTCATCATGTTTTAACTGTCGAACTCTTGAAACATATTTTCCACCTATTTTGCATATCATCGTTACAAATGCTTGCCTTTTACTAGTGTCATTGTCGGACCTTCCAATCACAACGCCAAACTCAAGTTTGCTAGCTTCCATTTTGACCCGATCAAGCATATGTTGACGAGCCTTGAAAACTTAATCATTTGGAAATTGTTGCCCAACATCTATCTCGACAACAATCGTTTTAGCATCATCAGTCACCTCATCCGGCTTAGCATCATCATTCAACTTGGCCGAAACAACTTTGGAAAACATGTCGGGTGCACCATATCTAAAATAGGAAAATAAAACAAAAATCTGTTAAGAATTCTATTTCTGTAACAGAGATAGTTTCGAAAATGAACTTCCGAAATAATTTAGGTGAGTTTCGGAAATGTATTTCCTAAGCAACGCAATATTTTGATCCAACAATCAAATTCAATACAAGGAACTAAGGGATAAAATGCTGAAAGTTTACTTGAAATTGAAGCTTTTTATGCTCTCTTTGACATGATAAAACATTTGAAACTTGATTTGAAGCCAAAAAATGGATTGAGAATTAATGAAATTTTTGGAGGGTTTTTGATTATGGAGTGAAAAGATGAGAATGAAATAGTTCATCATCAAGATGGTATGTACTGAATTATTTTAGAAATACATTTTCGAAAATATTTCTGAAAGTTTAAATTTAACATTCAAATAAAAATAAAGTGTTTTTGAAGATGCATCCCTGAAAAGTGAGATTTTCAGAATTCTTTTTTACCGGTAAAAAAGAAATTCTCAAAAAGTTAAGAATATTAGTGTTATCTCTTTAATATGAATATTCAGATTGTCAATTTATTTTTTCTTTTCTAATCTAGTGGTTAGCCCTAATTAATTATAGCTGTAGAATCTTCCATCATTAAGATTATTTTATGCAATATCCTTAAAATTTAATCAAAAAGTATATAAGCTTTTTGAAAAAGAAACAAAAGTCTAAGGTTGTATTTGTACGATACTCATATATTCCGCATTAGATTATAATAATTTTAATATTTGTATTTAAACAAGCTTTGTATAAATTAATTATTTAATTAATACAACAATTTTTTCTTTAGAATTTTTCACATCTATAAAAGGGAGAATATGTCTGGAGATAAATTAGCTGATGCAGATTATTTTGTTGAAGATCTAGTTTGTTGGTATCAATTGTTAATTAGTTTAACTAGAGATGATTTTTTTTTGTGATAAATTTGGCTTTTATTATTGTTTTTTTGGTTGCTAATGTTGTTTTGATGGGTGATTTATGTCCCAGTTATCTTTCTTCTTCTTCTAATATTCATATCAATAATATCTTTAGAGATAATGCTTAAAATCAGGGGTGGCCCTAAGAACGGGCTCGCGGGACGGGAGCCCAGGGCTCCATAATTTTAAGGGTACTAAAAAAAATTCTTACCTCTATATATATTAAAAGAGAATTTTCTATTACAAAAATACTTGCTAAAAATATATTTTTTTTTAAAATACTGGTTAACAAAATTATAGGGACACTACTTCATAAAAGAATGTAGTTTCTCATAAATAAAATATATAGAGTAGAATAAAATCAATTAATTTCTCTAAAATAAAATTAATTAATATATCCATAATTTTAGCAACTAAAGGATTTAATTGAGACACGGAAATTTAAACAATGATATAAAAAATATTTTATATTATTGATCTCAAAATTAAGAGTGAAGCACTACTTCAACTTGATGAACAAAATACTATCCCAAAAATAAGAGTGAAATTAAATCTTTAGCAACTCATGAAATTGGAAACTTTGAATTTTTAGTAGCTATGATTATTTGGTTTGAATTGTTAATTGTTGTTAAAGAAATTAGCAAAAGTTTGCAAAAAAAGACATGTGTATTGATGTGGCTTTAGAAATATTAAAAGGTTTGATCAAGTGTTTGAAAAAAATAGAGAATTTGGATTTGTAAATGCTAAGGCTAGTGCTGAAAAGATTGATAATGAAATAGAGATTGAATGTGTGTATTCAAAAACGTCAAATTAGTAGAAAATAACACTGATGAAAATCCATCTCAACCCACACAAATGAATCTTGAGTCTATTAAAGAGTCTTTTCGAAATCATTATTTCTTATATATTGTAGATCAAACAATTGGCTCACTTGATAGAAGATTTGAAAAGTATAGTACATATTTTTGGATTCTTGTATAGTACATATAGAGAAGTTTTAACAGTTGAATCAAAATCAAGCTATGATATTGAGTTCTTTAAAGACTTTTAATTGTTTTTCTAATGCACGTATAGATTATAGAATAATATTGATTATTTCTATCAGTGTTGCATCTGCTGAAAAAAGTTTTTCTAAATTAAAATTATTAAAATCTATTTCAGGTCTACTATGTCACAAGATAGATTAGATAGTCTTGCATTGATTTCAATTGAAAATAATTTTTTGAAGAACCTTGATTATGAACAAATTATTAACGATTTTGCAACAAAAAAATGCTAAGAGGATGATATTTAAATAATTTTAAAGGTTTGGTCAATTTTTTTTATAGGAAAAAAGACGGGATCAAGAAGAAGAAGAAGAATAGTAAGTCTCTTTATAATGGTTTATGTTTTGATGTAGTATAAACATTGATTCAAAGATATAAATTTCTATTCTTTTTGCACAATGTCAAATAAAAATGTGTTTTTTATCCAATTATTTATTTCATCCTTATGTATTTATTGTAAAAAATATTAGGGACACCACTCTTTTGATTCGCCCAAGGCACCCAAATTCAAAGAACCGACTCTGCTTAGAATGGTTATATTGAAATGCCAACATAATTGAATTGTCAATGGATCATCTTCAATTTTCATAAATATTTTACAATCTTGTAACAAAATAACTTTTGTTAAAAGATTGCGCCAATTATTGTATACTAAAATTTTCAAATAATAAAAATAAAAGAATCCTATATCTATATATGATAAAATCATAGTAGTATTACTTTTTCCTTTGAAATTATAAATTTTTTTAATTATTTAAAATTTGGAAATTCTATATGAATATTTCATAATGAGATGTAATTTAAAATTCATATTGTTATTGCATAGTACAATTAAGTAATTTTATATTAGTCAAAAACTAATTAAGTAATTAAATACTTATTCAAAACAATATATATATATATATATATATATATATATATATATATAATAGCTAAACAATTGATGTATCATCAACTTTTCAACCATTTTTCTTCTTATATTTCCTTTTGAATGGAGTATAACTCCAATCTTCAAAATATGGTATAGATTAACATAAAACCACCTACTATCCTACCTAAATTTTATCCTCAATCATTTAGTTTATTAATATAACACAATAGTACCAAAAGAAAGATATAACACAACCAATTTCTCATTAAAAAAACTCAACAACTAAACTTCACTTAAATATTTTAAACCACATTTGAAACTTTTTTAATATCCAAATGTCTCTTTCGGCAAAACAATATCAAAATATGTCGATTGAATGGTGTTTATTCTTTCTTTCATGGTGCCCATAATGTCTCAAAATGAATATACTAGAGATACATGCATTGCATGCATCCCATAAGTACAAGACAGTGGTACCATACCTATGTCATAAATGACCCATACATACACGTTCCTTTCATGGATACAAAATTTCTATTGACCCATAACTTGTTTATTCAAGTTAGTTGATTCTATACAGATTCTAGAGAAATGTTGAATTCACTTTCATTTTCATTCTCAGTTTTTTGTCGCCTCTTTATGACCACATGTTCTCATATTTACTTCTATTGTCTCTTTTGAGAAAGGGGACAACTTCTCTACCCATCACAAAAAGTTGGGTAGTGTACCTTCCACCAATCACATGATGCCATATAATCTTAACACATTTAATTATTTATTAATTATTATAATTGTTTATTGTTTTCAAAGCATTTTACATAGGAGGTAACCTTACCCAACTTTTTGAGTTGGGTAGATAAGAATTCACCTTTGAGAAAAATCTTGTTACATTCTTTGAATCCAACTCTTGGATTTTGTTTATAGAAAGACAGAAAAAGTTATACTCATTTCAGTGTCACAATATTTGCTAGAGTTTAAATAATGTTTATCAAAAAAATTAAGTCACACATAAATTACATAAAACTTTACTAGAGTTTATAGAAACATGATATCTCTCACTTAAAAGTTAGTTTTGCAAAAAATGAAGATTTCAATCTAAATTTTTAGTGGGTATCAAAGTTTATTAACTTACATCATTTATCGTTTATATTTAGGCACTAAATTCAATAATATTAGACTTAAGAAGGAGAGAGTAAAGTAGTATATTAGAAAAACCAAATTTCATCTATCTAAAATATAGATAGATTAGAGTTTTAAATAGTCCTTAAACTTACAAGCCGTTTTGACGTAGGCATCACAACGAAAAAAGAATGGCGATGAGACTTTACGCGTATTCAAACTCAAATTCCAATTAAATACTCATTCCCCGTCTTAAATCAAACAACAACTAAAATCAAAATCCGTCACAATCGAGTTTAAGTATCTCTACTTCTGTAGTAAAATTATTTTTTAAAAGTTCGTTTTTTTAAATCAATAATTTGTCCCGGACTCTTACAAACATTAACATGCATTGGAAATAATCAATTAAAATAATTTTGAAATTTTCATATATACATTTTAAATAATAAAGTGCAAACAAAAATATTAATGTATTAACTAAACAATTAATATTCTAAATTATTAAAAATATTTTAGAAAATTTCTTTAGCCACCTCCCTATGGGGGTCACCCCAGCGAAATCCCAAAATTACCCCTGCTTCGGAGATGCATCTCCGAAGTTTTTTTTTTTTTGATTTTTTTTAATTCGGAAATGAATCTCCGAAACACCAAAAAATTCAAAAAATTCAAAAATTTTACAAGTGCGTTTTCTTATCTTAATTATTCACCATTACAGGGCAAAAATGAGTTGTAATCAACCTGATTTGAAATTTCTAAGTGCCTTTTCTTTCTCCCCACCACTTTCAGACGGTTACCTTCTAAGAAATGTGGTAACACTTTCCTACTTAAAAGCCTGCTCTCTCACCCATTTTTCCTCCATATGTTGCAGCTCCGGTTGTTCGTCCACCTGTTGCAGCGCTGTTTGTTCCATCTGTTGCACCGCCGGTTATTACTCCATCTGTTGCTGCGCTGGTTGCTTCCTTGAGTTCGGCTCTGATTTCCATCGAGAGCCTGACTGCCGAAGTTAAACAGAAGGCTACTCTAGAGTCGGCTCCGTCGTCTCAGAAGGCGGTTAGGTTCCCTAACCGACCTGGTTACGGTCAATTGGGAAGGAAAATTCAAGTTCGTGCTAATCATTTTCAGTTGCGAGTGGCTGATAAGGATCTACACCACTATGATGTTAGTATATTATGCTGATACATTTTTTTTGAACTCTGATTTTTTGTTTTTGTTTGTGTTTATTATATTGATACAATGTGGTATGAATATCAAGAGACTGATAATTTTTATAAATGTTATTAATGTTATTAGGTATCTATTTCGCCAGAAATTACTTCAAAAAAAGTGTGTAGAGAAATTATCAACCAGTTAGTTAAAATGTATAAGGAGATGAACTTCCGGTTCTTCTTCCTCCGGACATCCACCTCCTCCGTCATATATATGAGAATCAATCGGGTTAAACTTGACTAAAGCACACTTCATATATATGAATGTACTAGTACTCATTAACTGTACTCATACAGTATCCTACAAGATATTTTACAACATGTTTAAATGATAACAGCTATGTTAACAAAAGGGCAACAATTTCTACATGTCTTGGTAAAAACAGTAAAAGTAAAGAAAGTGTAATTACCGGGAATATGAAAAGGAGGAGGTAGGTGAACAAGGTTGGGTTTGGTTCAGTGATGTGAAGAAAGTGAATCGATGTAAAAACAGTAAAAGTAAAGAAAGTGTAATTACCGTGTTTAACAATATGTAACTTTAATCTTATGTAATGTGATCGATGTAATCTTCATCCGATTAAATAAAGCGAATCGTTCTTGTTTGTTATTTTTCTTCTGTCCAGACATTATTTCGGAAGTACATTTCCGAATTCCTCCAAGGGGGGTGAATTCGGAGATGAACTTCCGAATACACCAATTTTCTGAAAAGTAACTTTATTTCGGAGATGCATCTCCGAAATCAATATTTTATATTAAAAAAAAACACCTTTTCGGAGATACATTTCCGAAAACACCTTTTTTCTCAAAAAAAGTACGTTTTCGGAAATGAACTTCCGAAACTAGGGGTATTTTGGTAAATTCACCGAAGGTGGCCAAGAAGGTTAGGAAGTGGGTGAAGAAACTTTCATATTTTAAATTATTAATCGGAAAATCCTGTCCCATTCCCATAATTTCAAATCGGAAAATCCTAAACTCTGTCAAAGTGAATTTTCTCTGTCAAACACAATGCGGATTTAAGTGAATATATACATATTGTTAGATCTAGTTTGATATAATATAATAAACTAAATGATTTTAATAAATCTTTAATATTTTTTGTTGTGTCATACACTCCTTCAATCCCAACAATAAATGTAATATTTGACATTTTTTATATATTAAGAAAATATAACAATAAAAAAATAGAAATATAATTTTAATTATCACTAATATAAAGTAAAAGAGTACTAAAAATTGAGTATTAATTAAAAGTTATAATTAAAAGCTAAAAATTCAAATTGTTATAAACATGATTATTTAAAACATATAATTGTTATAAACATGATTCTTATTTTGAGACAACTGTTTCAAACATGACAATTATTGACATTTATTTTGAGATAGAAATTACTATTATTTATTAGTATAATTTTTTCAACTCTTTTAATTTTTAAATTCTCATTTCTTCATACCATCAATAAAATATAATTTAGTAAAATAACCCAAAATTTTATTCGTGACTTGTTATTTATTATTTAATAAACACTTAACATAAGGTCCACCAATAATTTGCTTCATCATGACCTGCATAATGAGACAAACATAATAAGCATCTTGTAATGCAAAGAAGCCGTAGACAAGTGGACAGAAAATAACTCGTCAAGTTTCATCATTGTTACCAATGTTCTTGGTAAGGGGAACAACACAGCTAGATTGTGATTTAGATCTTTGTATTGTTTTCTTAAATTACTATATTCATAGCTACATCTATCTTCTAAATAGTTCTGTTTGGTGTTGGCATGTCGCAAGGGTGTGCACCTTATCAGTAACATAATTTATTTACATGTGCATGTTTGTTTTCTTTAATATAAATCTCTGCTACGTAGATTTTGCTAAAAGAAAGTTGGTGATTGTGTTAAATAAAGTTGAACTTGTAGTGGATAAAATAGAGATGAAAGTGTTTCTAACGAAAAAAGATGGAAATGTTAGTTGCATATAAGTATAACTACCCTAAGTACGTTAAGCTCTAGGCTTTTATCCCTACCAGTTTGTCTAGATTGTTAGTACATGTGAATTGCAATCAAAGCATTTTGAAGATTTTTTAGAAGTTATATATATATAGGGGATGTATCAAGTAGGAGGAATTTTTAAATAAGAGATAAGAGCATTCAATCCTAACTATTGGATTAATCAAGAGAGAGAAATTAAATTATTAATTAAAATATTAATATAATTATTATTTCTCTCTCTTGATTAATCTAATGGTTAGCATTGAATGCTCTTATCTCTTATTTAAAAACCCTCCTACTTGATACATTCCCTATATATATATATATATATATATATATATATATATATATATATATATATATATATATATATATATATATATATATATATATATATATATATATATATATGAGGAGGGATCAAATTACACCCGAAGAGTTACACCACGAGTTACACTCGTTCAATAACTACATCTCGAAATAATATTTTTTAAATTTAACCGTTGGATTGAAACATAATATCATATAGATCATTCCTATAAAGTTTGAGCTTAATCTATAATGATTTACTATGTCATTGAATAACATCAAAATTAACGTTATAAGAAAGCTCATTTTGACGTTAATCTTTGGATATCTTGATGATATAGTAAATCATTATAGATTAAGCTCAAACTTTATAGGTATGATCTATATGATATTATGTTTCAATCCAACGGTTGAATTTAAAAAATATTATTTCGAGATGTAGTTATTGAACGAGTGTAACTCGTGGTGTAACTCTTCGGGTGTAATTTGATCCCTCCTCTCTATATATATATATATATATATATATATAAAGTAACTATTTTATTAGTTGTGGATTTCATATCACGCTATCCATTTTTTAGAGGAAAAAAAAGATTTTTTAATTTTTTTATATTCTTTTCAAATATGAGAGAAAGATATGGAAAGTGTGGTAGACTTGTCAATAGGATCACCAACCCGATTAGGGAATAAGTATATCTTCGAGGAATAAGATATCGAAAATAAAAAATTATGAAATTGAATTTTTAAGGCAATGTTTGGGAGTTTGGAGAGGATGGGAGGGGAAGGCTCTCGAAAATAATTTTTTTAATAGAAATTAATTTTTCGAATACTATCACAACATAAAAGATACACCCTCCGGTCACTATTATAAGCAAAAAAAAAATCTAATTCTTGGTCACTATTATAAGCAAAAATCAATTATTACTAAATCATTTAATGCTGTAATTCCTAAGATACCCCTATATTTTATTTTCCAATAATTCATTAAATTTAATAAAGAGGATATTATAGTAAATTTAATCAATGTTTTCTCCGAAATCTAAAAAGTTAACTACACTTAATTGAATTTCTTAATAATCGTGAAAACCATTTTTTTTGCTTATAAATGTGACCGGAGGGTGTATTTTGAAAATTCATGTAAGCTCTCCAAAATCCCCCTTCAATATAAATTTTGAGTTCCCCATATTAGAGGATTTTTGGTGTTATGATTAAAAGCAAACTCTCCTAATCAAAATCATTCAATTCTTTCCGTCCAATCCTTTTACTTTTTCAAAGTCATCCCCTCTCTTCCCCTCCAAACTCCCAAACATAGCCTACAGAAAACAAAGAATATAAAGTGTTCCGTTCAGAAATTAAAATTGTTGGTGTAGATCTTTAATATAGTGATACAAATTTTCAGTCGGTTAAGTAAAAGTGGACCTGCAAAAGTGGCATGTTAACGCTCAAGTCAATGAGTGAATAAAGAGGGGTAGAGTGGATTGTATTAGAATGGTACCTTTTATCATTTATTATAATTATGTAGGAGAGAGAAAAAAAGATTCACACACAATCTCCACCATTTATTTTAAAATTTAATGGTTCAGATTCATTCTCACATTCTCAAGTGTTGTTACATTTTCACGGCAAAATATCATATATTTTCATATTTTTTATTTCTTTTATTTTTTACTGTTGATTTATCTCTCTTGTTCTCTTATATAGAGATTATTTTTACTTTTCAAACAACTTTCACTCCTTACTAATGAGAATTATTTCCTTCTTGCGAACTCTTTCATCTTCTTTGAGCTTTGGTGATTTCTTGTTTTTCCATTAACTTATTTTATCTAGGTTTTGCGTTTTTGGTTCACTATCCTTTTCAACTTTCACTTGATTTCCGCTATTATTTCACTTTGCCTCTTTACTCAGGTACCATTTCTAGCTTTTTTTCTTACATTTCACTGCTTCATTTTCTTGTCTTTACTATGGCCAACATAGAGAATATGCATGATAAAATGATGAATGAACCTAATGATGGATATTTTTCATTATCTTCAATATATGAAAACTCAGATGTTTCAAATTCCGACCCTTTAGAGGTTAACTGACCCAGACGCAATCTTGTCGTTTAGTGAAATTTTTGGGCATGATGGGGGTTCTATAGAGAGTGGAGATGAACCCGAAATGCATTTACTAAGGGAAGTATTGACGAATATTAAATAAGTGGAGAGAATAACTCTGACAACCTTGATATGAGGAATGTGGCTATCCCCCTTTCTTATTCTATCAGGCCCACCCAAATCTGGATGTTTCTATATCGACTCAAAAATGAGTGGCATGCTCACTATTTCACTATCTCCTTTAGGGTGGCACATGGTCGGGACTCTAGTGACTGAGAAATTATGGATCACCTTAAATTTCAGAGCCACTGTTCAGTTTCTTATCGATATTATCTTTTTCATGACCACCAAAAGGACATGGTTCGACCGGGATGTGCAGGTTTAATGGAGTCGGCGGACGTAGTTCTCTATCGCCGGGTGGATTCCAAACTACTGGAGGGATAATTTCCTACTATAATAATGTAGACATATTGGAGGAGGCTCAAGTAAAAGTGGTCTCGTCATCTAATTAGTATATTTCAGATTTGGATACTAGCAAGAGGATATACAATTACTTTGATAGGTGATTTATCCCTTTCTACGAATGCATATTATCTCGGCTGAAACTCAGATTTCCCTTTACCGAGATTGATGAGGGGTGTTAAGGCGCTTTAAGATTTCTCCTTCTTAACTACACCCGATATCTTAGGAATTTGTTAAAGCCTATCAATACTGGTGTGATTACTAAGACAAAGAACCATCTCTGGATTACTTTTTTAACCTCTTAATTGTGACACACACCTCAAAGGATCCTCTGTGCGGACATGGGTTGATCTAATTACGCCAGGCATCTAAAATGTTTGTTTTCTATATGAAAATTGGAATAATCTCAAGGATCGGTTCCTCCAAGTAATTCCTCAGACTCCTGAGGCCCATTATGTGCTTTATAGGAACCTTGAGGGAGATCTTTATTCAATCGGCATTTCCTTCATCTACCCTTATGCCTTGAAACTGATTATATGTGATGGTAGGATCCATAAGTCTTGGTCTTGGAGCCACTTCAACAAAAACTACACACATATGCCATTTCTTCTTAATCTCTGACCCTTAATGAGGTGTCAGTGAAAGAGGACTTGATAACCTTTTGAGAGAAACTAGGTCAGGAAGAAGGAAAATTTTATTTTGATGTAGGGCCCTATATGCAGGAGAGGCGACTCAGTAGTGAATGCGGTCGATGCTCGAGAGAGAAAATAATTCTTTAGTGACAATGGAAATTTATCTTCATACTTGATTTTTTTATTCCTTTAACGCTCGCTAACTGTCTTTTCTCTTTTCTACTAATACCATGGTGTTTGTCAAGAATATTTTTAGGATGAAGAAGGCCTATTAGGTAGCGTACGTGCTCCAATCTTTCCTCTCAATCCCACTTTAACTCAAGAGGAGGTGAAGGTGGAACAACCTAGCGCAGATGTTAAGGCTTTGCTAGCCACACAGGCTCAAATGGATTTAGAAAAAGGCGGAACAAGTAGTCTAACAACAGGCTTGATTTTATGGTTTGATATATAACAACAAATAAGGCCTAGAGAAGGATCTTATCATAATAGAAGGTCCAATAAAGGGGTCCAAGTCATCTTGTACTGGTACTGCAAAGATCACCATTGCTGCTAGTGAGAATGCTCTTCCAAAGCTTATGGCCACTTCCCCACAAGTGCCTCCCACCTCACTGGAATCTTCTTTCTTTGAGAAGGACATTATTTATATCCAAAGCTTCTCTAACATATACAAAATGGATATAGTAGGTGAGAGGATCTTTCACATGTTTATAGGTTTCTCCTTACTGACGCTAGTAGCTACTGGTCGGGGGAAAAACACTCTCTCTAGGAAAATCTTCTAAATATAAGGAATTACGGAAGGAAATGTTGTTTCCTATGAACATACTTTGTAAATACAGATTGCGCCTAAGAGGGGGGTGAATTAGGTATTTTAAAATTTTATCGGTGTTTATTGATGTTTGGATTATTTTTCAAGTTTATGGTGATGTTATGAAAAATGTAAGGTGTAGAAAAATAAAGAGACACAAGAGATTTATATTGATTCCCCTCACAGTCCGAGAGTACTTCAGTCCCCTTTCAATACGAAAGAAATTTCACTATAGTTAGAATGATTGTACAAGCCTATCTACACCAAATGTGATGCTTTACTATCTAACCTATAAAAATATCAAAGGCTCTTAAAACCTTTAAGATCTTAACACTAAGTGCAAGAAGAACAATCATCTTCAATGCACACACTTACTTCCAACAATCCTGGACAGCAAGTAAACAACAATATGTTTGAGTTTTTTACAAGAGTTTTTGCATAGAAATATAAACTATCAATCACTTGATTGATCTTCTTTTCCAACAAGAAATTTAAGATAATATAGTTCTCAATGGTATATGGAAATGAGAAGTATTTTCTGAAATGATATGAATACAAATGCAGAAAAAATTCTCTTTGATATCTCAAGAACAATGACACTATATTTGAAATTTGAATGAATGAGAGTTTTGTAATTGCAATGGAAAAGGTGAGTTTTAAATCTGAAAATATGGAGTTTATATAGTGCCTTAACACCCTTTTGAAAATGTACAAAATCATGAAACAATGCAAGTTTGAAGTGGTGCTATTTGAAATACGTTCAGAATTGGAAATATATAAAATGGCTCTGTTACATTCACAAAACCGATTTCCCAATATGGGGTAATCGGTTTCCATGAAGCGTTGCACCTTTAAATTTGAAAAACATGCTCAGGAAATCGATTTCCCAATATGGGGTAACCGATTTTCACATAAAAACTGTGTTTTACAAAACTGATTTGCGAAGGGGAAATTGATTTCCTTATAATGGGTAACTAATTTCCTGAAGGTAATTTTCGGAAAAAAATTTATTTTTCAGCCATAAAACGTTTAGCTTTTGAAATATATAAAGAGAATTAATGCATATGATTTATGAAGATAGTTGAGCACTATTTTATCAATATAGATGCATGTTGGTGCCTCTAAGATCAAAACTCCATGCTAGTCTTTAAGTAGACATCTTGTGAATTTATTGCTAGCTTTTATGATCATTCTTACAATTTGAGGCTTGATATTTTACACTTGAAGCTTTCCATTCTTTTTGACTTGATCATTTGAGATGCACATTAATACTTTTGTCTTCATCAAAATACTTGGAGAGTCTTGACTTCACATTCTCCCCCTTTTTTATGATGACAAACAATTGAAGCTTTATGATCAATGTTGCTTTAGCAATTAGTAAAGCTCTCCCTTAATTTATGCATCCATGAAAGAGATTTGTTTTCCATATGTAAAACTTGCTGCAACTTTTGAACCATACAACAACCATATACCATAACTTTCTCCCACTTTGTCATTAGCAAAAAGGATGGAAAAAATATGCAATAACCATATACCATAACTTGAAAATGGTAAAATAATAGAAATAAACGGAAGTGAAGGTATAGCATACAAAACACACATAATACGTATTAAAACAAAATATAGTACTTTAACGAACATAACACATAGTGTGTAACGGACGGAAACATAAAATATTCCATGTAATTGGTCATCCTCTTCTTCACTCTCAATTTGGTTTTGGTAGATTTGTTTGAGAGAGTCTATGTCTTGACGCATTGAGGCATGTTCCGAGGCATTGCGGAGGTCCATTTGGTGAAGTTTGTTGTAGATGAGTTCCAAGGTATATCCACCTTCAGGAGCGGGTGGTGGTGCGACTACATCTTCGGCATCCGTATGTTTGAAATTCCCATCAACATCCTTAAAAATCCCCATATTCTTCAAACATGTGTTGCTAGAAATAATGCTAGTCCTCCCCGTGGTTTTTGAAGCTGCCCGACGTACGTCAACACCCCATGCATCCACAATTAGAGTGATATCTCTAGCATAAGGGTATCCTCCGGACAACCCTTTTGAATATTCCATGTGTCTCAAAATCACATAACCCAGTTAATTTTCAGATTATGTGTTATTGCAAACATCAATTGTATCTCAATAGTATCGACCTTTGTGTAGTTACCACCCTTAGGAACCAACACATACGCTAAAAAGTAGTGTAACATACGGTCGCTTACCGATAAATTTTTGCTTGACAAGAAGAGTTTAGTGGAATTTGACCGAGCTTTGAGAGCGTAGAATTCCTCACGTGTAATTCGACAGATACTAAAGTAATAATCCAACATGTTGAAATTTTCCCAACTAGGTCCGTCGGGAGTGAAACCACGAATGATTCTTTCACCTTCAGAAGGCACTCCTAAGAAGTTTCCAAACTCAAGGCTAAAATAATTCTCTTGTTGTTAACCTTAGTCTTAAGAACACTACTAGGGGTAATGGTCAGATTAGCATAAAACTCTCTAATTAAGTCAGGAAAGTAGAACCCAAAATTTGACACAAACTCATCTACTTTCTGGTATTGTAACATCTCGGGAAAGAAAAAGCTAGGTGGGGAGAAGGTATCAAGCTTACCATATTTTGGAAGAAGAATACCCCTTTGCTGAAGATGTGTTAAGAGCCTTCTGGATTTTGGAGGTTGCTCATTGTCAGAATCTGAGTTATGAGAGCTTTCAACAATGGGTGCCTTTCCTTTGGTAGGGCTGTTATAGGACCTATGGAACCGGAAAACCACCCGAGAACCGGTCCATTGAAACCGGACCAATGGACCGGCCGAAATGTTACTCGGTCCGGGAATGGATAATTTTTTTATCTGATACCAAAATGGATACTATATTGAATATTTATTGGATACTTTTGTCGGATATCCGAAGTAACGGTCTGATTTCGGTCAAAAAAAGTGGTCCATCACTGTTTTGGTCCGGTCCGGATTTACCCAATTACTATTTCGGTCCGGTTCTCGGGATAGCAAATACCTGGACCGGACCGATAACAACCCTATCCTTTGGCATGTCTTGAAGGAGCCATGGAAGAAGTTTTGGAAAGAATTAGGGTTTGGTGTGTGATTTTCGGATTTGGGTATGTATGGGAAAATAAGTGATTTCCATAAAAAGCTTATTTTGGGTTTAGTGAGAAGGATGGTGTTTTATAAGAGTTTTGTTAAAGTGGAATTTTATGATGATAATTGATCCTGTCGAGCAGATCAGATGGCCAGCAACAAAGAAGGCTTGAAATCCGGAACGGTTGAGAGGGAAAAAAAAGGGTTGTACCTGCAAGGCACTCCGATGCCAAGGTAAGTATACATTCCACAAGGTACAACAAAGTGAGAGAATTTTGGGGTAAGAAAAGATTACCTTGCCCTCTGGCATTAGAGGGCTATTTATAGGGTATCCTTAAGCGAAATCGGCTCCTCTTTCTAAGGCGTGGATTTAGGTAACACATGAGCTGGCCGCTTACCGGGCACGAGGCTCTCTCGTGGTCGGTTGTCTTTGGTGTTTGCCCAGAACGGGCCGGGGAAGGTTGTCACGCGCGTGTCTAGGATGCCTTGGGCCGAAAGTTGGATTGACCCAATAAGAGTGATTGGGCCGGTCCAGAACAATAATGTTGGTAAGTGGAGATTTATGAGTGGGCAATTAAGAGGTTCGAAGGAGTTGATTGACCAAGGGAAAGTAGGTGGAAGAGTAGTTGAAAAGGAATGAATGTGTTAACCAACATTAAAAAGCACTTTTAACATAGAAAGAGAAAGCTTGAATTCAAAAAATAGCAAGAAAATCAAAAACGCGTACAGGAAATCGATTTTCCATATAGGGGTAATCGATTTCCACTACTTACTCATCCTAACCACAGCAGCGCAGAAAGAGAATTTTTGACTCAGGAAATCGATTTCCCATAATGTGGTAATCGATTTCCACAAGAAAATTTTCAAAAAAGATAAAAACAGTAGCTTTATTACTCTTGATTTACTAGACATACATAAATACAAAGTCACATAGCATCTTGATAGCATATTTAGGCAACATGTGATAAAAAAAAATTCCATAAAAAATATATTGTATCATAATTTTCACAAATGTAATTGTGAAAAATTATAGAAAGCTTAAATAAAATAAGTACATGTACCGTTCATATTATGTCATTTTCATCCAAAATTCCCAATTCTCGTCGAATTTTGAAGAATGGTTTTCGTGCCAACGGTTTTGTGAATATGTGCGCGAGTTGATTATGAGTATCTACAAAAGTAACTTCGACGTCACCTTTAAGAACATGATCTCGTAGGAAGTGATGTCGAATGTCAATATGTTTGGTTCTAGAGTGCATAGCCGAATTTTTTGTAATATTGATCTCACTTGTGTTGTCACACTTTAGAGGAATGCATCCAAGCTTTACGCCGTAGTCACTAAGCTGTTATTTTAGCCATAAGATTTGAGCGCAATAACTTCCCGCTGAATGTATTCTGCTTCAGCCGTGCTATGTTCGACATAGGCTTGTTTCTTACATGACCATGATACTAATGCATTTCTGAAGATGTGACATGTTCCACTCGTACTTTTACAATATGTTTTGCAACTTGCATAATCCGCGCCAGAATAACCAAGTAAATCATATACACTACCTTTTGGATATCATAGACTGACATTCGGTGTACCCTTCAGATATTTCATGATTCTTTTTATCGACATGAGATGAAATTCCTTTGAATTTGCTTGAAAGCGGGCACACAAACAAACACTAAACATTATTTCAGGACGGCTTACCGTCAAATATAATAAAGAACCAATCATACCTCGATATTTTGTAATATCAATTGAAACACCGAATTCATCTTGATCTACATATGTACCGGATCCCATTGGCGTAGACATTGTTTTACAATTATCCATGTCAAATCTTTTCAATAATTCTTTGCAATACTTGGATTGGTTGATGAAGATGCCATATTTTAATTGCTTGATTTGTAATCCAAGGAAATAGTTCATCTTACCCATCATAGACATCTCGAATTCTCCTTGCATTATTGATGAGAATTCTTCACATAATTCTTTGTTTGTTGAATCGAATATGATGTCGTCAACATAGACTTGAAATAGTAACGTATGATTTTTAATTTTCTTGATGATCAAAGTCTTGTCAACTTTACCTTTTTCAAAACCTTTTTCGCATAGAAAGTTGCTAAGACGATCATACCATGCTTTTGGTGCTTGGTTTAAACCATAGAGAGTCTTTTTCAACTTGAAACATGTGAAGGATTCTTGAAGTCTTCAAATCCCGGGGGTTGCTTAACATAGACTTCTTCATATATGTATCCATTCAAGAATGCACTCTTGACGTCCATTTGAAAAATCTGAAAATTTAATGAGCAAGCATAAGCAAGTAAAAGACGAATAGCTTCTAACCTTGCAACTGGAGAAAAAGTTTCTTCAAAGTCGATTCCTTCTTCTTGATTATATCCTTGAGCCGCCAACCTTGCTTTGTTGCGAGCAATTATACCATTCTCATCAAGTTTGTTCTTAAACACCCATCGGGTACCTATGATGTGTTTATTACTTGTCCTAGGAACAAGTTCCCAAACTTGATTCCTTTCGAATTGATTTAATTCTTCTTGCATAGCAATTATCCATTGGTCATCTCCTAAGGCTTTATCAACTTTGGAAGGTTCCATTTAAGAGAAAAATTCCATGTTTAAGCAAGCATCTTGAAGGTTTAGTCTGGTTGTAACGCCTTGACTAATATCACCAATGACTATATCAATTGGGTGATCTCTATGAGTTCTCCATTCCTTAGGTAGATCATTGACATTTAACTCTTGTTTAATAGGTTCTACTTGATTCTCTAATTTATTCTCATGGTTGATTTTAGAAGTATCTTCTTGAGGCTTCGTTTGGTTTCCATTGTTAATATTGGAAGTATCTCCATGATTCTCCGATTGATTCTTATTATTGATTTTGGAAGTATCTTCTTGAGGAATTACTACTATATCATCATCATCATCATCATCATCATCATCATTACAAACAATAATATCCTCCTTGGAGGGGTTAGATTCATCAAAAGATACATGCATAGATTCTTCAATTTTTAAAGTTCTTTTGTTATATATTATAAAAGCTTTACTAAAAAGAGAATAACCAAGAAAAATACCTTCATCGGATTTTTCATCAGACTTACCAAGATTGTCTTTGTCATTGTTTAAGATAAAACACTTACATCCAAAGATGTGAAAATAAGCAATAATTGGTTTCCTTCTTTTGAATAATTCATATGGAGTCTTCTTTAAGATATGTCTAATATTAACTCTATTACTTACAAAACATGCCGTGCTTACCGCATCCGCCCAAAAGTATTTAGGAAGATTTGAATCGCTAAGCATTGTTCTTGCAAGTTCCACAAGTGACATATTCTTTGTTTCTTTCAACTACTCCATTTTGTTGAAGAGTCCTTGATGTAGAGAAATTATGAGATATTCCATGTTCTTCACAAAATTCTTCGAAAGAAGCATTTTGAAATTCTCCACCATGATCACTTCTTATGGAGGCAATTGTTAGTGACTTCTCATTTTGAATTTGCTTTGCATATTTCTTGAACGCTTTGAATGCATCATTTTTCTTCACTAAAAAGAATTTCTAAGTATATCTAGAGATATCGTCAATAATAACTAAAGCATATACATTACCTACAAGGTTTCTTGTTCTTGATGGACCAAATAAGTTCATATGTAAAAATTGTAGTGGCCTTGTAGTGGACACCACATTCTTAAATTTGAAAGTTGATTTTGTTTGTTTCCCTTTTTGACAAGCATCACAAAGTCTATCTTTGACAAATTTTATCTTAGGCAATCCAATAACAAGATCATGCTTGATTAGTTTATTCAAATGTTCCATGTGAATATGAGCAATTCTTTTGTGCCAAAGCCATGAGTCATTGTTGTTCGCCATGAGACATTTTACCTTCAAAGAGAAATCATCAAGAAAAATCATAAATATATTATTAATTCTTTTACCTTTAAGTTTAACCTCATGTGTGACGTCGTCTTCTATCAAGCATTCATCTTTAGTGAACTTGATCTTGAATCCTTTGTCACAAAGTTGGCTAATACTAAGAAGATTGTGCTTTAGTCCTTCAACATAAAGAACATCTTCAATGGATGTGAAAGGTGGTGCACCAACTTTGCCTATGCCAAGAATCTTTCCTTTATTGTTATCTCCATAAGTAACATAACCCTTGGCCTTAAGCTTTAGATTTGAAAATTCGTTGATGTCTCCCGTCATATGCTTGGAACAACCACAATCGAGATACCATAGATTTGATGTGGTCTTCAAGCATACCTACAAAACAAATTAAGTTTTGTTAGGTACCCCTATTGCTTTGGGTCCTTCATAATTAGTACCTTTCTTTATCCACACATAATGCCCACTTGCCCCACTAAAGTTTCTAACATAGCAAGCGTTAGGTGTATGGTCACTTATACCACAATAAAAACATGTAGGAACAAAATTGATTTTATATATCGGAACATAAGATTTCTTTTTAGGAAATGTTTTCTTAGGATGATGATGAACTACTTTAGGCTTGTTAACTTTCTCTTGGGATGTATGGTCACTAGCCTTAACAAAAATAGTTTTGTTAGAACTTGGTTTTTAGAACTTTGAATAACCAAGCCCCCTTTTATCATTAAAATATCTTTGTTGACTAAGGACTCCCTCCAAACCAAATTCTCCTTTTTCATATCTTTCAAGAACTCTCTTTAATTGGATAATTTGGAAAGAAAGTGATTCACAATTATTACATGTGTATTTTTGTTTTTCTTTATTAACATATTATTGTTTTTCAACCTCGAAATCTTTTTGCATAGTATCAATTTTCTCTTCAAGAGATTTGATTTGTTTCTCTTGTGTTGATACGGTTCTATACAAAATTTTGCATTCATTCAAGAGTTCATTTATGGCACCTTGTGCATCATTATCATAAATGGAAAATTCATTACTAACCTCATCGTCCTCATCATCGGAATGGTGTGAAGCCATCAATGCTAGATTTGCACTTTTGTCACTATTGGAATCAGATGATGAACTTATCTCATTGTCTTCCCAAGCAACATAGGCCTTTTTATTCTTGAAGTCCTTTTTGCCTTTGACACCACCATTCTTGGAGAGTTTAGGACAATCCGGCTTTATATGACCTTGCTTACCACATTCATAACATGTAACATCTTGTGTAGAAGTGGAAGCCTCCTTTTTCCTGAAATGTTTCTTTCTTTTTTTGCATAAGAAGAAGATTTATTATTTTTACCAAAGAACTTACCAAATCTTTTAACAAGGAGCATGAAATTTTCATCTTCTACCGAAGGATTATCAAACATAGAATCTACTTTCAAAGCGATGCCTTTGGATTTTGTCTCTAGACTTTCATGCTTTTCAAGTCTTTCGAGTTCCGTTTCGTATTCTTGAAATTTTGTGAACAATATTGCGGAAGTCATTTTAGTTAGAGTCTTCTTCTCGGATATTTCCGTTACCTTTGATTGCCATTCTCTGGTTAAGGATCTTAGGAATTTAAGATTTTGTTCCTCGATAGAGAGTTTCTTTCCAAGTGCGCTTAAATGATTTACTGAGTGAACAAATCTCTTTTGTAAATCAAGAATGGATTCTCCGGGTTGCATTCTAAATAACTCGTATTCTTGACTCAATGTATTTAATCGAGATCTCTTAACTTCAACGGTTCCTTCATGAGTTTCTACTAATGTATCCCATATTTCTTTAGCTGTTGTACATGCCGAAACACGAAAGAACTCATCCATTCTAAGTGCTCCTTGAAGAAGATTGATAGCCTTTTGTCAGCAAGAACCTTCTTTCTATCGTTTTCATCCCATGAAGCTTTAGGTTTATCTGATCAAACACCATTGACGACAATTACAGGAACAAAAGGACCATCTAGGACAGCCTCCCATACTTCTTCTCCTTGTGCTTCTAAGTGAGACTTCATCCAATTTTTCCAAAAGTCGAAGTATTGTCCACAGAACAATGGAGGTTTGTTGTTGCTACCACCGTCTCTAAAAACTGTTTTGATTCGCGTAAGTCATCTAGAACTTTTAAGAACATGTTACCTATAACCTGCTCTGATGCCAATTGTAAGTACAAATTGCGCCTAAGAGGGGGGTGAATTAGGTATTTTAAAATTTTATCGGTGTTTATTGATGTTTGGATTATTTTTCAAGTTTATGGTGATGTCATGAAAAATGTAAGGTGTAGAAAAATAAAGAGACACAAGAGATTTATATTGATTCCCCTCACAGTCCGAGAGTACTCCAGTCCCCTTTCAATACGAAAGAAATTTCACTATAGTTAGAATGATTGTACAAGCCTATCCACACCAAATGTGATGCTTTACTATCTAACCTATAAAAATATCAAAGGCTCTTAAAACCTTTAAGATCTTAACACTAAGTGCAAGAAGAACAATCATCTTTAATGCACACACTTACTTCCAACAATCCTGGACAGCAAGTAAACAACAATATGTTTGAGTTTTTTACAAGAGTTTTTGCATAGAAATATAAACTATCAATCACTTGATTGATCTTCTTTTCCAACAAGAAATTTAAGATAATATAGTTCTCAATGGTATATGGAAATGAGAAGTATTTTCTGAAATGATATGAATACAAATGCAGAAAAAATTCTCTTTGATATCTCAAGAACAATGACACTACATTTGAAATTTGAATGAATGAGAGTTTTGTAATTGCAATGGAAAAGGTGAGTTTCAAATATGAAAATATGGAGTTTATATAGTGCCTTAACACCCTTTTGAAAATGTACAAAATCATGAAACAATGCAAGTTTGAAGTGGTGCTATTTGAAATACGTTCAGAATTGGAAATATATAAAATGGCTCAGTTACATTCAGGAAACCGATTTCCCAATATGGGGTAATCGGTTTCCATGAAGCGTTGCACCTTTAAATTTGAAAAACATGCTCAGGAAATTGATTTCCTGATATGGGGTAACCGATTTTCACATAAAAACTGTGTTTTACAAAACTGATTTGCGAAGGAGAAATTGATTTCCTTGTAATGGGTAACTGATTTCCTGAAGGTAATTTTCGAAAAAAAATTTATTTTTCAGCCATAAAACGTTTAGCTTTTGAAATATATAAAGAGAATTAATGCATATGATTTATGAAGATAGTTGAGCACTATTTTATCAATATAGATGCATGTTGGTACCTTTAAGATCAAAACTCCATGCTAGTCTTTAAGTAGACATCTTGTGAATTTGTTGCTAGTTTTTATGACGAGTCTTACAACTTGAGGCTTGATATTGTTACACTTGAAGCTTTCCATTATTTTTGACTTAATCATTTGAGATGCACATTAATACTTTTGTCTTCATCCATAACAATTATACAAACATGCATTGATCATTCTATAACACAATTTGAATCTTCATGTTTTCATAAATATGCATATCACACGCGGAATAATAAACATCAAGAAATTTCAATGAATATATCTCATACTATACTCATCTACCAAATCATATAACATAATCAACCCGGAATATATACATGTCATATGAATTCAACATTTGGCAACATAGCCATCCATATTACATCCAAAATATCATGTCAAATACCATAAGGACAACATTATCCAAATATTAAAACATGAGTTCAAATAAAACCCCCTAGTATTACATGACCAGAGCATTTGACTCACTACCTAATCAAAACGAAAAACCAAAAGCTCATCGGCTAAATCCTCGGACAAGCTCACTACTCGTCGGAACCTGCACGATGTCACAATGAACATCACTCAAACAGAAGAGTGAGAATTCACATCATAATGAATACATACAATATGAACAATGAATAAAGCATACAATAGCAATATTATATCCTCACACTTCATAATTGAATAAGTTGCATAATTATTACACAAAACACAAATTCCAATCATCACAAAACAATTCACATCAATTCAAGTAATCACATAACACGTAATGCGACTCGAATGCAATTAATGTGACTCAATGCATATGGTACCATGTGAGTATCAAGCTCACCGCTCTCGATTATAAACCAGAGCCACGCTTCCGATCCGAACAAGATCAAAGCCCTCAAATTATGAAGCTTTAGTTCACTTGTTCCGAACCACAAAGGAACAAAGCCACACCTATGTTTCCACACAAGGATCAAAGCCACCCTCTTATATTTTCACACAAGGATCAAAGCCACCATGAATGCATGTACAATTATCACAAGAAATATGCAATTAAGATTATCCATACAATCTTAACATACCGCATACCACAATAATTTACACATTAAATTATCCATCAATTGTACAAAATACATCAAGTAATCATTAACAACGAATGCATCCAAATAACATATGTTCATTCACACAATTTCATGAATATCATATCACATACACATCAACAAACGTCATCCGCAATTCATTGATTCATAACTCACATATACATAATTACATGTTATTCACACAAAAACATCATAATTAATTCATCAAGTGTTAACCGTTCCATTCCTATTATATAGATAATCATGTTATCTCCCTAACACTTCAAATGACACATAAAACAGAGTTATGGATCAAAAGTTATGACATTTAGAAGTTTCTAAAAATTCTACATAACAAGGTTTGCTTAGCGGGCTCCCAGCGCGCTAGCTAAAACTAAATCCAGAAAGTTTCATCTTTGCAATCTCACTTAGCGAGCTCGCGATTTCTGCAAAATATACACAGAACTCGCTTAGTGGCCTGAGTTCGCTCAGTGAGATAACAATTTCTGCGTTTTCTGCAGAGCACACCAGACCTGTACAAGTGCATCCAAAACCCTCTAAATTACATGTATGACTCATTTATCAGCAATTAAACGGTTTGATCATGCATTTTACCATTGATTAACAATATAAGCAACTTAGCATCATAAATCATGTCAAAAGCACTCAAACCGTAAACCCCAAAAATCTCAATCATAGAAAGTTATGAGAAAGAAGAGATAAACACATTTCATAATACTACGCATTGCATAAGTATATAATCAAGATAATGAAGATTATCCCCCTTACCTTAAATCAAACTCCTTATATCTTCTAGTTTCTCCCCAAATCCTTTTCTTTTCTCTTCTTTCTCTACTCTTCTCTTTTCTTCTTCTTTTCCCCAAAATGAAATTATGACTCTAAAAACCTAATTCCCTTATTATCTTCCGTTTAGTTAGTTGGGCTTAACCCACCAATTCCACCTATTATTATATTTCTACCAATTAGGCCCAATTAGTCATACCTCCATAATAACTTAGTTAATATAATTAGCACAATTACACATATAATTAAATACTCAAATAATTAGTATATCACATAATAACTAAATAAATAAATAATTGATAAAAACACCAAATAAAATAATTACTAAAATAATTAATAAAAATTGATATGTTACACGTAACATAAGGTCTGTTTTGGTGCAAGAATCTTGCACTTTCATGGAGTTTTTATAATCTAGGGTTTTATGTTTGTCTTTGGTTAGGGAGATAGAGGCTTCAAAATTGAAAACTAATGGCAGATTCGTGCTCAGCACGAAAAGACGAGACATGTGGTGTTCATTTCGTTGTTTTCTGGGCACTTTCACGTAGCTCTGGCGAGCATGGGATCGGAGAAGACGATCGGAGCTGAGCCCCGGCGTCTGTGCTCTTGTTATGTCGTTCTTTTTATGATGCCTATGTGGCGCAACATTATTGGTCGAGATCCCTATTATATTGTTGGTTTTGGATTTATTATAATCATTGAGATATGCAGTGTTCGCTTGTGATTGGCTATTGTTTTGTTTTGTCATTTTATGACCTAAGTGTAGGGTGAACCAATTGATACTAAGTCCCTTTCATAAGCGTCACGTTATATTCATGTCAGACAATATGCCATATAATTACATGTACTGACTAATAATAAATGAAAAACAAAAACAAATAATGAAATGAGTGAACATGGGCCACTAACTAAATTTGTATGGGCCTTAACACTTTTCTTTTCTCACCTCCAGTTTTTGGCCCATGCGCCAATAGAACATAACTTCAGTTCAGGTTTATATTGCTAATTCACCCCCCTGAGACAGTTTTTAGAATTTGTTTCGAATTGTTTTCTTTCGATTTCAGTTTGATAATTCCTTTTCTCATGAGATAAATAATACCCAAAAATACTTTTTAAATACTTTGAGGTGTGTAGATAATTCCTTATGCTCTTATGAGTCACTTCACGCTCTTATGAGTCGCTTCACGCCTCACTTTATTTGCTTCGCGGGTGAAGCTAAATCGAATAGAGTGATTCATCACTCCTCTCGTGACCCCTGTAAAGTGCCTCGCATGGGAGACAAAACCAAAATTTTGAAAATGCATTTGATTTTCAAGGTTGCCTCTTTAAAAATACTATTGAAAATTTCTTTAGAGCGTCAAAAATGACAACAACAAATATTCCATGACTAGAGAGAGAATGAAATCAAATCTCCTGCAGTTGCTATTTTATCACAATCACGTATCTGACGCGTTCATAAGTTGGATCAAGATTTAGATTTTTTTTTAAATAACTAATTTTTTCAAAAAAATTACGCATATAACCAAACTTTCAAATAAATTACATAAATGGCCATTTTTTCACTATTTTAACACATTGTCGCCACTTGCATTGGCGACTTGTAAATTGTGGCGGTTTAAAACCCCTGCAAATCTTTTTCTTAAGGCAAGTCGCCACTTGCATTAGCGACTACACTTAAAAATTTAAATTTTATGTAAATTGTGGCTGTTCAAAACTGGCGCAAATCTATTTTTTTTTTTAAAAAAATTGCGGCGGTTTTGAACAGCCACAATTTACATAAAAATTAAAATTTTAAGTGTAGTCGCCAATGCAAGTGGCGACTTGCTCTAAAAAATATATTTGCGGGGGTTTTAAACTGCCACAATTTGCAAGCGGCGACAATATGTTAAAATAGTAATTAATTTAAAAGTTTGGTAGTAAATTTTTTAAAAAACTATTATTTAAAATAAAATTCATACAATTCATATTTTAATGTGGCTTTTAATTTACTTCAAAATAAAAATATTGGTTTTAGAATTTGAAGCGTCTAATTTTAATAAATAATGGTAAATATGCCGAATGTGTGAATTCAATAAATTTGAAAGCAATGAAACCTTGTCTAGAAAGAATGCATCATTTCTCTAATCAAATATTAAAATATTAGATATATTAGACAACTATCTTTTATATATATATATATATATATATATATATATATATATATATATATATATATATATATATATATATATATATATATATATATATATATATATATATATATATATATATATATATATATATATATATATATATATATAAGGAGAGTTATATTGACTCCAAGAGTAAGTTATAATAACTTACTCCACATCTTGACCATTAATTCTTTTCAATCTAATGGTTAAAAATAATATATATATATATATATATATATATATATATATATATATATATATATATATATATATATATATATATATATATATATATATATATATATATATATATATATATATATAAATTACCTTATCCATTTATAATCAATGACTTAACCACTCATACATAAAAGTAATAAACATCTGTTTTTCACTTTACATTTATAAAAATGATAAACATACCTACAATTACTTTTAGAAATATAATCTCCCACTTCTATTTATACATTTTTGAATGAATAGAATAATGTAATTTTCTAATATTCTTAAAATATTAATGAAAATGTACACAAATTAAATTTACATAAAAATAGAAGAAAAACATATAAGAAATTGCACCACTACTCTTTTTAGATGGCAAATAATTATATGTGAACACTAAATTTAAGACAAGGAGTTATATATTTTATGTGATCGATGTGTCCCTTGATCAACCCAGGAAGCTCACCCAAGTTACATTTTATGTCAACAAAGAGATTGATGAAATCAATTAATCAATAAACTATACACCTTTTTTTAGTTTCTATATTTGACACGAACAAAAGAATCCAATATACGTGTCATACTCATGTGTGCATTGTCTTTTTCATTTTCAAATCTCAGATCTTAATTAACAAACTATATATTATTTATCAATAATATTCTGAATATATCCACCCAACTTGGTGCATGGTTTATATACACATGACACATGGAACCAAATAACATTTAATTTTCTGGTATATACACACATCATTAATTTTACATTATCATATATTTTTCCATATTCAACACTAGTTGGAATGACACATGACCCACCATTACATACATATTTTTCCTATATATATACAAGCACAAAATTCAAAGCCAAAGCATATCCATCATTTGTATAACTCTCTGAAAATCTTACAAGAAACCTAAATAACCAATAAACTCAACTATGGCTTGTTGGTCTGCAGAAAATGCCACAAAGGCCTATCTTAGCACATTAAAAATGGTAAGTAATATTTTTCTCATATTATGTTTTGAATTTAATTTAATTTAATTGTTACATATAGTGTAAATATTTTTATTTTTTTTAATCTAATTTTTTGTTTTTTTTTTCTTCAGGGTCAAAAAGCCAAAGAACCAAACGTAGCTGAATTTATATCAGCACTAGCAGCAGGAAACAATGCACAAATGATGATTGTAGCATGTGCTACAGTTGCAGATTCCACCACACTAGCTTTAATTGCTGCTGCGAATCAAACTGGTGGAAAAGTGATTTGTATTGTGCCTAACCATAAAGCTCTAAAAGCATCCAAACATGTCTTAGGAAAAGCTTCTCATCAAGTTGAGTTCATAGTTGGAGAGCCTCAAGAAGTGCTTGTGTTGGAAGAATATGAAGGAGCTGATTTTTTGCTTATTGATTGTAACATTGAAAACCATGAAGAGATTTTGAAAGCAATAGAGGAGGGTAGAAAGGTAAATGATGGGGCTATTGTTGTAGGGTATAATGCATTTAGTTGCAAAGGGTCATGGTTGTCAAGTGGATCCAAGACTCAGCTTTTGCCTATTGGAGAAGGGCTTTTGGTCACTAGGTTTGGGATGGTTGGGAATAGTCCAAAATATGGGACAAGTAGAACAATGGGGAAGGTTAAAAGTCATTGGGTTGTTAAGGTTGATAAATGCACTGGTGAGGAACATGTGTTTAGGGTTAGATCTCCTCACGGGAAAGTTGTTCATGCTTGATTGATTATGTGATTTATTTTGTACAAATTAGTAAGACAAAATTAGGTTAAGGATTTTGATTAGGGGTCGATGTTTGTGAGCATGTCAAGATTTTTGATATTGTGAAATATCGTAGTTAAATGTAACTGATGCAGTCTCAATCGCGATTGATTGATGCAGTCTCAATTGCAATTGCATCATGGATTCAAAAACATAAAAAAATATATTATTGTAGTTTGAGAATTTTGTTTAAAATCTAATTAAATTATTAGCTATTAAACTCCATTTCCATTTTATTCCTTAGCAAAATGGAGTAAGTCATATTTTATCATGTTTCAAATTTTATGAATTGTTGTGTTTTGGATATGTATGCTTTAATGAAGAGGCTGTGTACAAATTTATGGAATCTTGGTCAAGTCAAATTCATACCTAAATCCGTGACAAAAGTTTAAGTCATTTAAAGGGACACATGAATCTTAGAATATTTCTACTTGGGTTGGTTAGACTTTAAATCTAAAACCTACCAATATAGTGGATGAGCATGAACATTTTAAGGATAGAAGTGTACATCCAATTAGGCATGACATCATACCCCAATTAATTACCCTATCAATTTCTGGAGAAAATCCGCGAGTTTAAGTTTACAATTTTTATGACTACAAAATATGGGAGCAAGTTGGATAATGGGGGCTCTATATCTGTTCCTAAGGTTATCTTTGGATACATAAAAAATATCGGAGTAGAAGGGGAGGGGGATGAAATAGAGCGGAACATCCTATTGTTTGGATATATAATAATGGAATGGAGTAATTTTATCATTCCGTCCAAATTGGAGGATACAAAAAATGATAGAAAGTGATGGAATGAGATGAAATACATTTCATCCGCTACCGCTCCATTCCATTTGTTTTTAATCAATCTAAACGATGGAACATAACTTTATTTCATTTCATTCCGCTCCATTCCATCGTATTCCATCAATCCAAACATACCTTAAATCCGTCTTATTTATATCAATGTGTACTTTATCATTTTAATTTTGATATTTCAAATATTAGTTATAACATTATAATTTTTTATTTTGATTTTTACTTTAGTATTTGAAATGTATGTTTGAAAATTATAAAAAAAATATTATATTTAATTTTATCTTTTATTTACTAATATTACAATTAAAAAGAATTATTTATAAAAAATTAAGATTGTTTACAACGGGGAGATGAGAAGTGGAGGATACAACTCAATCCGTACCGTTTAATTGAATTTGGAGTTCAATTGTTCATCTTGGACAAATAACACGACAGATAACATATTTATTAAACATTTAGTGAAAGTAAAAACCATCCTCCTCCCACCTTGTTGTCATGCTTCGATTCAACTATTTCATGACTAAATATTTTCAAATTTATTCCTTTTAATAATATTTTTAAGAATGTAAATTTTATCCGGAGAAGAAAGATAACTATTTTACAAATTAAACTATTATTTAATAAAAAGCAAAATAAACTATTAAATTAAATATTTTAGTGAATTAAATCAAATGTATTAAAATATAAAAAATTATTCCGTCAAATCAATTTAATTAGTAATTATGCAGAGACATTAAATATAGAGACTTAGATTCGAACCCACTTCATCTAAGATTTATAATTTTAAAGAGTGAATTTCAGTTAAAAATCACCACACTATTATATATATTATTATATATATGTATTCTCTCTCCAACCTTACACCCTATAAAATCACTTAAGTCTCAATTGTATTTGAATATTTGATCAATTTGTGTTAAACTAATAACTTTGATTCTACTTGATTAGAGAGTTGAATCCTTGATCAGAGCAGAGCATCCACGTGAAAAAAACAAAACAGGCTGTATACACATATAACCATATGAGAGTACCTTAAACTCGATGTTTTGTGCTAAATTAAAATCACCTTGATCAGTCTCTGCTACCTCTAACGTGGGACATTTGTGTGTTTGTCTATGTAATTTGCAGCACAAACCTTGAATAGTGGTGTCTGCTTAGTTGTAATATTAATGTATAGCATCATGTAATTAAGAAAATAATTATTCATTAGCACTCAACAACAGCTAATTGTTGCATAGAATCACTGCCACCAGCATTAACGTTTTATCATGTGAACTTCAGAAGTCTTGTCTTCAAATACTATAACAATTGCTTCTTATAATATTCTGTTTCTGAAAGTATATATAATACTGTTGCTACTTATTAATAATCTTAAGTACCACTAGCTAGTACAACATTATCAACTCTCCCAACATTTTTTTCTGTTCATGCACGGAGACAGCATGTTGGAGTTGATTCAAATTGAAGTTTCTTAGAAAATGTTTCACATTATTGAGTACTCGAAAGATCTCAAGTCCCACGCACATAGTGTGAAATAGAAATTTAAAAAAGTTTATATAGAATGTCATCTCTCATCTTACAAGTCGGTTTTGTAATGATGAGTTAAGTGAAACTCTATTAATATGGTATCAGAATCTATCAATCGGACTATAGGCCGCCACCCACCGTTTTAAAAATACACGCACCAAGTCCAAAAGAATGTTGAGCGTGAAGGAGAAATAAAATTTTAAATTAATTTATATAGATTGTTACGTCTCATCTTACAAGTCAATTTTATAAAAATGAAATAGTCAGAGACACATGCTGTCGCCCGAGTGCATTATTTATGGCCTAGTATAATTTGAACGATACGAAAAAATATAAAGTAAAGAAGGTTGAACAAATTGCATATATATAATAGAAATTAACCCATTAAAAAAATGTTTTACTAATAAGATATTAGTAGTATGAAAATCAGGTTCTAAGTTAAAATAATGATCCACAAAAAAGGTTTAAGATAGGTCAACACGGGTAAATTTATTCATATATTAGATTATTTGATCAAGTTTGATTGTTGGAGATATATAATTGTTATTATAAAATCACTAATAATTAAAAATATTAAAAAATAAATATGTAACAAATCAACATGATAATATACGAATGCACTAATATTAAAGTTGATTTGTTACCCCCTCCCGAGCATAGATAAACTAGTAGATAATTCTGTAGGTTTTAAATTACTTTCGTTTATAGACGCGTATTCGGGGTACAATCAAATCCCAATGACTGAGGCCGATAAAAAATACACAGCCTTCATGACAGACTCCGGAAACTATTACTACAATGTACTGCCATTCGATCTGAAGAACGCTGGCGCAACATACCAATAAATGATGAATAAAGTATTCCGAGGAGAAATTAGGGATATGCTCGAAGTTTACATAGATGACACTGTCATACCCCAAAATTTGCCCAACATATTTATTCATATTTCAATCCACCTGACTTTCAAATGCTCAAAGACACACAAGAAAGAAGCATGCAGTCTCTCTCCTAAACAACAACCTCTGAATTAGGGTTTCCGATTTAATCAAGGAATCTGAACTTCTGACACCTCAAGTGGACTACATGGCCTCTCATATGATTCAAAGTGTCCTCATGCCAAGTTTCAAGTCCCAATTCAAAAGATTGCTCACTCAATGGCCCAAACGACTGATAATCGACTAGTTGACCTAAAAGACAACTGTGGTCAAAGTACAGTCAAAACTTCCGATTTTTTGTCAACATCCTCATTTTGAAGTATCATTCATCATTTGATCAAGTATTAATCACGATTCATCAAGAAAGTATCAGAAAGCCACAAAAGGACAACTTTCTAAATTAGGGTTTCGGATTAAAAGTCAACTGAACTTTGACCGGTCATAACTTTCACATGGAACGTCAGAAATTTCCCATCCAAAGCTCAATGTGAAGGAAATTGAATTCTCTACAACTTTGTCTCTCACATGCCAAGGCCAGAAATGCACCATTTGGGAGATATAGGCCAGTACATTACAGGTCCTTCTAAAAGATCGCGAAAAGTCATTTTTTCTCAAAGCCCATAACTTGAACATGGTAAACTCAATTGAGATGAAACCAAAGGGAGGTTGTAGAGGACACCTAGGGCTTTCCAAAAAGTCCTATATCATCTCCATGTGATAAAAATTGAAGGAGATACGAGGCTCAGAAGTTGGTCGATTCTCAAGAAAAACTCAAAACCCTAATTGCACAATTTGGTGTTTTTGGACTAATGGGCCTAAAGAATGGATCCTAAACATGTTTATAGGCTTTATAAACGACCTTAAATTAATTATTTTATTTTTATCACATTTATTTTATTTATTTGAATTTAAATTCATTTAAATATTAATAAATCATGTAATATATAAAATAATTAGTTTTAATCAAAGATTTGATTTTTAATCAATTTTAATCAATCAAGATGGTCCAAATAATCACATGGGAGAGTCTAAATTCGTGAAAAACATCATGGAAAAGATATCATGCAAGTTTGGAAAGATTTATAATGAATTTAGAAACAAATATTTTCTTTTCCAAATAACTCAAGGACCAAGCCCATTCATGACCTAATTCTCACACAAAAATACACTCCACAATATCAGAATAAGGGGAGGACGGTTTTGGAGAGCAGGAACTAGGGTTCGAGAAAGAGAAATTTGCAAAGAAGAGGATGATAGCTTGAATTTCGTTTTCAACAAGTTGTAGCCATTCTCACACTATTACAAGGAGTTATTCGTGTTCCTGAGATCTTCAAGGGTAAGAACTAGTCCATAGTCATAGCCAAATACGTCCGGATTGTTCATCTCAAACATAACACATCCATGCATACTTTAATTTTCGTATGCTATGTTTCCCTATATTTTAACGCAAACTAACTTCATATTTGAGTGCATAATGTTGTCTGGGGATGTTTGGAACCACTGTTACTGAGTTTTGACGCAGGGAGGACAAGGCACCATTGTTAGGGCATAAACAATGGAGACTTTCGTTCTTGGTGATACCGTGTGTTCCAGTACGAAACGGTGCATCCAATAAGTTCAGGGAACCTTGATTGTAAGATCTGGGCAGGTGGTTTAAGCGTTAACGTTCTTTTCTCTTGTTTTTAAATAAGTTGCAGAATTCAAAGGTTTTTCCGCAAGAGAATTCGCAGCAGAACGCGAAGGTAAATCCGCAGGTAATCTGGTGAAGATGATGAACAGTAGCAGCGACCATTGACCCCCTGCGTGCGTGGCATTTTCCTTTCTCTCGATTGGTCGGTCAAATCCTGCATTCTCTCTCTTCATGCGTGGCATGCACGAATTGGATGGTCAGAAAGTCTCCCCCCACTTGCCTTGTTCGCGATTGGCTATTCAAAGCATCCAGGGGGCCCACGCGTCTGATCTTTGACTTGTAGTATTAACCTTTTAATTTATATTTTATTAATTCGTGTCGTTTTGTTTACAGTTAGATTGCACAGCCAGAATGGTAAAGGTCAAGCCAAAGAATCTGGAAATAGGGGGTTCGATCCCCACGCGTGACTATTATTTTTTTTACAATACATGCTCCAACTTTCTGGCAGATTCAGCGCTAACATCCCCTGGCGAATCACGGTGCACCCTCAGGATCACACCACAGGATCTCCACTAATCCAATCCAACGCACACGAAGACGAAGTTCCACCATAGGCCTCAGGAGTCTCCCTCATAGAATCCAACGCCCAGGTTCTTTATTTGTTTTGTTTTTTTTTCTTTTTCTCTTCTTATTTCCTATTTCTGTTTTATAACTTTTTGTTTTATATTTTCTTTTTAACTAAACTACTTTTAATTAATCCTTTTGGAAAAACTTAAACTTTTTTTCAATAGTAACAAAATTTTATTTTTTTTAATTAACTTTTTAATTAGCTAATTTAGGTTAAATAACTTAGATTAATTTTAACATTTATGATTTAGGTTAATCATTTTATTTTAGGCTAATTATTTTAATTGTAGCTTTATAATATTTAACCTTGATTTTTATTTTTAGGCTTGTTAAAATTAACTATAATCATAATTTTAGGTTTTCTCTAAGATTTAAGATTTATCACCAATGGTAATCAAACATTGAATTTCTTCAGACGCGCATTCTCTTCTCACCTCATATTCTATGATTGTCGCATGTTTGTGCTAATTCTCAACCTTGAGGCAAAACTTGTTTATTTATTTGAATTTTTGCCTTTATTTAAATTTCTGCCTTTATTTAAATTTTTGCCTTCATTTATTTATTGAATTATTTAATTTCCGTACTTTAAATTCTAGAAGGTGTATAGGTTGCAATTTTTGTGATGTAATAGTAATTAGGATTTTATTTATCTTTCTGCCTTTACTTTTCGCATCCCCCAATTTTTGGTTATGTACCCCCTTAATCCCGAAGCCTTGTAATAGTTGTAGGTTTATTTTCTGTGTTTTAATTTCCGCACAATATAATTTAACTGCGTGGATAGTAAGATAGGGAGTGGCAAGATAATTAAATTGAACGTAACTCACTAATTCAAGATAAATTTCTGAATATAATCACATGATTGCTACACACACCCACCTCTAAGGTAACACCTCTTATGCTGCCTTCTCGATCAAATAGTCAAGTCCCTTCGAATATAGGGATACCTTAGCTTGTTGCCTTCGATTCAAAATCACCACGTCCCTCCGATAAAAGGTCATAGTCCCTTCGAGTTGCCTACGATAAATATGATCTCGTCCCTCGATTAAATGGTGATAGTCCCTTCGATTGCTAAGGTATCCTTACTATTGCCTAATGACTATTATATCCTTCCCCGAGACTACCTGCCCTCTTTATGGCAAGGGACAGTCTTGTGGTGAACGATTATTCTCGATGACCCTTCGATGACCCGCACATCCGATTGAAAGGCTTCCTACCTCCTCATGGTATGGAAAGACCCTTTCGCCCGAAAGACTTAAAGAACAAGAAAGACAAACTTAGGGTAGGTAGCTAGTAATTGCTTGCTCACAATCAATTCAAAATCAAATTACTTTTCACACCTCGTTCCAAAATAATTTCAAAACAAGGCTACGCTTATTTACAAGCTAAAGTCCTTAACGGAATATTTTTACTATTCACACACGACACTCTTTCAAACAAATCAAACAAAGTGAGCTTAGCAATTAAGAGCCCATGGATAACCATGGATGCAAAGGGTGCCTTACACCTTCCCTTTGCATAACTTACCCCCGAACTCAAAATCTTTTCAAAAGGTCTTTTCCTGTTCTTTTAGCCTTTCTATAATTGGATAAAATAAAAGTCGGTGGCGACTCTTGCTTAATCGCGACATTTCGATAAAAAGTCAGTTTACCGAATTACAGACATGATCATCAAATCTCAAGAGGAAACCGACCATGCGCTCCATCTTTAAAAAGTCTTCGAACAGGCCAGAAAATGTAAAATGCGATTTAATCTCGAGAAATACACTTTCGGCGTTCGGGCAGGTAAATTCCTCGGTTTCTACCTAACCGAGCAGGGAATTAAAGCTAACCCAGACAAATGTAAGGTTTTTCCGAGTTCCCTACGCCGAATTCGAAGAAATCCTTCCAATCATTAAATGGAATGCTCACATCGTTGTCCCGTTTTGTGGCCAAATCAGCCTAAGACGCTCTTCCTCTCTTCAAACTTCTACGTAAAGAGGCTACGTTTGAATGGACGGATGAATGCGACAAAGCTCTCGTCCATCTCAAACAAGCATTGTCACGACCACCAGTCCTTTCCCGACCTAACAACCGGGAAATCCTTTACTTATACCTGGCCGTGGCATCGGAGGCCGTCAGCGCTTCCCTCATCAGAGAGACCCTAGAGGGACAAAAACCCTATACTTCAGAAGCAAGTCACTACAATGTCCAGAGCTCAGATACCAACAAATCGAGAAGGTAGCACTGGCCCTGATCAACGTCGTGAGGAGACTGATGCATTACTTCTTCGCACACACCATAGTGGTACGAACCAAACAACCAATAAAACAATTTCTTGGGCGCCCCGACATGGCCGGACAAATACTCCACTTGTCGCTGGAACTGTCTGAATTCGACATCAGATATGAAGAAAGAAAAACCTTAAAAGCACAAGCATTGGCTGACTTTGTAGCCGAAATGACCTTGGCTGAATCCTTAACAAGTGATGCCCAAAAATGGACCATTTACGTCGACGGAGCATCCAGCTCGACAGGTAGTGGAGCGTGCATAATCTTAGAAAACAGAGAAGGCACCTTAATCGAAGTATCCCTCACGTTATCTTTCCTTATTTCAAACAACCATGCAGAATGTGAAGCCATCCTCGCTGGATTAAGAATAGCCGAGGATATAGGGGTCGAGGAGATCGAAATTTTTACTGACTCTTAACTCGTCGCATCTCAGATATCAGGGGAATATCAGGTCAAGAACGATAACCTCGCGGAATACCTGACCCTAGTACGAGGGAGCATAGTCAAATTCAAATCGGCCAAAGTGAGGCACGTCTCTTGCGAGCACAATACCTGAGTTGATATTTTATCTAAACTAGCAAGCACCATTAAGAAAGGGGGAAATAAAGTTGTCATCCAAGAAGTCCTACCCCGACCAAGCATCGAAAAAATGGCCACGACCGTCGACATATATGTGATCGGGGATGCCACATGTTGGATGACCCCGATATACAACTATAAGGAAATGATGAACTACCAAAGGATCCAAAAGAGGTTGGTACGGTCAAAAGAAGAGCTTGCTCATACGTCTTGGTCGAGGGCAAGCTATATCGACGTGGATTCTCCATCCCCCTCCTCAAATGTATCGAGTAGGCAAAAATCCATCACGTTCTACGTGAGATCCATGAAGGAATAAATGCTCAACATCTAGGGGAAGGTCACTCGCTCGAAAAGCTTTACGAGCAGAATACTATTGGCCCACAATGCAACAAGATGCCAAAGAACGCATCAAGAAATGCGACAAATACCAACGTTATGGGGACATGCACCTTGCCCCTCCTAAAGAGCTCAAATCTCTATCCCCTTGTCCTTTCTCCTGGTGGGGGATGGATCTCCTTGGACCGTTCGTCACCAGTTCTAATCAAAACAAATATCAGATAATGGTCGTCGACTACTTCACCAAATGGGTTGAGGCAGAGGCACTAGCCAAAATAATAGCACAAAATGTGCTCCGTTTCTACAAAATAAACATACTTGCCCGGTTTGGCGTACCCTTAGCTATTCTCATCGATAATGGGACCCAATTTATCAATAAGAATTTCCAAGAATTCGTTACAAGACTAGGAACAATACAACACTTTGCATCCGTCGAGCACCCCTAGACTAATGGGCAAGCAGAAGCAGCAAACAGAGTAATCCTAAGAGGTCTCAAGAGAAGGCTCGACGAGATTAAAAAGAGACGGGTCAAAGAGCTACACAGCGTACTCTGGGCCTACAGAACTACTCCTCACTCAACTACGGGAGAAACTTCCTTCCGCCTAGCTTACGGGACAGAAGCAGTGATCCCCATCGAAATCCATGAGCCAACTAGGCGAATAGAAGCTGCTCTTGACGAGGAGATGAACAACGAGGCTCTCAGAGAGGAGCTTGATCAGTTCAAAGAAGTTCGGACAAGTGGTGCCCTCCGTGAAGCCTCACTCAAACAGAAAACCGCCTTGCGATACGACCTCAGGGTCATCAAAGGAGAGTTTGAAGTAGGCAGTTTGGTACTAAAGAGAAATCATAAACTCTCGCGAAGACAAACTAGCAGCTAATTGGGATGACCCATATCGCGTCCGAGCGAAAAACAGAAAATGGAGCCTATTACTTAGAAAACCTACAGGGAGAAGAACTTGCTCGACCATGGAACATTGAAAAGCTAAAACAATATTACAGCTAAGACCTAACACAGTATCTCCTCCCTGACGAGGAAACGTTCACGGTCATAGGTGCATTCTAGGTACAACCAGAGCACCTCATGTTGAAACAAAAAGATAAGAGTCCGCTCTTTTGACGAGCAGACACTTAGTCCTTCGGGGGACACTCAAACTGAGCTCCCCCGTCGTAATCGTACCACGACGGTAGAACACCCTGCTCACGAAGGGACTATTCACACTGTGAAATTCGGGCTTCATATCAACGAAGCCTGAGATTCACCTGAGCCATGCACACGACCCCGACAATTCGATCAAGTTCCCCTCACTTGACGACCTCTTAAAATACCGAGCAAAACCTCCCAAGTTAATATCTACGAGCATAAAATATATAATAGCTGGAACTGTAAAACATGCACACATATACAAAAATAAACTTGGCATAAAAACATTGTGTCAATCACTAAATCATTATAGCCTGGATAGTAATATACGGTACATTATCGAATGGGGGTATAACCCCTAAATCAAAAAACTGAAATAAAAAGGCACGTAGGCCGGAAACTTAAACGATAAAATATTACAAGACGACATCAGACATTCTCCTCCAGAGGCACGCTCTGAGTATCCCTAGCGTTGTATTCTTCTCCTCCGCTATCTTCCCTAAGGTCAAGAACCACTATCTGCCCATCAACTACCCAGTGAAGATGCCCGGTACCCTCGATCACCAACTCAACCCATGGAATCACGATCCTCAGTTGGGTTATGGTCAAGCTATACGTGTCTTGGGTAGTGGCCAAGCAGTCATTCTCAAGCACCCTAATGTAGCCAATCAAATCCGCTAGATTCTGGTGAGCTTTCTCTTCATCTGTCTCATCCTCGGCAGGAACTAGAGATCGACGAAGGGCAGCTTCCTTGACAGCAGCAGCTTGCATGACCTCATATAAGGTCATGACCAAGAGGGCATGTTGATAGCCAAGATCAGACAGAACAACATCCTTCTCGGCAATGGCTTTAACATTGGCCACCAGCTGACTGTTTTTCCTTCCCATCTCTTCATCCTTGTCGGACAACACATTATTATGCTTTTCCTCCAACGCTACCAGCTTTCCCTTGTAATCCTCGGCAATCTTCCGCAACATCTCGGTAGAATGGGGATCAGCCTCAGAGTATATAATGACCATCTCCAGAACCTGCATTCTGGCAGCACCGTCCAAAGCCATGCTCTTCCTCTTAGCCGCCGCTTCCATCCCTTCCAAATGAAGAGATTCTATTTGTTAAACCGAGAGGGATGACCCTCCTTCAAAGAAGTTCCTTCGCAAGAAGCAAGTAGGAAGCTGTTATTGGTCGGGAGAATCGTCCTTGCTCAAGTCAACACTATCCACAGGTGTCACCCGGGAGCGCTTCCTTGAGGCTAGAGAATCAGGATCGACGAGGGAAGCCGAGGAAAAAAATGAACCGGAAGAGGCACTGAATTGTTATGTTGGTCCACGGCCGAAAGAGGAGACTGAGCACTAGCCGGAGAAGAAGAAGAAGCCCTAGAGCCTGATCCCAGAGCAGGCTGGACGTTAAACAAACGAATCTTACTAGTTATCTTCAACTTGGCCTTGGTAGTACCATGCTTCAAAATGCGGTCTTGTCTGCTCGGCATCGTCCATACAAAACACACAAAGAAGAAATGATCAACAAGACAATAAAACGAGGATAAACCCGTAAATCTTAAATACAAGTTAGTACCGAGAAGAATCATAGCCTCCTCGGCAGATTCATACTCCGCCAGCTCCTTGTAACTTATATACTGGGGATCCAAGTCAGGCTCCCCTTCCACATTAAGCATCGACCCTCTAGTCCGATCCACCTTCTGGACGGGAGAGAAGCTCTGTACAAAATCGACCAGCTTCTGAAAATTGGTCCGGTCATCAGCATTTAGATCCCCCACCCGAGTAATGAACTGATCGGTGCCATACTTAAAGTGGTCTCGTGACCACTGGAATCTAAACTTGTGCTTCAGCCCCGTCCTTGGATCCCCGATGTTGTTTAGAACTATGCTTGTCCAACAAAGGCACCTGGTGGAAGACCGTGTCCATGGACATCTTCGTTTGGGGCCAGAGAAGATAATAACTTGTCTTGAAATGCTTCACCGATTCAGAGAAAGGTTTGAAGAGTTTCTTCTCCTACTTCAAAGGAACCCAGTTGAATCGTCCCCATGCAGTCTGGTGCTGGGCGTGAAAACTCTAGAAGAGGAGCGAGACCGTCACCCCAAAATGAAGATATTGGCAGGTAAGCTCAAACGCCCTCATGAAGGCGATCGAGTTCAGATGAAGCTGGCTGGGGACAAGCTCCATGTGGTTAAAGAAGGAGATCTGGAAATATATGAAGGGCGGACGAAAGCCCATTTCTCAAAATACGACCTCATACATCGGAATCTGATCTGGCTTGTATGTGTCACAAACCCTTTCCTCTTCGTTTGGGACGGACACGACCCAATTGTTCTCGGCCAGGGTAGCACCCACGAACCCCCCGACCATAGTATGGACGTCACTACAGTCTGTGGCAAAGAGGGACTCTGTACCAAGCACATCGACAGTCACCCACTCTTCTACTAGTATCTCCCGCTCAACAGGAGGAATAGTAGACAAGGAAGTGGAAGTAGAGGTAAGCGCCACTCCATTATTGGTTCGGCCATATTCACCTAAAATGTAGAGGAAACAAGTGAATTCGACGATAAATCAAATTCACCCTTCCACCGCTAATCAAGTGAAAGGGCGTCAACTAGCCCGAGGATGACGTCATCGGCCCATACCCCTACTCGAAGAGCAGACGACTAACCTCCCAGACGAGGAAACGTTCACGTCACACCTCAAAGTGTGGTGTCCGACATCGCCAACGTGAATACTAAACGAAAGACCTGGCAAACCCAGATCCTGGTTGAAGCTCCACCGGATAACTCATGCAGCTTCATTAGAAAACTCCCACAGTTTTCTAGAAAAAAGAGAGCTTCAACTGGAATCCAGAGAGCCTCAGGCCCAGAATGTTATTTCCGACGAAGATAACGACGAAATCAAACTAAACCCTCATCGGTGACGATGGAGATTTTAGCATCACCAACGTGAACAACCAACACCTCACCGGAAAAAAATCTATCAATCACCCTAAGCTATCCTAACCACATGTAGTTCTAAACAAAACAAAGGAAATGCATTAAAACGGAGAAAATTAGAAATCAAACTTACTTGGAATGGTGAGGAGAGACTTGAAAAATTGAGAGAAATGAAGGATCCGCGACGGAGGTGACAACGACGAGGGCAAGCGATTAGTTGAAAGCTGAAGGTGGAAGAGAGAGGACGTAAAAGTTCAAATGAGGGAACGCTCCAAGTATTTATAGAAACTTGAAGCCCTCGCGTGACTTACACATTCAGCTCGTGAAGATGGAAGGTCATCATTAAACCCTAAAAACCCTAGAGGCTAGACTAACCATCATTACGCATTAAAAGCAGCATAAGGATCGAGACGAGCACACACACGCCAGCTTTTCACATTCAGCCAAGTGCTCATCTCCTCGTCCATCGATCACAATGCTACGGACGAGTTCAGGGGCGGGTTTGGGGTAGATACTAGTGTCCCCGTTACCCGAATTTGGGTGAGTAACCACGTGTACGAGGTTTTTTGCCATGCCTAAATGAGAAGACAAATAGATACATTATAATAATTATATACTCTTTTTTTCATACACCATCTTTGAATGAGAGGGCAGATAAATATATTATATACTCTTTATTTTCATACACCATGATTCTTTGAATAAGGGGATAAATAAATACACTATACACTTTTTTTTTCATACACCATAATTCCCAATGAAATTTTCAAATTAGATTTTTAACGAATTATTAGTACAAAAGATACATTTTAATTATTTTAATATGATCTTTCTGTCCCATAATATTTGTTACATTTGTCTAAAATAATTATTATCATTATTTATTTTGATACAACTTAAATTATTTATTTTCAATTATACTATATATTTAATGAATATTATGTACATCACCTTCAATTTTTTATTCTTCAATTTATTTATTTTTATAATAAAACTTAAAAACACACTAGATGAATGAATAAAATCATATTTTTTGGAAATTTCTTTATCCACCCCATGTCTTCTTGGTCACCTCTGACGAAAAACTTAAAATACCCCTTACTTCGGAAATGCATTTCCGAAAAGCAAAAAAATGTTGTTTTCGGAGATACATCTCCGAAAACGCTTTTTTTTTTTCAAAATTTTTCTTATTTCGGAAATGCATTTCCGAAAACAGCATTTCGGAAGTGCATTTCCGAAATACTGTGCGTTTTGCAGATTAAGCAAAACAACCCCCCATTCATTTTTACCCTAAATCTTAAACAAACTTCCTCTCTTCAGAATTTTTGCACAACCAAGTTTGAATCCTACAGTTAGGGGTGGGAATAGGCCAGGCCGGCCTACAGGGGCCTATAGCCTAGCCTACTTAAGGCCAGGCCAGGCCAGACCTATTTGATAAAAAGGCTAGGCTTGGGCTTTTTTAAAAGCCTATTTAATAAAATAGGCTAGGCCTAGGCTATTAAAAAAGCCTATAAAGCCTTGTAGGCCGGCCTATATTTTCATATATATTAAAATTAGTCTAAATAGGTTGGCCTATATATGCATATATATTAGAAAAAGTGTTAAATAGATTGGTCTATATATGCATATATATTATAAAAAAAATGCTAAATAGGTCGGTTTAAATGTTCATATATATGCGACCTATAAGGCTTCTTAAGTAATATGAATTAATTGAAAACATTAATAAGAAAGAGGCTTTTAAATAGGCTTTCAGGTCAGGCCAGGCTTTTAAAAAGGCCAGGCCAGGCTGAAAAAATGAGCCTATAGTAGGCCATAGGCCAAGCTCAGGCCTTGTAAGTTTATCATAGGCCAGGCCCAGGCCTTATAAAGCCTAGCCTAGCCTAGCATATTCCCACCCCTACCTACAGTTAACCATTCCAAAAGCTACTCAATCTCAACCTAAAGCTACTCAATCTCTTCAATTGGTAAGTTTTTCAAACTTTAGATCTATGATTCAAATCTCTGTTAGGGTGTTTAGAAATTGCAAAAATGATATAGGGGTAGGTTGGTAGTGGTATTTAGGTTGTTTAGAATCATTAGAAGTTGTTTTAATGTTGGATTTTGGGGTCTGCCATGGAAGTTGCAGAAGGGAGCTTCGCAGGGGTGTTTCGGAAGTTCATTTCCGAAAACACCTCCATTTCCAGTTTCGGAAATGAACTTCCAAAGTGGTCAAAAATTTCTTTTTTTTTTTATTTTTTTAATTGTTTCGCATTCTTATTGATTGCAATTGTTTTCAGGAACATGGCAGGAAACCCAACACGCATCAGACAGGGGAGAGAGACCCATACAGCATCGGCTAGACGCGAGCGGGCGGCCCAGCTACCGTCGATGCAGGGATGGAGTCGTGTGCGAGTACCCGTGCAGATGGACGAGCGTACTTCCTCATCTGGATCCAGGAGTCGTCTGGCTCGGGTCTCTTCTTCCCGCCAGCAGGAGGTACGAGAGGAGGAGAAGGAGGAGGAAGTTACATACCAGGAGGCGGAGGAGGTACCAGATGTTGACCCTCCACACGGGGAGGAGGAGGAGGGCTACCCGGGAAGGCCCAGTGACACGACCTTGCTGATTACCTACCACGAGCACGTCGCTCGACGTATCTGGGGGGAGAGGTATTTTTTATAATTTGCCCGACTTTATTATTTAACCGTTTTTTATTTAGCTGTTTATTCAACATTTTCTTAATGGTCTAATTAACAGTATTTTTTTGTTTTTGTTGTAACAAGAGAGACAGACTTTGAAACAGGTGAACCACGCCCGGAAGATTTTTAGTCTCTTTAAACCAGAGGCGTAGTGGTTTAACGACGCGGTGACAGCTTCAGGGCTAGGTGGGTTGTGCATGACGGAGTATACCAACATCAACCACAATATGCAAGGGGCCTTTGTCGAGAGGTGGCACAGGGAGACATCTTCTTTCCACTTACCGGTTGGGGAGATGACGATCACCTTGCACGATGTGTAGTGTCTTCTCCACTTGCCGATTAGGGGGATGCTGCTGGACCATTCCCGAATCCAGAGGATCGAAGCCAGTGAGTGGATGACGCTCTATCTGGGTATAGAGCCAAATATGGCTGACTTTGAGTGCCAGACGACAAATGAGCCTCATATCCGGTTCACCATACTGAGCGCTTATTTCGAGAACCACCTGGAGGCGGATAACGCCCTATTTGTGGAGTATCACCGTGCCTGCGCTCTCTGGTGCTGGTTCATGTTTGTGGTAGGCGCTGCACTCTTTGTGGACAAGAGTGCAAGATATGTCGACGTGACCTACCTCCGCTACTTCATGGATTTGACTACCGTTCACCAGTGGAACTGGGGGTCAGCTATTCTGGTATACCTATACCAGAAGCTGAATGAGGCCTCCAACTGGAGGACCAGGCAATTGACCGGATCCTGCACACTACTGACGGTACATTTCATTTTAATAGTTTCACATTTATTTATGTTTTGTATTTATTTTTAATACATTATCGTGTTTGTGTTTTAGAGCTGGACCATCTCCTACTTCCCCCGCATCCACGGCTTCCGCGTTGATCCTGAGTATGAGGACGCCATGCCCAGGGCCACCCGATACGATCTCCAGAGGGGGAACAATGCAGTGGGACCATACCGTGGATACGTCGACCGCACGATGCCCGATGACATCAGTTGGAGGCCATTCAGCGACTACACTGATGTTGTCGCCTTTGACAATATCTCGTTATATTCTGGCTAGTTGGCATGTGGGACCAACACCATGGTGAGGTATCTCCCTGAGCGGTGCATGCGGCAGTTTGGATTTGTGCAGATGATACCCAGGTCACCTTTTGAGGCTGCTCCCGACACAATTACCCGAGTGCATCTCACTGGCATATTTGAGGATTGGGAGCGTCATGTGGTCCTGGAGGAGTATCGTCGCATGCAGGTCACCCAGGACTGGCACAGTGTGGAGGGGTATGTCACATGTTCTATCGGGTGTCACATCCTCTGATGACATCCGACGCTCCCGACGCTCCTATGCCAGCATACGAGGAGATCCTAGAGAACCAGCAGGCCCAGGATGACCATGCCATTGATCTCCTGCCGATCTGCCAGCGGATATAGCTGCTTGGGTGGGACGCGTTGGATCGAGGTATCATTGATCAGGACGGTCCAGAGGCAGTCGCCATGGTGGAGATGATCGTCGGTGATGCGGGCCGTGCGGCGGCATACAGGCGGCAGAGAAGGTCCCAGGGAGAGAGGGTTAGGCATACCCAGTAGGGTTCGGGTTTATTTTTTTTGTATTCGGATTATATATCTCGTACACTATGACTTGGTCTGTATATATTATTTGAATTTTATTTATTATATTAGTATTTTACGTTGATATGTCGTTTGTTTTGTTCGGCTTTTTCGTTTTGTATATATTATACGTTTCGTATATATTTCGTACGGGACTATTAGAAAAAACATAAAAAAAAGACTTCTGCTTAATTCGGAAATGCACTTCCGAAACACCCTTGTAACACGGTGGAAGAACTGACTTTTTATTTATGTTTCGCAAACAAACGTTGCGGTGTGCAAGAGTCGCCACCGACTTTTATTTTATCCAATTAGGAAAGGCATAAAAGAACAGGAAAGACCTTCTTTGAAAAGAGATTGGGTTCGGGGGGTAGGTTATGCAAAGGGAATGTGTAAGCACCATTTGCATCCATGGTTATCCATGGGCTCTTAATTACTTTAGCTCACTTTGTTTGTTTGAAATGTTTGAAAAGTGTCGTGTGTGTTTAGAAAAACAATTTGATTTTTAAGAATGTCTGAAAAGACAATGTTATAAAACATGGTCTGAAAAACGTTTGATTTGTTTGAATTGATTGTGAGCAAGCACTTAAGAGTTCCCACCCTAAGTTCGTAAGGTCTTTCCTATTCTAAAGACTTTCCTTGAGCGATAGTACTATCCATACCATATAAGGGTAGGTAGTCCTATACATTGGATGTGCGGGTCATCGAATCGTCATAGAAGGCAACTTGTAAGGATGTCTTAGTATTCGAGGGGACTATCATCATTTTTGTAGGCAACTCGAGGGACTAGATCATTTTTCGTAGACAACATCGAAGGGTCATCGAGGGGCTATGATCTTTATATCGAAGGGACTATGATGATATTAATCGTAGGCAACTTTGCTAAGACATCCTCACGTTCGAGGGACTTGACCATTTAATGGAAGGCAACAAAAGGGGATACCCTAAAGGTGAGTGAGTGTGCAGTGTGTTAAATTCAGTTATTTAATCTTGAAGTTAGTGATCTAACGGTTGATTTTAATCTTATCACACAATCCTATTAAGACATACATCTAAGCAGTTATAGCAGTTTATAGGTGCGGAAAGTAAAAGCAAAAAGTAGAGTCCTACGCTATTACATGCCTTTGGGAGAGATACATAATAAGGAGGTGCAGAAAGTAAAGCCCTAATTAAAACTATTACATCCCATACACAATTACATAATTAAAAAATGTGCGAGGAAATTGAAATAAATGAAGATGTGTAGTGGGTAAATGTCCATAATGGTCCAGAGTCTCAAGTGTGGTACCTCGCAAAATGCAAAACTGTTAGTAATAATAATGCGTGAGAAAATGGTAAAGAAATATTAACAATAATAATCAAAAATTAAACAAAAGAAACTAAAGTTAATTCGTGAAACAAATATTTTTGGTGTTTTTAATGAGAGATAAAAATCTAATTAATTAAATATTAAACTACCAGTTGGAGTCCGCCCCCTCCCTTTCTCAATCGGCTCTCTCTAAATAAAAAATAGTTAAAAAACATGGGAATGCACTAAATAGGAATTGAACCAATGACCTTTTATTTAAAAAAGCCTTACTTCCTAAGCAACTGAGCTATGTTATTTATTTGAAATAAAAAGCCAATTGGAAGTATATGAAGCATCGACTAGCATTTTCTATTTATTAAAATATAAGAAATTTAAGAATAAACTACTATATTTTAAAATAGACTTTTAAATCGAATATTTATAAAATTCAGGATGTCAATGTAAATGAACCCGAGATTTTATAAAACCCAATTTTTTGAAATAGTTTCGAAGAGTGGGCAAATTTTGGGATATGACAACCCTAAAATCTGAAAAAAGTGTTTTCGGAAGTGAATCTCCGAAAACACCCCAATTTGGTGTTCTCGAAGATGTATTTCCGAAGTCTGAAAAAATTTAGAAAAAAAAACTTCGAATATGCATTTCTGAAGCAGGAGTTGAGGTTTTCGCTGGGGTGTGGATAAAAAAAAAACCTATTTTTTTTTTACACAACATACAATAAATGTTATCTAAGAAGGATAAGGGTGGAAAACGATAATGTGAGTTGCAATGGCACGCTGGATGGTAGCAGCGTCATGGAGTTTGAAGACAACGCCACTGTCACCGAGCTTCTCCACCTTCAAGTTCAAATGTTGCGCGACACGCCTACAGCCACAGTGTTCTTCAGTGCACAACGACGACCTCCAAGCTCTCTTACAGGCACATCACCTCTCATCCCATTCCATTCCATTCCCCAACATTCAAACTCAACCACTTTCTTTCTCACATCTCTCTTCTTCTTCTTCTTTTCGCAGATTCTCCCATCCGATTTGCATCACAATCTCCTCAACCAACCTAACCGCACTCATCTTTTGGAGGTATCTATTTCTTCACTCATTATTCATCTTTCTTTATTATTACTGATTACTGAAATTCAGCTGTCATTCTTCATTAGGTTATATTGGATTTAGGCCGTTTTCCCGAAGCACGCTATCTAGGAAAACACGGAAACCACTATTTAAGGAATTCTGAGGTAATTTCAAAACTGAAGTAGACGGAAACCACTATAAATGGAAGTGTTTTTTGTGATGTAATCTCATATGTATAGCTAGGTAACAGTGAAAGAGTTGGAATATGCTCATGGAGCTGTTGGAGAGTTTGGGAATGATAATAGAGCTGGTATTGAGGGTACTTTGCATAGAATATCTGCTATTAGGAGTAGAAATGGTTGTATTGTTGGGTTGACGTGTCGAATTGGGAGGGCGGTTACTGGCCATATTGATATGGTTTATGATCTGCTTCAATATGGCAAGAGCATTTTATTTGTGGGAAGGTATAGCTTCATTTCATTCATGGTTTTTTCGTGGACCTCTGTTTATGATGATCATTTATGATGTTTTATTCAATGAGAAGTTATGAGTTTCAATTTTCTAGCCCTTATGGGATTCTTGTTGTAATGAAGCGATTTTATTCAGCATTCTGTATAATCTAGTTCGTTCATTTGAAGAATTTTGAAACTTATGTTATGGAAAATTTTAATAAGTAGTAAAAGGATTGTATTGCTGTGTTGATTTCTTAATCCAACAACATAATAGAATCCCACTCCTTGATTCACCATACATCGTTTCTTTAACAATTTTTTATAATGTATATTTTGTTTTTGTTTTCTTGGATTCTTTCAGGCCTGGAGTTGGTAAGACTACTGTTATGAGAGAGATTGCTCGTGTAATGTCAGATGAATTTCACAAAAGAGTGGTAAACTGATTTTTCACCATCTCACTGCAAGCAGCTTTTTTCCTAAAAGTAGTATTATAGATCAGTTTATGATATAATGAATTTTTGCAAATTGGATAGGTGATTGTTGATACCAGTAATGAAATTGGAGGCGATGGCAATATTCCTCATGCAGCAATAGGTGGTGCACGAAGAATGCAGGTACCCATGCCATCAATGCAACATAGTGTGATGATTGAGGCAGTAGAAAATCACATGCCTGAGGTGGTTATAGTTGACGAGATTGGCACGGAAGCTGAAGCTCATGCTTGCCGGTCAATTGCTGAACGAGGCATCATGCTTATAGGAACTGCTCATGGTCAGCAGATTGAGAATGTCATGAAGAATCCTACACTCTCTGACCTGGTTGGTTTTGATTTTCATATTATTGTGCCAATGATCTCCGAGATTTTTTTTCTCTTTTGGAAAGCTTAGTTCTCTAGCTTCATTGAATCATTTATTAAGCAATCATTCTTATTACTTTCTTGAATGTTAACTTCAGCTCTGTTGATTTATGTGGCCAAAGTCAATATGTTGTTTACTTCAGAATCAATAGGCCTTCACTTATTTATTACTAGGGGTGTTCGCGGGCCGGTTTGGTTCGGTTTTGAGAGAATCCGATACCCAAACCGATTAAAATTAAATGGATTGGTTTGGATTGGATTTACAAATTTTTGCGATAAAGCCCAAACCGAACCGATCCGAGAAACAACGGATTGGTTTGGGTTGGATTGATCGGGTAGATGAAAAATGCAAAAATATTTTTAAAAAGTAACTTATTTACAAAAATTAATTTTTCATAATATTATAAAAATATAATATTAATAGTGTTCAAATTTAAATATTATACTAGAAAATTTTCTCTAATAGATTCAAAAATATCTAACAAGAAAAATATCTAAGATTAAGACTTTTGAATCTATAACTAGACACTTGAATTAATATGATAATGAATGTGTTTCATAAATTTATGTTCATTTATCATATTACACTATCAATTTTCTAATAACAAATTAAAATAGCATAACTTGTCCACACACGACATTTTATTTTTTTCTTATTGAAGTTGAATGATTGGTAGTAAGTTTCATGATAATTAATTATGGTTGGTTTGGGTTGGGCTTGCGGGTAGAAAATTGAAAATCCGATGCCCGAACCGATTGTCATTGGATTTCATTGGTTTGGTTCGATTCTTGCCCGAACTGAAAAAATATCCAACCCAAACACTATGGTTTGGTTCAGATTCTGGTTTGGTTGGATTTACCCGAACCAATGAACACCCCTATTTATTACGGTTTAGACATGCTATTTTATTAGTGAATTTAATAATTCGATTTGGAGGATGCTTGCAACTTTGTCTTATTTTATGGTGTACTCGAAATTTCATCAGAATGTCGAAGTATCCTAAAATTTGTTTCATTCATTAAGTTGAAGTACAGGGTTGAGTAGAACAATATTTGATGTTAAAGATACGCTTGATGTGTCGAACTGAGTCATCATGCAATCTAATCAACTTTAATATTCAAAATTCCCCCTCCGTTTGCTTTATCAGATTGGCGGAATTGAAAGCGTTACTCTGGGAGATGCAGAAGCTAGAGCAAGAAAATCTCAGAAGACAATTCTTGAGAGGAAAGGTCCTCCAACATTTGATTTCTTGATTGAGATGAGAGACAGACACTACTGGCTTACACATCAAGTATGTTAATTGAGTTTTTATTACTTTATTCATGAAATGTTCTTTCATTGCAAAATTCTTTTAGAAGATAATTAAATAAATGAAGACATGGTGATGAATAATTATTATTTTTTTGTTCGATAGTCCATCTACAATTTGAACTACATTTGGTGAAGAGCTGTTAATAATGGCAAGGTCACACATTATCACATTTTGAATTTTATTATTGTTACAGGCTTCTAGTATATTGTTTTCAGACATATATCATTAGCTTTTTTGCTTTATCTTGCTGCTTTATTTAGTATCGTTCATATAGATCTGCAATGCTTTTGCCATAGACCGCAACATCATCCATCATATTATTATATGGCGGATTTTTTCCACAATACCATTTTCTGCGGCTAGAATGGAGTGTCATCAATATCGGGCCAGTAAAAGTATGTAATTATGTCCAGGATTCAAAGCTAAATTTGTATTTGAATATTCTGAATCATAAATTAGGTGCTTAGTTTAGTTAATTGTTCGATTTCATGGCTTATAAACTGAATCAAGCGAAAATGTTTTGCCCTTGAACAAAAGAGTGAGGGTACTTTCTGTTAATCTTATTAGTAGAGATGTTTATAAGCCAAAATATGAGTTGGTTTTAAGTTTAACTTGTTTTTTCTTGTTTTTTTTTTGTAGACCGACAAAAGCGTAGATATGTTGCTTCGAGGCCAGAGTCCACAAGTTGAGGTAATTCTTTAGTATTATACTTCTCATTAGTTTATATAGTTAGATATCCTTGTTTGCAAGGTTGATATGCTTTTCTATTTCTATTATTATCTGTTGTTTCTTGTTTGTGTCTAATATTTTCATTCATATGGTGCACATTACTTGATTCCTATCACGATCTGACTAACTTTTTTGCAGGTACGCAAAAGAGATGAAAAATGCAAGGTTGTGATCGAAAAATCTAAAGCATATGATAAATGCCAAATTTGAAACTTTTTCCTTTTCCGATAATATAATTCATTCATTTTACAAAAACAAATCAAAATTTAAATTTATAAACCTGTTTATCATTTTGTAAATTGTGTTTTGTTGACATTACTATTGATTTGTGTGTATATTTTCCACTCTATATTCATGCTATAAACACTTTAAAAAATGATGACATCTAATTAGAGCATAGCATTGCCATGAAAACACCTAATTTTGTTGGGACCAAATCTTGTCCTCAACTGCATATCATGAAACTGTCCCTTAGCATTATCTCTCTTAGTTCTGATTCTGAGGCTATTAGCTTTTCTTGATTGATTGAGAGGATTATGAAATTAGTGTAGTTTGGTAGTGTATTGCCTACATTAACCTATTTTATTCTCTTGATGCATAGCATTGTTGTAGCTTTTTATGTAATATGTAGTGGTTTGTTCGGATGTTCTAGCATTGGTTTGCACAATATATTGTTCAATTAGAAGTCCTCTATTTATTTATACAATAACCGAAGGCTAAGTGTTGATTGAAAATTCATAATTCAAGTATTGTAACCGGTTAATATGGGGTGTAATCGGTTACAATTAGAGAAAATTCACTTCTTGAAATTTGAAAAAGTTGTTTTTGACATGAGATGAGATGTTTTTTTGTTTGTTTGTGTAACCGGTTAATTAGATGTGTTAAACGGTTAGAGGCCCGTGTTTTAGCTTTTTCTTGTGTTTTAAGAATGTGTTTTAGGTCCTAATTGTTGTGTAACACTTGTATAAATGTCTTGGAGGCATTCTCATTTCAAACTAGTTGTTGTTTAATGCAATTGAACATTCTCACCCTTAATTCTCTCTCTCTCTCTCTCTCTCTCTCTCTCTCTCTCTCTCTCTCTCTCTCTCTCTCTCTCTCATTACTCTCTTCTCCACATACTCCATTGTTCATCAATTGTGTGATTATATGTTCCAACATTTGGCATCAAAATCTTGGTTGTGATCAACAAACATCTACTATGCAACAATGAATTCTCTTTCCAATGATAGAGTCCCTACAAACCTACCAATCCTTGATGCGAAGAAATACGAGAAATGGTGCAAACAAATGAAGGTGTTGTTTGGCTACCAAGATGTTCTTGAAGTGATCAAGAATGAGGTGAATCTCCTTGTCGAAGGTGCAATGGATGCACAAAAGGCTGCATACATGGAAGAAAAGAAGAAAGATTACAAAGTGTTGTTCTTGATCCATTAATGTGTGGATGGTGACAACTTTAAGAAATGGTGCAAACAAATGAAGGTGTTGTTTGGCTACCAAGATGTTCTTGAATTGATCAAGAATGAGGTGAATCTCCTTGTCGAAGGTGCAATGGTTGCACAAAAGGCTGCATCAATGGAAGAAAAGAAGAAAGATTACAAAGTGTTGTTCTTGATCCATTAATGTGTGGATGGTGACAACTTTAAGAAAGTTGGAGATTGTGAATCGGCAAAGGAAGCGTGGGAAATTTTGGAAAAGGCATATGCTGGGGATGATAAGGCAAAGGTGGTGAGGTTACAAACTCAAAAATGTCAATTTGAATTGATTAAAATGGAGAAGTAGCTAATCAACGATTACATAACGCGATTGTTGAACCAAATCAAATCTTGTGGAAAAACTGTTTTGGAGTAGAATATTGTGTCGAAGATCTTGCACTCTTTGATGACAGGATTTGACAACATTGATTGTAGTGGCGATTGAAGAGTTGAAGGATCCTACGACTTCGAGCAAAAATAAGCTTCAAAGCTCTCTTGAGGCTCATGAGCAAAGGATGAAGTAGAGAAATAACGATAAGGGAAAGGCGGAGATCAGTTTGCAAGCTCGGTTCAATGAGTAGAACAAGAAGTCAAAATAATAATGGTCTATGAAGAGTAAAGGGAATTTTCATAATTTTTGTGGAAAAGAGCCCCAAAGTTCAAAGAATTGGACTTGTCAAAAGGGTGAGAGCAGCTACAACAAAAGTGGTGGTCAAGGAAATGAAGCCAAGGTTGCAAGACAAGAGTTTGATGATGATAATACACTCTTGGTTATGATCACTAAAGGTGAATGCAACAACAGTAGGCTCCAGGGCAGCAGCAGTTCTAGAACGCTGCAGAAACGTATTTGAAAGAAAACATTATGGTGACTGTGTGAGAATGAGTCCAGTGCAACGAGGAATGGTACTTAGATTCTGGTTTCTATACACATATGAAGGGTAGGAATGATTGATTTGTCAAAATCAATCATGCCACGAAGAATAAAGTGAAATCCGCGGATGACACGACTTTAGCGGCCGATGAGATCAGTGATGTTTTGATCATGAGAAGGGATGGTGGACATTCCTTGATCAAACATGTCTTGTACATTCCTAGAATCAAATGTAATCTTCAAAGCATTGGCCAATTGCTTAAGATGAATTACAAGATTCACATGGAAGACAAAACTTTGCGCGTTATGAATGCAAACATAGATTTGGTCCTTAAAGCTCCTATGGATGCTAATAGAACTTTCAAGATTGAGTTGAAGGTGATTGAGCATAGGTGTCTTACTGCAGTGGTAAGTCGAGAAGAATGGTTGAGGAACTATCGTCTTGGGCATCTCAATTTTCGATATCTCAATGTGTTACAAAGGAAAAGGATAGTAATCGGGTTGCCATCCGTCAACATTCCAACTGAGATTTGTGAAGAGTGTGTGCAAGTGAAGCAACACAAGGGTAAATTCAACAAGGATGCATGTTGTAGAACCAAGCATCACCTTAAGGTGGTGTATTCCGATGTGTATGGGCCGATGCAAGTTGTTCGTGTGGTGGCAATGTGTATTTTGTCACTTTTATCGACGATTATAGTAGGAAGCTATGGACATACCTAATCAAGAGGAAGGATGAGGTATTTGAAGTGTTTAAGAAGTTCAAGTCCATGGTTGAGTGGCAAAGCAGTCACAAGCTCAAAATTCTCAAAATAGATGGTGTAGGCGACTATGTCTCGAATGACTTTGGGAAGTATTGTGATGAAAATGGATAATGCATGAGGTTGTACCATTCTATACGCCACAGCAAAATGGTGTTGCTGGGAGAAATAATCAATTAGGGATTAACTGAGAAGACACAATATTGAGGACGCCTAGGACCTCCATTATGAAAGGAGAAAAGGGGAAAAGAACCTCATGTCTCTAATAAGTAGAAGGTAAAAGAATTGAAATTTTTGGTACAGGAAAAACATGTTAATACTGATGTCCTTACATCATAACAATGTTAGGACAAATGTTACAACATTTGTCTCCAAACTGAACAGATTCATAAAGTAGTGTTTAATACTGAAATAAAAATTGCAGAATGATAAATAACACAGGAAGTTGTTAACCTAGTTCAGTGAAACATCACCTACCCTAGGGGCTTTTAAGCCAGGAAGGAAATCCACTATTAGTAGTATTAGTTTAAAGCCTAAACAGTCCCAGTTTACAACTTCTCTCCTAATCACTATCCAGTGCAATTTCTACCTAGAAATCGACATCAAGATATAGGAAATCACCATCTCACTTCCTAAATCACCTTAGTGATATCTAACAGTCCCAATTCCAGTGGCTGCATCAAGAAACAACTTAATAAGAAGACCACACTTCCAATATAAAAACTCAACTCTTTTGCTTAAAAGCTTCAAGAGTGAGAACAAAAACTCAACTCATTACCTAAAGGCTTCTAAGTGAGTACAAAGCGTCTACCACAAGTATCAGAAGATACAAGGGTGACTCACAACTACTCAAGATACTCTCAAACCTGCAACTCTAAGCTTCCCCTAATTTACAAATTATGAAAAGCTCTAAAACATTAGATCAAATCTTCTCTTTAAATACACCTCTGCAGTCCATGGGCTTTGAAATCTGCATCCAAGTATTTCTTGATCCACAAGCTGATTGATGCATAATTGTGTAGATAAATCTCCTTAAATCTTAGAACACAAGTATCACGTTTCCTAAATTGTCTTAACATCTAATTTTGGCAACTTGTATGCAACTGGAGATACACAACTTGTTCTAGATTAAATCTTCTTGACATGCAAAATATATTGAGATATATCCAAAAGAAATATCATAGAATCAAATCAAATTTGTATAGATTTAAAAACAGCTTGTGCTAATGTTCTGGTATAACATGTCACAACATATGTCAGGACATCTTTCTTGAGCAACATGTTAGAACATCTTCAATAACATCTTTGCAGTAAACCATGCTTTAGAAAAATTGTGTCAATCATAAAACCATGGTACTAACAATCTCCCATTTGGCTAAAACAACCAAAGACCAGACTTACAGGCAGAGGAATAAAACCACAGGAAAAACTGCACAAGAGTATTTCAATTCAAACACAGTTACACAAATATAAGCTACATGCTAACCATGTAAATATTTTATATGAGGAAGAAGATGGAAGACTCTCCTCCTGAAATACATAACCAATTCTCATCACAGAGAGACAAATATCCCCCTCAAGAGGAAGACACACCTTCACTGGAAGCACAAGAGAACTAGCCTGAACACAATATTGAACTATCCTAGTTCACTATTAGCAGTATTAGTTTAAAGCCTAAACAATCCCAGTTTAAAACTTCTCGCCTAATCACTACCCAATGCAACTTCTACCTATAAATTGACATCTAGATATGGGAAATCGCCATCCCATTTCCTAAATCACCTCATTGATATCGAACATCCCCATTCCCAATGATTGCATTAAGAAACAACTCGATTAAAAGATCACACTTCCAATACAAAAACTCAACTCTTTTGCTTAAAAGCTCTAAGAGTGAGAACAAAAGCTCAACTCATTACCTAAAGGCTTATGAGTGAGAACAAAATGTCTACCACAAGTATCAGAAGATACAAGGGTGACTCACAACCACTCGAGAGACTTTCAAACATGCAACTCTAAGCTTCCCCTAATTTACAAATTATGAAAAGTTAAAAAACATTAGGTCATATCTTCTCTTAAATACACCTCTGCAGTCCATGGGCTTCAAAATATGCATCCAAATATTTTTTGATCCACAAACTAATTGATGCACAATTGTGTAGATAAATCTCCTTAAATCTTGGAACACACATATGAAGTTTTCTAAATTGTCTTAACATCCAATTTTGGCAACCTGTATACAACTGGAGATACAAAACTTGTTCCAGATTAAATCTTCTTGACATGCAAAATATACTGAGATATATCCAAAAGAAATATCACAGAATCAAATCAAATCTGTCAAGATTTAAAAATATCATGTGCTAATGTTCTGGTATAACATATCACAACATCTGTCAGGACATCTTTTCTGAGCAACATGTTAGAATATCTTCCATAACATCTTTGCAGTAAACCATGTTTTAGCAAAATTGTGCCAATCTTAAAACTATGGTACTAACAAGAAGAAATAAGGAGTGTCAGAAGGGACGACCGTGGTAAACCTCTCTGATGGTGAACAAGCCTCCAAAATGACCACCTTTTCTCTTCTGAAGAAGAAATGTCCATCTCTTCCTGAAAGGAGAGGACCTGCTCTTCGATGACATAAGTGGTCCTAATATCCCAAGCAACCCCTTTCTTAATCCCTACCCAATGACCCTTCTACCTAGGTCCTCCCTAGATATGGAATATCCCCATCCCAATTCCAATCATCGCAATAATATTATACAGTTCTCCAGTCCCAGGAGCTGTAGCAACGGCCTAATATCCTTCTCCTTTTAATCCCTAATACCAAATAGTTTGGAAGACATACTTCCATGATAATCCTTAGCCAAGAACCTTGACTATGACCATGAACTTGGAGTTACTTCAAAACTTCCTCCAAGAACAATACTCTTCTTGCCTACAGACTTCAAGGATCACACTGGTAACCTTCCCACAGGCCGGGAGGTTTACCTTGACAAACCCTAATAACTACATCTTTTATGCTTGGTGGTTGTCTTCTTTTTCTAGGTTACAAAGTCTTCTATTTATAACCTATACCCAGTTGGATTTGGGCCTTCAATCACAACAAATTTGCTGTTCCAATATAATAGTAACTTCTGCTACAATCAAGGTCTTCAATCTGTAGTTTCCAAGAATATCTCTATAATTAGAAACTATATAATCTTCAATATTCTAATTTAATCCGCCTGAATGATTCTTCAAATCTTCATATTGATTCTTCAGACCTGTCATATAATATATCACGCCTTTATTTGATTTGCACAATATCCCTGAATATTCTGCAATCTTTTGTTCTAATTAAATCACATAGATTTAATTCTTCACTTCAGCTAGGCATGACGTCGTAACATCCCATGTGACATGTTATTCTAGATGTTGAATTGATCCAACATAACATGTTCTATCATTCCAGTGAGATTTTTTGTTGTACCTGTTGTTCTTATATATTTATACATACAAGTTCTTTTATTTTTTTTTTTACAAAAATTAAGCCAACCCTAAAACCCGAGAACTAACAATCTCCCCCTTTGGTAAATTTTTAGCTAAAACAAATAAATTATAGATTACATATAAAGAATATATCAAACAGGAAAAACAGAATAACTTCTGAAGTGCAATAGCTGCAGCAACTGTTGAAAAGAAATATTCTTCAGTTACATGTCAAGACATCTCGTTCAACATCTTCTCCTTTAGTCCAACTTCAGTTCAAGAAATTATCTTCAGATTGATCTCTCACTTTAGCTTTCTTCTAGTGATTCAATGCAGCACAGACCTTAACACCTGCAGCCTCATTAACGCTAAGAAGGTTTTGAGTTTATTTGATGAATACTCCCCTTAACGTCAGAATCGTTTTATGTTACAAAGAGATGATCTACCCTTGTAGTGGTGGATAAAGAGGGCCATGGACAATGACAAATCTCTCAAGTAGAACACCATACAACCCCTTTGTAACTCAGAACACAAGTCACAATTGTGTTCGTTAACTCAGATCACAAGTCACAATAGCAACTCTCCAGCAGATGACACACCTTCCTTTTTGACCTATTCAGCAATGGAAAATCGAGTTCCAAATTTCTTTGAATTAAACCAAGACTCTTCTCCCCCTTTTTGGCCAAAAATTTACAAAGTCCCTCACAATACCATAGATGGATGCAACACACCCATACGCAAATGAATCCCATGTTTGTTATGAACTCAGAACTCACCATATAATGAAAGTAAGAAGAGCTCGCTATAAATAGCTGAACCTGAGCCTCAAAGATATCGATTTTCAACAATCTTGGTGAAAAGAAACTGTTAAACTAGGAAAACTCCCATCCATTCAACGTATGCATTGGATACCTTTTTTGAAACTTGATTGTTTCTGCTGAAAAGGAATAAGTTTTGATGCATGCATTTGGAAAGTTCTCTGTCTCTATCTGACACGTGTGATCTTATCTGACACGTTTTGATGCATGCCATTCTGTAGTAATTGAACTCTACTTTAAACCAGCTTCTTGTAGGAAGAGCAAACACATTAATTTCCCTTGTCCAATCACCATGTAGAACTTCTTTTCTTCTCTTGAACATTTCCAGAGAGTTCCCAAAGAAGTGAGGTTATCAACAGTAGTCACGAATTTCCAAATCATCATACTATTGATCAAAGTCTTTTAATATCAACACCTATCATGATGTCCAGACATCACTTAGGACATGAATAACTTCACTTTGAAGTCAGTCACAACACCTTTTCTGAACAGGTAAAAAACATAATTGCATAATAGCTTTTACTAAGTCTCCCATCAAAGGTCTTAGTCTCAGGCATATGCATATTCAACTGATAAATGCCCAGCTCCCAACATGGCATTTATCCCTCCATAATACCTTGCTCATCTGAGTGTAGCTGATACTTAGTCGACAAATTTTTGTACCTCATTCTACATAAGCTGAATCAGAAACAAGCTCTTACATCATACAACTCCACACTATTGTTATTTGTTCAGTAGAGATTTCACACGGTCTCCCAGTCCACATCCTCAAGTTCTGATATTGTGATCTTTGGGCAACTAATAACCTTTTGCACTTATAAAAGAGATTCCTTCTATAAGATAACTGGAACAGTCACCCCCTTGCTCCAAAAAAGGATTGGATTATTCATCAAGACAATGCTTTAGCTAGCACATACCTATCAACCTTCAGACTTGGGTTGATACTTTGATACAACAGATGATCCTTTGTGACAGGAATCATATATCAACACCAAGAGTTCAATGTTCTCAAAGACTTAATTAGGAAATCAAGTTTGAGTAAACAACCTCTATTCTGTTGATGAGACACATCTGCGGCACCCTTTTGAGGAAACTAAATCCTCAGGACCATGATGTTAAGACATTAAGTCTCACATCTCTTCAGAGTTTTTAGTAGACTGAGTCACCACTCCCACCAGTCTAAGCCGCCTCCTCTGAACAGTTTTAGACCGTTTTATAGCGAGTCAACTTCTTCACAGTGCAAGGATCTATGATTTTCCTTGAACCACCACCAATTCATTATGCGAGAGCACCACATAAATGAATCCATCCTAAAGAACCTTCTTCAGGAAGACGCTGGAAAATACATATCCTTTGATTTCAGAGATGAATATTCCACCCATCTGGTTTCTTTGATCCAAAGAGTCCTTCAGTTATGAGCTTATCCTTCATAAGGGCTTCAGAGGTGATTCCTTTATGAGTTCTTCAAGAGCTCTACTATTTCACACCTTCATACCTTGTCCAGAAATAAACTGACACACTAGTAAGAAATTTGTTGACCGTGTCCTGATCAACATGTACACATCAGATGTCTCCTCTTCCAAGTCAGGAGTAGGTTCCAAACAAAATAATCACAACATTTTGTTTAGCAGCTAAAACATCTGTTCTTCAACCAGTAGCTGCATACTTGTTGAAGTAATGTTCCAACATGTCGTGGAACATCAGATCCTTCCATATATTTGAACATGCTGTGGATATCATTCTTCGAGCAGCCCTAGTTCAGATGATTCATCTATGCTTCAAATAGCTAGAGTCAAGGTTACTTCCTGAAAGGAGTCAAGAGGTATGAAGATTCTTGTTGAGACTAGCCTGTATGGTTTCAATCTTTCTCCATGTTTCTTGAAGAAGCAACCTATCAGCCATGCAAAAGTGCCTTTATGAGTGGACTTGAGACCATAACTCAAGTATCGTTGGCTCCTTTGACTGATCCACCATTGTTCATGCCTTGTCATGAGTGCAGTTTCAGAGGACCTCAAACCCTAATGTTGAAAAGAACCAGGTTTGAAAGAGATACCATGCAGCAGAATTTCCATAATAGTTCATCACCATCTTCTAAGTACACGGGTTTGTACCTATTCACCATATACCGGCATAACAACCTTGAGTTTGAAAAAAAATCAAACCCTTATAAGGGCATAACAATGCCCTCGATGCTCAACACAGTCCATCCTCCACTTCTAGGGACCATGTACACATCACTGATCACCAAATCTTCTCATCATCAACCTTCCTTGCTGAACCAGAAAGTATCTTCCCAGGATCTCATCTAGAGATAGAACAAGATGCCTGCTCTGATACCAATTAAAATTATGGCGTAAAAGACTTAGATGTCGTGAAAGATCTCGAGACATGTGATCTATAAAGAACAATCAACAAAGAATATATGCAAAACTATGCCAAACTAAGAGATAAAAGACACCATAGATTGTTAACCCAGTTCGGTGAAATCACACCTACTCTGAGGGCATACCAAGCCAGGAATGAAGTCCACTATCAGCAATATTAATTTGGAGTTAACTAGTCCCAAACAACCCCTCACTTAATCACTACCCAATGACCCTTCTACCTAGGTCCTCCCTAGATATGGAATATCCCCATCCCAATTCCAATCATCGCAATGATGTTGCACAGTTTTCCAGTCCCAGGAGCTGTAGCAACGGCCTAATATCCTTCTCCTTCTAATCCCTAATATCAAATAGTTTGGAAGACATACTTCCATGACAATCCTTAGCCAAGGACCTTGACTATGACCATGAACCTAGAGTTACTTCAAAGCTTCCTCCAAGAACAATACTCCTCTTGCCTACAGGCTTCGAGGATCACATAGGTAACCTTCCCACAGGTCGGGAGGTTTACTTTGACAAACCCTAATAACTACATCTTTTATGCTTGGTGGTTGTCTTGTTTTTCTAGGTTACAAAGTCTTCTATTTATAACCTATACCCAGATGGATTTGGGCCTTCAATCACAACAAATTTGCTGTTCCAATATAGCAGTAACTTTTGCTACAATCAAGGTCTTCAGTCTGTTAGTTTCCAAGAATATCTCTATAATTAGAAACTATAATCTTCAATATTCTGATTTGATACGCTTGAATGATTCTTCAAATCTTCATATTGATTCTTCATACTTGCCATATAATATATCACGCCTTTATTTGATTTGCACAATATCCCTGAGTATTCTACAATCTTCTGTTGTAATTAAATCACATAGATTTAATTATTCACTTCAGCTAGACATGACGTCGTAACATCTCATGTGACATGTTATTCTAGATGTTGAATTGCTCAAACATAACATGTTCTATCATTCATGTGAAATTTGTTGTTGTACCTGTTGTTCTTATATATTTATACATACAAGTTCTTTTATTTGTTTTACAAAAATTAAGTCAACCCTAAAATCTGAGAACTAACAATATATGATAAAAGATCTTTGAGAGATGAACCATTTGCATGAATGTGGATCGATTTTGGTAATTAATTATTTTTCTAATATTATATAGATTTACTATTCATGAGATTTTTTCCTTCCCTTTTTGTTTTTAACAGCGAATTCTTTCCTTCCTAGTTTTCTTTTTTCTTTTATTTTTTAAATATTTATGTGATCAATAACTACGCCATCAGTTAAATTTCCTCTAATTTGATAAGAACTTTCAAAACACTAATTAAAGTCAATAATTACGGATTTAGTGGTGCAAAACTCCCATTTGTATACGTAAAGTTTTTCAAAAGAAAAAAGTTACACGGTAAACTACAATTGATTCATACGTATCTTTATTAGTCTTAATAGCGTAATTGTTATTTGTTTATTAATTATTTCTATTGAAAATTGAGTTTGGAGGAAGCTCTGAAAAAAAAATTGAGTTTGGATAATAATAATAATATCAAAAAAAAAAATTGAGTTTGGATTTTTTTTTAAAATTTCTTTATCCACCTCTCTATGGGGTCACCCCCAACGAAAACCCCATTTTACCCCGCTTCGGAAATGCATAATTATTATAAATGCACAATTTTAAATGAGTTTTTTAATTTATATATTTATATAATAATTATAATAATTATTATATATTTATAAAAATTATTATATATTTATATATTTATATAATAATTATTATATATTTATATATTATATATTTATATATTTCACTTACAAAATTAATAATTATATATATATATATATATATATATATATATATATATATATATATATATATATATATATATATATTCATAATTAAAAATGAGTTATAATTTTTTATTTAGTTTAAAAAAATTTAAAAAAAATTTTGTCTTAATTTTATTTAATGAATAAATTTTATATTTAATTTTATATAATTCAAAAATTAAGATGTTTTTGATTTATATAAGTTAGTAAAATAATTTTTAACTTTAAAATTGTTTAGGAAATTTTGATTCAACTTGATTTTATTGATTCACCTTCATTTTATTGATTCACTTTCATTTTATACCTATTAATTGTATTGATTCACTTTGATTTTAATTTTTTAATAATTATTGAATTCTTTCGGAAGTGTATATCCGAAACATTCCAAGACCAATTTGGTCTTGGAATATTTCGGATATGCATCTCCGAAAACACCCCCTCTCCTAAAAAGGGGTTTTCGGAAATGCATCTCCGAAAACTCAAAAAAGGGGGTGTTTTCGGAAATGCATCTCCGAAACAAGGAGTATTTTGGGAATTCGCCAGGGGTGACCAAGAAGGTTAGGAGGTCTGTTAAGAAATTTCTTTTTTTTTGTGTAATCAAGGATTTCCATTACCTTTACACGATAAAACGGGGCAAAGGCCCGCCAAAAGAAAAAAGGAAATTACATACCAATTATAAACCTAGAATTACGACATAAATAGTAAAGGATCTTTACTAAAATCGTGGGATAGGTAATTTCGCCTATACAATTCCATTTCCACACCAAAAATTTAATACTCCATACTATGTCATTGACATTCCACTCGTCGTTTCGGAAGCACACCCCATTCCGATATAGCCAAATGGTCCAAGTTGTTGCAAGCCTAATGACTCCTCTCTTTTTCTCCCTTAAATTCTTCCCTTTACAAAAAGAATAACAATCCCAAAAACATGAAAGGCACTCCTCCTCCGAAACGTACGGTTTGTCCACCCAAAACGCTATTTCTTCCCAAATATACTTCACTATTTTGCACATGAAAAAAGAATGTTTCCTATCTTCCAACTCAACACCACAAAAAGCACAATTCAATGAAATCAAAGGAAACTCTATACCTCTAACCTTCAATAAGTCCTTCATTGGGAGCCTATTTACACAAAGTCTCCAACCGAATGTCCTTATCTTGGAGGGAACCTCCATCTTCCAAATTTTCTCCAAAGAACCATCACACCTATTTTGAGGACCATAAGGAATACGAAAAGAAGAATAGTGGCCATAACAAGAAGCTACCGTATATTCTCCACCCGCATCACCTTTCCACTCAACTTTATCGCGATCCTCCCCACCCACCACCAACCCTCCTAATAACTCCTTCAAAGCATTAAAATCCATCCTATGTTCCAAAGACAAAGATGGAAGATTTACACATAAATCCCCCCCACTTCCAAACACCATCCCTCCATCATCCCATGCCGGCTACCGATACAAGTTTCAAACTAGACAAGGAAAATAATTCCGGACATTTCTCTCTCAACGTAACTTCATCCGCCCATTTCGCTTCCCAAAAAGAAGTGTTAAAGCCATTACCAACAACAAAATTACAAAGAACCACCATAGGGTCTATTAAAGAAAGGGTTCCAACTTTGAGAATGTCTTTCCACCAAGAAGAATAAGAAGATGAAAAAGAATATTTAACCCCTTTCTTTCTTGAAAAAGTCTCATAGAAACATCCCCATACCGAGCTTTCAACACACCATACCATAAGCAATCCGACCCTTTTAGAATTTTCCATCTCCACTTATTAAGAAGGGCAAGGTTAAAATCTTCGATATTTTTGATTCCCAAACCTCCATTCCCCCGAGGGAGACAAACTTTCTTCCAACTCAACCAATGAATTTTCCTCTTACCATCCAAACCGCCCCATAAAAAATTACCTTGCATGCTCGTTAACTCTTTGACCACCCTCGAAGACATCTTATAAAAAGACATGGTAAAGATAGCTAAAGCGCTAAGGATAGACTTCAAAAGGGTGATTCTTCCACCAAGATTGAGGAAACGATTCTTCCACCCCAAAAGACGCTTCTTTACTTTGTTCAAAAGAGGGTCCAGGTAGAATATTTTCTCGGATTATGTCCCACCGGAATTCCAAGAAAAGAGAACTTACTATCTTCAATCTTACAAGAGAGAACGTATGCCGCGGCTTCCATAAAATGAGAATTAGCATTAATACCAATCAACTTGCTCTTATGATAATTTATACCAAGGCCCGAAATTAATTCAAAAGCTTTCAACATCGCCTTTATTGCCCAAACTTGCTTCCAAGATGCTTTACCAACCAAAAGAGTATCATCTGCAAATTGAAGAATATCCACCTTGCAACTTGCATTAAACGCAAAACCACCGTACTCCCCATTACTAATAGATTTCTTCACTAACCTTGCCAACCCCTCCGTCACCAAAACAAAAAGAAAAGGAGATAGCGGATCCCCTTGTCTCAAACCTTTACCCACCACAAACTCTTTGGAAGGGCTCCCGTTCACCAAAACGGACATCTTACTTTGGAAAATTAGGAGCTCCATCCATCTCCGCCACTTCGTGCCAAAACCCATCCGCTCCAAAAGATATCTAAGAAAATTCCAATCAACGTTATCATAAGTTTTTTCAAAGTCGACTTTGAAAAGCAAGCAATTATTCCCCTTCTTCTTCGCGAAATCTACCACCTCATTAACCACCAAAACACCATCGAGCAATTGTCTCCTCGGAACAAAGGCACTTTGACACAGAGAGACCAAAGCAGCGATGACTCTTTTCAATCTACCCGCCAAAAGTTGGATCTAAACAGCGTTTAGAGACCCAATTCTAATTTTTAAAATAGGCCCTAATTAAATAAAAAAATTATTTAACAATATTTTTATAAAAAATTTAATTCATATAAATATGATTTATGTATTATTTTGTCCGTATAACTTTTTTATTCATAGAGTATTTTTTAGATTTTATAGAGATTAAATTATTGTAATTGTTTCGATTCAAATTTATATATAAATATAAACATTCGCAAATTTAAAATTTAAAAATATTGTTATATATTAATAAAATCATCAAAATTTAGATACAACATACTAAGTCAACTTAAGTAAATTGTGATACTAATATGTACAATTTACAAATATAAAATTATACCAAAAATTTACCAAAAATTTTCTTTAAAATATACATAAAGATTTTATTAGGAACTCAGCATGAAATATTATAAATTAGTAAGAAATGTATAAAAATATACATAAATTTTTTATTATAAGCTAGAGATGAAAATATTATATTAGTAAGAAAGATTATAAAATATTATAAATATTATATTAAAACAAGTTATTAATAATTTAATTTGCTTGTGAGTTGCCTCTTCATTGCAAGCTAAAGTAAAGTGTTATCACCATTTGTAGTGCCAAATAATTTCATCTCATATCTTTAAGTTAGGGAGTTTGCTGACTTGGCGGTCTCAAGAGGAATTGAACCCATGACTATTGTAATAACAAATCATTCTATATCCACTTGGTCAATAATCATCTTGTTTAAATAACTATAATAGTAATATATATTACATAAAGGCTGTAATATTATTAAAATAATTTATTAATTAGTTTATTTATAATTAATTTTTTAATTAATAATGTTAATATTTTATTACTATTTAATAAAATAATGAAAATATAAAATATTTCCTAAACTATTAATATTTAATAAACTATTTAATATTTAAATTATTAATATTAAATAAATTAATGAATCATTAATTAATGATATCTTCATCCCCAACATTCATCCCCATAATTAGGAACTAAAACCAAATAAATGGGTTCATGTCTTCATTCCCAACCTTCATACACCCAGAATTTCTGTCTTATATAGTCTTTCTATCCCTTTAAGTTGGCATGTTTTTGGTTTTAGTCCCTAAATCTCTTTTTTCCTTACGATTTTAGTCCATAATTCCGGGTTTCTGTCCCTGCATTTTTTGGCTTTAGTCCATAATTCTGGATTTCTCTTACTTCATTTTATTCTTAGTATAAATTTTGACAGAATATATGAAAAGAATTATTTATCTCATCATTTGGCTTCATCAACTTAAACTAGGTTTTATACACTGAATGGGAAGAAAAAGAATGCAATGATATTGAAGAGATTATATGAAGATTAAAGTAGAAATGATTGAGAAAAATGAATGATCTTGTGCATGATAAAATAGAAGTTGGAGATACGTTTAAAGATGAGGAAAATGGAGATTGGCGAACTTATGTAATATATATTTGTGTTGCAATGTTTTTAACAAATTTAATGGTTGGCTAAGTGGATAGATAATGGTTGGTTATTCCAAAGGTCATGGGTTCAATCCCTTGAAAATCATAGTATACTTGTTTGCCAAGCTACTCTCAGGTTAATGAGATTCTGTTCTTTTGGCATTGTTCTCAGAATTATTTTTTTGGTTTTTACAATTAGTTTTCCTAAATTTTTCGGTGATGTAAATAATTTATATTTATTATATCATGTTAATATGTTTATTTAATCATTTATATGATGTTCATAATGTTAAAAAACATGTTGATGAAATAAAATTTAATACTATATACTACCTCCGTCTCAAATAAAATTTAATACTATATATTTTAACAAAAATGTCATTCAATAATCATATTTGAAAGCGAAATTAAAAGAATAAGAAAAATGAAGAGTAATAAATGATAGAGAATGTATATTGAAAAAAATTGTATTAATGTTGCATTAGAATTATAAAATAACTTATAACTTATAATTAAAAATAATTTTTTTCTCCAAAACATCTTATAATTGGAAAGAGATTACTTATTAATGACCTTCACTCTCCCCAATTAACAATGCATGATCATACGGGTGTTCGCGGTGCGGTTTGAGCAGTTTTGACGAAAAAAACCATCTCTTTGAGAAGACTGTCAACAAGCCATGGTCAACTATGTTGAACTTGATGGTGGTGATGTCGGTTAGCCCGTTGTCTCAATTGGCATCAACGAACCAATTCTCTTATGGAGTTTGGAGAACGATGATCTTCTTCCCATTGTTGATACATTTCACAGATCCATCACGGAATTGAAAAATAAAATAAAATAAATTAAACATAAAATAAAACAAGAATGAAACACATATAATACAATATGTCAGAGATGTAACATACTTCTCCCTCCCATATATATGCTTTTCCGATAATAACACACTACATATGTGTCATACAAACCTATTAGATATACCCCGACCTCTGTCTTCTGCATCTAAGGCACGTACACATCAAGCTTAGGTTATGACCCAAATGTTCAACTCTATCAGTGAGTACCTTACGCTCACACTTTAAGAGTGACAATATCATAGTCTCTATTTCCTCTAGTGCGAGGCCACAACATATTCTTGTCCATTAATAACACAAAAAAACAAACTAATGATATAATTTAACAAGAAAATAACACAAACTTAAAAATAACACTTTGTAGCGTCATGCTTCAGCCCAGTGTTTTAAAAACCGGATCGAACCAGTCGGTCGGACCGGTTAGACCGAGAACCGGAGGGGTCACCGGTCTGGTCAGATTGTTGGACCAGGTATGCTATTGAACCGGTGAGAACCGGCTAAAACCGGTAAACCGGTAGTTCAAATGCATACTCTTTTTTCTGAACAAAACGACGCCGTTTTCATGATTTTTTTTTATAAAAAATATAATTAGACTTTATTCAAACCTTATTTGGAACAACTTTTCCCCTGTTTGCAATTAGACAATGTTTTAAAAACCGGACCGGTCATCGAACCGGTGAGGGTACTGGGTCACTGGTTTATCGGTCGAACCACTGGGTCACTGGTCGAACCGCACGACCAAACCGGATTAAACCGGATAACTCAGTTGAATAGACCTGTCATTATATAGGTATAAAATCGGTCGAACCAGATGATTCAGTCTCTAAAAAAACATAACTAGCTTTTAAATTTTTTAAAAATATCATATCATAAATTCACAATTTCATAACTTAAATTCATATTTTAAACAAAGGTATCACACATAACAAAATAGTGAAAACTTACAAAGTCTAATTGCAAACAAAGTCTAATTACAACATAATCTAATTGAATAGTTTATAACAAAATAACTTCAATGTGTACCAAATTTAATTCAAAATAGGATCCTCCTAAAAAGAAAATCAAATAAAATTTAATATGTTTATGCTATTTAAGAAAATTTATTAGCAAAGATAACAAATAGACAATAAAGTTTTTAATTTGTCACTAACGAAAAAAACTATGTGAGAATGCTATTTAAGTAATACACTACTAAATATATTTAAAAAAAAAGTTAAAAAAAAAGTTTAAAAGAAATGTAAAAAAAAATAGTTTAAAAAAAATTTTAAAAAAAAAGTTTAAAAAAAAACAAAAAAAAACCAATTAAACCGCCGGTTTTCCCGATTTTCACCGGTTCCCACCGGTTTGATGGCATACCCGATCCGACTATTGAACCAGACCAGTTACCTGGCCGATTCCGGGTTCGACCGGTCCGACCGGCCGGTCCGGTCCGGTTTTTAAAACACTGCAATTAGACTTGGTTTAAAATTTCTTTAAATTTATATTATTTTGTTGTGAGTGATGATTATATTTAGAATTTGAATGTAAAAAATAAACATGAGAAATTATGATATTTTAAAATTATAAAATTTTGTAGGTGTTGTGATACTTTTTAGCGACTAAGTCATCCGGTTTGACCGATTTAATAAATATATAATATTGCAATAGAGACTGATTTATTCGACCGAGTTATCTGGTTTAAACCGATTTAGTCATGCGGTTCGACCAGTGACCCAGTGGTTCAACCAATGAACCAGTGAACCAGTACCCTCACCGGTTTGATGACCGGTCCGGTTTTTAAAACACTGCTTCAGCCGCTTCCGTGGCTCCTCCTCCAATATCACCGCCACCTCCGTAGATCCTCCTACGGCACCTCCGCAACCACCTTAGCTCCTCCTCCGACAACTATTCACATTGTTCTCAACATAGCTCTGTCCAAGTCGTGGCCTATTATTCATCAAGTTGATGTCCATAATACATTTCTACATGGTGATCTTCATGAGACAATCTATATTCATCAGCCACAGGGTTTTCGTGATCCTCATCACCCAGATTACGTGTGCCGCTTGCATAAATCACTCTTTGGTCTAAAGCAAACGCCTTGTGCCTGGTAGCAGCGATTTGCTGACTTTGTTTCCACCATTGGAATTTAACACAACACCTTTGATCACTCACTCTTCATCTACCATCGTGGCTTAGACTTGGCTTACATCTTACTTTATTTTGATGACATCATTCTCATCACCTCCTCTCATGACAACCACAAATCTATCATGGTACTCCTTACCTTCGAGTTTGATATGAAGGATCTGGGACCACTGAGCTATTTTTTGGGTATTGTAGTGATCAAACATGTAGAAGGATTGTTTCTTAGTCAGCGTACCTACGCCAACGATATTATTGCTCTAGCTGGCATGACCTCATGCAAATCATCCATTACTCTAATTGACACAAAGAAGAAGCTCAGTACCTTTACCGACACTCCATATAATGATCCTACATTATATCGGAGTCTTGTCGGTGCTTTGTAGTATCTCATATTTACTAGTCCTAACATCTCCTATGATGTTCAGCAGGTGTGTCTTCACATGCATGTTCTGTGCACTTAGCATATGCTTGCATTGAAATCCATCATGTGTAACATTCAGCGAACCTTACAATATAGTTTGCATCTCTATCTTTCTCCCGTCGAGAAGCTTATTTCCTATAAAGATGCTGATTGGGGTGGATGTCCCGACACTTGTCAATCTAATTTGGATTATTGTGTTTTTCTTGGTGACAACCTAATTTCATGGTCTTCCAAGTGACAACCCACACTTTTATGTTCTAGTACAGAGGCTGAGTACCAGGGCGTTGCCAATGCGGTTTCAGAATCATGTTGGCTCCGCAACCTTCTCTTAGAGCTTCATCTTTCTATTTCTCAAACTACTCATGTACTGTGACAATGTTAGTGTTATCTGCCTATTCGACAAACCTATCCAACATCAGCGCACAAAACACATTGAGATGGACATTCACTTTGTTCGGGAGAAAGTTTCTCGTGGTTAATCCCGCGTTCCTCGTGTTCCTTCCCAACAATAAATGCCGATATCTTCACCAAAGGACTCCATAAAGTTCTCTATGATGATTTTTGGATCAGTCTAAGCCTCCATCAACCTACCGCTTCGACTGCGAGAGTGTGATAGAATATGTATTTATTTGTTAATAGAATAGTTATTTATATTTTTATATAAGTCTCATATCGACTATAATATGTAATAAATTGTAAATCTTTATATATATATATATATATATATATATATATATATATATATATATATATATATATATATATATATATATATATCATATGAGAATGAGTAAGTTATATGAGAATGTAATAATAACCATTGGGTTTATATTTTATGGTTGAGATTAAAAGATATTTTTTAAAATTTGATTAATAATTTCTCTTTCCTCTTAATGACTAATGATTTATTAAAGATCACAATTTAATCTCAACCATTCCTTTTTCAATCTAATGGTTCTTATTCATTCTCACATTCTCATATAACTTATCCATTCTCACTAGATTTGCCATATATATATACACACACACACACTAGTGTCTCAACCCGTGCGAGGCATGGAATAAAATTTCTTATACTAATTTTTTTTATAATTACTTATAATTTACAAATAAAGTTTTATTAACATTATAATCTTTCTTTGTTACTAGTTGCACACAAATAAACTTTTTATCAATAATAAACTATATTTTGTTTGTATAAATATCTTGATTACATAAAAATTTAATTTATTTAACTATAAAACAATGTTTTCATTTTTAAATTATGATGCTAATTTAAAAAGAATAGAATTTATTAATTTTTTTGTAAGTTATCAACAAAAATCATTTAGGGCCTCTTTGAAAGGCTTTTTAAAAACTCTATTTTAGTTTTTGAAAATTTAAAAACTAAAAACTTGTTTGAATATAATATTTTACAAATGTGTTTTTAAAAACTCTTCACAATTTTTCAGTTTTTAAAAGCAAAAAACTGAAATGGCTAAATTGTGTTTTGATTTTTACTTTTCAGTTTTTAAAAACTAAAAACAAAAACTATTTCAAACAGACCCTTAGTCTTTAAATATATAATATCAATTAAGAAATTAAAACGAAATTTTTTTCACAGTTGCTCGATATGAAATAAATAAATAAGATTAGAATCCAATCAAAGAAATTATAGAAATTAAAATTTTAAATATTTATAGTATGTTATGATTTGAAGAGATTTTGTTTTTGGAAAACAATTTTATTATTTCATGTTGAGAATAGTTTATAGATTTAAAATGTCAAATAAAAACGTTTTAAGTAATTTAAAATGGTGAATTCTTGTTTACCCAACTCAAAAAGTTGGATAAGGTTATCTTTAGTGTAAAATGGATTGAAAACATCAAACAATTATTTTATATAATAAATAATTAAATACATAAAAATTAAATGGTGTCATCTGATTGGTGGAAGGTACACTACCCATCTTTTTGTGATGGGTAGAGAAGTTGTCCCCATTTAAAATTAGTTTATAATTACTACTATTAATTATTCTGTTTAATAATAAAACAAAATAAAAAATAGAGTGGTTAGAAATTAACAAATTGTGTGCGTGTGTAGAGTATAGCGGTGAAACTTTTGGGTCTCGAGAGTGTGAAAGTTTTCTATTAATAGCAAATTTACAAATATTAAATAAATATAATATAGTAATGGTTTAAATGTATATAAAATAAAAAAAGAATAAAAAAATATTTCTTTTCATTAGAAATTTATGTATTCACCGATCATAATTATCTTTTTTTTTTTATAAAAACAAATATTTAAATATTTTTTAGTATAAATGTTAACATTTTATCATAAAAAATATTAATATTTTTTCAAGTCAAATTTATTTTTTTCTTATATCAAGTCATAATATCATATATCATTTGTTTTATTAAGTATATGCCTGTTTATCTAAAAAAATATAAGAGAAATCATATTAAATAAGGAGAAGTTGAATATTTTGTTTTAAATTTTAAAACACAGATATTTTTTTTCTAATTTTGAATACAATAATTATAATTTGAAATTGTTTGAATTTACTACAATTATATTAGAAAAAGTTAATAATTAGTATTGAAGATATATAAAAACAATAATATAAAATCAAGAATTAAATATAATCTACTATAATTATTTTAATCTGCATCAAGAATTAATAAATTTGCATAACCTAGAACCCATTTGCATATTGGATAATGAAATATTAATTTACTAATCATATAAATATTTTATTATTATTTATTAAGAGAATGAATAAAATCTTTTGAGTTTCTAACTTGTGGATAATTCAGTCTCATTGTCATCTCTACCCTATCTTATTATAAGCATTCCCGTCAGACATGTATGTTTTGTTTGTATTTTTTATAGGGCGAGTCTATGTTTGATGATCAATAAATTTAATAGAATTGTTTTATTTAAAAAATATAGATTGTCTTGCCAACATAACTTAAGCCGCATTTGCACTTTTATTCGAGTAGGTTTATTAATTTATTTATCTTTTCATAAATATTTAATTTATAATAAAATATTTATTAAATAAAATTTATACAATATAAATGAAAAATATAAATTATTATATTTTATTAAATATTATTCATGCAATACAAAAAAATTGTATAAATTAAAATAATTTCTTTTATTTGATTTTACAGTTTGTCGGCTTAAAATTCTATGTTACGAAATTGAAATAATCAAAAAATAAATTAAATAATAAAAAAATCAAATAATTAACCTATGTTTTGGTTATACTAAATTTAAATAAGTCAATCAATTGAAATAATATTAAAGGTAATTATTATTCTTGTTTACAATTTAAACTCAACAAAATAAAATTCTTAATCCCGCCCCTTTTTTTAGGACGCAAGCTATTGAGAATGAATTTTGTTTTAGATTTTAAGGAGAAATTGTGGTTGGAAATATATATAAATGTTGATCTTATATAATAGGTTATACTTTGTTCAAAACCAACATAAAGTATTTATGAGTAACAAATACATTTTTTATTTTATTTTAAAAAGAACATAACAAATAAAGAAAATTATAAATATTTATTTATTATATAATATTTTCTACATTGTTTAATGTGATTAAATTTTTTTCTCGCGCTGTTAGAATTTTGTGTGTACTAATTACAGTAAAAAAATAATTATCTTTGATTGTTTCTTATGTTATGTTAAAATGCTTCTTATAAAACAAACTAAAATTGAATTAATTCGGTCTCACAATTTATTGGATGATATGTTTAAAAGAAGTAGCATATTAATAAATTTTATTTTTCTTTATAATTTATTTTCTTATATGATGGAAAAAAAACTTGAGCGTACAAAAAAGATAAAATTATATCCTTTAATAAATACAACAACCCGTTAAAAAAATTGAAATATTCAAAACTATTTTTATTTATTTGTCTTTTTTTTTTCTTCTTTTTTTGACAATATTTATTTGTCTTCTTAGATGTTTATTTCTATTTATAAAACCAACGCATTAAATGACAATAATGTTTATTAATACAAAGAAAATAAACTCAGCATTGAAAAGAGAAACAAAAATGAAATGATTAAAATTCTATAATACTACGTTGGGAAGATATGAAAAATAAATTAAAGCAACATGATAATATTCTTCTGTGTCAGACGCTAAACACTGGTCATATAATAATTAATAGTTGGATAATAAAGAGTTTACATTGTATAAGATGCTATTGATTCTAATAATTTTTAAATCAATCTATATTATAATTGTAAAATGGACCAGCAATTGAAGCAAACGTTATAAGTGTTAGAACAAGATTGAGAATCTATGTTCAGAATCTAGTTTTGATGATAACAAGCATATATTTTGTGAGTAACAATTTTATTATTAATGGTTTAATTTAGTGTGCAGATACAATGTTATAAATCTTATATAGGATTCATCAGAAAAAGAATACAACAACTACATCTAGAATACATCAACTGCCAAAGAAAGCAGATAAAGAAGTAAACTAGCAAAGATGGAAAAAAAAGCTTATTTAGGAAGAGCACGCAACATCAGAAGATCACGCAAGTATGAGGATCAGAAGTTCTGAAGTTACAAGTTCTGAAGACTACGATACAATGACATATAACATACAAACATCAGTTGAAGTCATATACAAGCCAATGAAGAATCTACAGCTCAACATACAAATTGAGTAAAATATAAAGAGCTTAGAATCTAAGGGAAAGCCGTTAGAAACATCATCACGTGCAAAACGGTTACAACATTTAAAAGGAACAACTCCCAAGGTTGAAAGAAGAAGCAAGCTACATGCAACACATTGAAGAAAGAAAAACCAGAATAGCACGCCAACTGGCATCAGGATAAGGTTTTGTCATGGACACATGCAGCTAATCAATACGAAGCATTCAAACCCATACTCAATCAGATTTCAACGGCTACATTCCAACGGTAAACACACTCATCAAGCTATAAATAGAACCAATCTTCAAACTTGAAGTGTATGGAGTGACCACTATGTATGAAATGCATCCTTCCTGCACTTAGTGAAGAATCAATCTATCCAGAATGGAAAGTGAGTGATCATCCATCCCTTGAATGGATCCGGAAGAGAAAAAGAAAATATCCAATAAGGATCATCCATGGAGATAAGGAGAAAATGTGCAATCAAAGATATATTCTGCACAAAAGAAGAAGAAAGAATCTGCATAATATATCTGTATATTTGTAGATGAAAAAGCTGAGCATGTACATCAAACGAAAGACATATGAAATCATGCATCAGAAGTTATACAAGAGGCGACACATACTCAGTATGTGATGAATTAATCCTAGTGTTGTTATACACTAATCATCAGCCTAAGTGAAGAAGACATTAGAAGAAGAAGAAGCCAACTCTGCTGTTAAGCAAGCATGCTCCATTGGAGATTATGGAATATACTCATACCTGATCAATGCCTATCTTATTCATGTTGAATAAGAGAAGCAACTGAATGCACTGAATTATTGCTCTATAGTAATTCAGGCATACTTATGATCATCAACATGCCATCAAGCTGTAACAAGCTTTATGATCAGAATTAAAGAAGGAGGAGCTAAAGACCAATATGAAGAAGTACATAAAACAACACTGCTGTTTTGAATCTGCTTAAGGAAGAAGAAGCACAAGAAGTAATTCAAATAAAAGTTGTTGCTCTTTATCTGCTTACAGGAGAAGAAGATGATGATCATTCTAAAGAAGCATTCTCAATAAGGGATGTGTCTCTTCATCATATTTCAGAAGATAAAAGAGATCAAGCAAGAAGCATCAAACATAAGAGCTGAGTCTCTTAATATGCTTATGAGAAGAAGGAGAAAATCTCAATCAGAAGATAAAAGAAGAAGACTACAAGTTCTATTATAACTTGTAATACATTGTAAAACACATAAAGTTGTTGCTCGTAATGTGTTATATCTTAGAAACTTCTGAAAGATTGTTTAGGCTCCAGAAGTGACTTCTAGTCAGTGAGTCGTAAACATATGTATTGAGAATAGGAGACCATCTGCTTAATTAAGAAGCACACCTATAATCTCTAGAAGATTGATGAACGTTATATCTCGCTGAGATCACTGAACGATTCATCATTTGTAGTCAGTCACGGCAGGTAGCTGTGCAGGGAGTTAGTCACAATGCGTTGTTGTGCAGGTTACTAGATTGATGAACGTAATATCCAGAAGGGATCATTGAACAGTTCAGTTATCTAGGGGTTAGTCACTCGCGGGTAGCTTGTGCAGGGTTCTTGAGTCAATGGACGTTATATCTCGCAGAGATCACTGAACGGGTCGTTGTCCAGATGGTTAGTCACAGCAGTTGGCTGTGTAGGATGGTTAGTCACGACGGAGGATCGTGCAGTTGTAATCAGGATTGGTTATGGGGGATTAAGACCTCTGTTGAGAGGCAAATCACCTGAAGAAGGTGGACTGGAGGCAGCCTTAGTTAGAAGGTGAACCAGGATAAAAATAAACGTGTCTTTTACTTTCTGCACTATTCAATTAACTCTGTTCAAGTCATGTAAACATATTCAGAACTGTACTGATCTAGTCAGAAGTTCTGATAATATGTAAAGAAGTTAAATTGAACGTCTCATTGGTTATGCAACTTAATTCCAAGCATGCTTCCGCAACATCTAAGCATAATCCAATAAATGACTAAGCAAAAGAAAAGACGTTAAAGAAAAAGAAAGGGAATTTTAATTGATAAATAACACAATTCAATCCCCCCTTTCTTGTGTTTTTCTCCACCTTCAATAAGAAAACGTCATACATGCAGATTTCCATCAAACTACTGACAAAATAAGTTATTCTAAATAGTTTAAGTTTTATTGAAACATTCATATAGCATCAATACAATATAAATCAAACTGTTATAAATCAACACAATTTTTGAAATATAAGTATGCATAAGAATAAAGACTTTATATAACTCAATGAGAAATCATACGACTAAAATGGCTAGTCATCACAATATTACAATGTAATCCAACAATCCTATAAATGGTGATCAATGATGGCAAAACAAAAATGTTATTTGTGTTCTTGTTTTCTCGCAATTTCTTTGTCTGCATCCTTCAAACAATACATACACAACATTACACTTACCCACACAATTCAACTAACTACAATATTAAAACTAAAATATAATTACAAAAACGCAAATCTCAATGATGTTTCATCATTCTTTTAGAAAAACTTACGGAATAATGGAGCTAAATGCTACCACAAACAATATCTCTTCCAGTCATAGAAATCAAAATGCCGTTCATTTTTAAAACCAATATACACCAACATCACCAAACAGTGTCAACAACACACCTCACTGAGAGATCATATGCAGGATTCAATAGAAATAAAACTTAAAACAAACAAAAATATCACAAAAACAGATTCAATTAGATCCATAAAAAACACCACATGATAAGTTATAAGAAGTAACAGTGGAGTAGATTAAACATTACCATCCAAAATCATCATCACCAGAAGCAAGCAACTTCACATCACTTCAACCTATTTCTACAACAATCTTCACCAAACAACAATAATGAGTTTGAGAAAGGTTTCGATTTCGAGAAATGGGTTTGAGAGCATTAAAACATTACCAACTTAAGATCTAAAATTTACGGTGGTAATAAAGAATAGAGTAAAATGATTATACCAACAGAAAAAAGACATATGCAACTTTGTATGCAAGCAAGAGCAGATTTAAAAAAAAACTCAATATGCTCATATCCTCTCCTCTTTGATTCTATTTCTGATTTTTCTTATCAAAAAGATTGTTTGTGTTACTGATGAATGAAAGTTGTGTTTGGTGTTAAAGTGATATCGACAGAGGTGGAGGTGATGAAATTATAGAAAATGAATTTGCATAACCTTTGATTTTTTATGGAAATGGATAGATTCACCGCCAATTTATGTAGTTGCTTTGGAATATAAATCGATTTATGAGAAATACATTTACTTTATTATATTCATTATTACTATGACTGATATTTTTGATTTATGGTGAATTGATATCATTCAATATAGAAAGTAGATATTAGCAATAATAAATATAAATTGTATTGGAATACTAACGAAAATCCGAAATAAAATAAAAAACAATTAAAAATAAATTATAATAAATATAGTAAGATTTCCTAAAATAGAAAATTTTAAAATAGTAAGGTGTCTAAAATGTTTACACTTGCAAACTTGTCCAAATTCTCATTTTGCTTTATTCTATTGTATGATATATATATATATATATATATATATATATATATATATATATATATATATATATATATATATATATATATATATATATATATATATATATATATATATATATATATTTCCTAACACTATCAATACACTACAAGAAAAGTTGGATGTAGCCACGTAATGTTGCGACGTGATTATCACGTGGCTCCAAAAAGTGAGTTGCGACGTGATAATCACGTCACTATCAGGTTTTAATAATAAAAAAATAAAGCCAACGTTGGTACATGGGGTGTCAGAAATTTTAATTTTAAAAAAAAAGTTGCGAAGTGAAAAACACGTCGCAACCTTTAAATAAAAAAAAGAAAAATGTAAACAGATAAATTAGTCTGACAAAGGGGGGAATTCCAAAGGGGGGAATTTCAAATTTTCATATTTTTTTGTTGCGGCGTGTTTTTCACGTCGCAAACGTGTTTAGAATTCCACGCCAACAGTTTGACTGACACATTAATTATTGTGTGGGTGTTGCGACGTGATTTTCACTTCGCAATCTAGACACGTGAAAATCACGTCGCTAATATTGATATAGGTCTTCGCGTCTTGCTCCTCTTCCCAGAACCCCCTTTCTGCGTTTTCTCTTCTTCCTCTTCCCCCAAACCCTCTTCCTCTCTTCTTCCACTTCCTCCATAATCCACCATTTTCAATCCTCTATTTTTGTTACAATCTCCCATTTTCAGGTATGCAACCAATCTCCACTTGTTCTTGTCCATTTTTTTATAATTTTTTTGTTAAGAAACTGATTTTGATTTAATATGTGTAGGTGAAGATTTTTGATTTTGATTCTAGTATAAGAACTCACTCATTCTTCAACTTCATTAAGGTATGCTTTTTTCAATTTTATTTATATAATTTTTCTGATTTTTTTTATGTGATTATATATATAATTTGTTATAGTTTGTGATTTGTTTATGTTTTTTTAGATGATTTTTTTTATGTGATTTTTCTGATTATATATATATATATATATATATATATATATATATATATATATATATATATATATATATATATATATATATATATATGTTATAGTTTGTTATAATTTGTTATAATTTGTGTTATATGTTATAATTTGTTATAGTTTGTATTATTTATAGTATGTATTATTTATTTTTTGATGCGATTATAGGTTAATTTGTAGTATAGTTTGTTATAATTTGTAGTAGTTTGTAGTATAAATTGTAGTATAATTTGTTAATTTGTTATAGTTTGTTAATTAATAGAATGTTAATAATTAGAATGTATATTATTTGTAGTATGTATATATATAGATTAATTTTTAGAATGTATATTATTTATTGAATGTTAATTTTTATGTGATTATATAATAATTTTGTAGAATGTAATATTATTTATAGTATGTATAATTTTTAGAATGTCATTATAATTATAGATTTTATAAAAACGGAAATATTATATATAATATGTATTATTGTTAGAATGTATATATTGTTAGAATGTTAGAATGTATATAATATTTTTAGATTGTTATAGAATGTATATATTGTTAGAATGTATATATTGTTAGAAAATTATATTGTAGAAAATTATTTACTTATAGTTGATATAAGTAAATGTTTAATTATTGTTACTAAAAAAGAGAATGATTGGATATATGTGCAGTATGGAATATTATTTGTATTATCGTAGTTGGATGTACGATAGAGTGGAACCAGGAAGACGTGCACTTAAACCCAATTTTATAGAAGGAGTTAACGGGTTTATCACGTGGGCGTTTGCTCAAGAATGTTGTCGAAGCGAAGGAGGAGTTAGGTGTCCCTGTCTTAAATGTGAATGTAGACCTATAATTAGTGACCCAGATGAAGTGGTCAGGCATTTGTATAGAAGGGGTTTCATGGAAAATTATTGGGTCTGGACGTATAATGGTGAAAAATTGCCGAGTAACGTACCAGACACTAGCAGTACGCATGCTTCAAGTAGTCGTCCGTCAATGGAATATGAGGAAAGACCGCCTATTGAATATGAGGAAAACTTTAATCAGATCGGTGACATGGTTGAGGATGCTTTTGGTGTGAATGTGACCTATGATCAACCTGAAGATTGTGATGGGGAAGAGATGCCGAACGAAGAAGCGCAGAGATTTTATCAATTGTTGAATGAGATGAATACGCCGTTGTTTGACGGTTCGTCTGACTCCAAGTTATCAATGTGTGTGAGATTATTGGCCGCCAAGTCAAATTGGAATGTTCCTGATCAGTGTTTGGAATTCTTTGTAAAAATGATGTTGGACTCAACTGAAATGAAAGACAACTTACCTACAAGATTTTATGAAGCAAAGAAGTTGGTGTCGAAGTTGGGCTTAAGAGTAAGAAAGATTGATTGTTGCATTAATGGTTGTATGTTGTTTTATGACAATGAGTTTGGTACTCAAGATGGATTGTTGGAGGAATGCAAATTTTGTATGAGTCCAAGATATAAAGTTTGCAGTAGAGCCATTAACACTAATCAAGACCGTGTAGCAGAAAAGTCCATGTTTTATCTTCCGATAATTCCAAGGTTAAAAAGAATGTTTGCTTCAATGCACAGTGCAAGTCAGATGACATGGCATCATACAAACAAAACAAGTCCAGACACTATGCGACATCCATCTGATGGCGAGGCATGGAAACACTTTGATCGAATACATCCTGATTTTGCCGCAGAACCTAGAAATGTCAGGCTTGGATTATGCTCAGATGGTTTTGCTCCTTATGTTCAAGCGTCGGGAAGTGCGTATTCTTGTTGGCCAGTTATTGTAACCCCTTACAACCTTCCTCCCGAGATGTGCATGACAAAACCATATATGTTTTTGACGTGCGTCATTCCAGGACCTTCGAGTCCAAAAGCCGGAATTGATGTGTATTTACAACCTTTAATTGATGATTTGAAGAGGTTGTGGATTGGTGGAGAATGGACTTATGATATATCACGTAAACAAAATTTTACTATGCGAGCTGCCTTGATGTGGACCATCAACGACTTTCCAGCATATGGCATGTTGTCTGGTTGGGGTACACATGGCAGAATGGGTTGCCCGCATTGTATGAAAGAGACGAAGGCGTTTACGTTGGATAAAGGGGGGAAAAGCTCGTGGTTTGACTGTCACCGCATATTTCTACCAAAAAATCATCCGTATAGAAAGAACAAGACAAATTTCATAAAAAACAAACAGGTAACAGATATGCCTCCGCCCCGATTGTCACCAGGTGCTGTATGGGACAAAGTTTGTGGGCTACCAAAAATTACAGATACTGGAAAGGCATGTAGAATTGAAGGATATGGGGTCGATCACAATTGGACAAAGAGAAGTATATTTTGGGATCTTCCATATTGGAAAGATAATTTTTTGCGCCATAATCTAGATGTTATGCATATTGAGAAGAATTTTTTTGATAATGTATTTAACACTGTGATGGATGTTAAAGACAAGACGAAAGATAATGAGAAGGCTAGACATGACATGGAAAAATGGTGCAATCGAAAAGAGTTGGAGTTGAAGCCTCAACCAAATGGGAAATTATTGAAACCGAAGGCTTGTTTCAGTCTGACCTCCCAAGAAGGTAAAGCGGTTTGTCGATGGTTAAAAGAATTGAGAATGCCCGACGACTATTCTTCAAATTTAGCAAGGTGTGCTGACGCCAAGACTGGGAGGTTGCATGGTATGAAAAGTCATGATTGCCATGTTTTTATGGAACAATTGCTACCAATTGCATTTGGTTCTCTACCTAAACATGTGCTTAATCCACTAACTGAAATTAGTCAATTTTTCAGAGATATTAGTGCTTCAGCTTTAAAAGTAGATGACGTCATTAAGTTGGATCGAAATATTCCAGTCATTCTATGCAAGTTGGAACAAGTATTTCCGCCTGGTTTTTTTGACTCCATGGAACATTTACCCGTGCATCTCGCCTATGAAGCTTATCTTGGAGGACCTGTTCAATATAGGTGGATGTATCCGTTTGAAAGGTTCATGGGTGATTCAAAACGATCAGTGAAAAATAAGGCTAGAGTTGAAGGATCGATATGTGCACATTACTTGCATCGAGAAACATCACATTTTTGCAGTCACTATTTCAAGCATTTGATGTTAACTCCAAGAATCATTCGAAATCCTGTCAATGTTAGTGAAAGGAGTCAATTCACTTTATCGGTCTTCGGGCTTCCAGGCCGTCCATCTGGAAAAAAGGGTGTGCATTGGTTGACCCAACAAGAAATGCAATCTGCCCATGTTCATGTCTTGATCAACTGCGTTGAAGTTAAACCATTTCTTGAGTAAGTATACATACCCCTAACTTTTAATTTTCTTTACAATCATAAAACTCATTACTCTGAAACTTATAATGTGTTTCTTTTTAGGGAATTCAACAACGCCTATTTTCATACTGCCGGTGTACAATCAACATTTGGTGTCATCCGTGCTCAATTCCCAGCATGGTTTAAGGAGAGAATGTATAGCATTGTTGCACCGACTCCCGAAATACTCCATTTGAGAAACTTGTCTCAAGGCCCTATTCAAAGCGCAAATGAATGGCACACATACTTCGTGAATGGATATAAATTTCACACTCATACATGGACTGAAGGGAAAAAGACCATAAACAGTGGTGTTTTTGTGAAAGGAGTTACAGATGGTGGTGAAGATGACTTCTATGGTTTTGTCAAACATATCTATGAGTTGGTGTACACTTACTTGGACTTGGAAAATAAAGTTGTCTTGTTTTATTGTGAATGGTATGATCCAACTAGAGGCACAAAAATAGATAGGACATATGGTACTGTTGAGATTCAAATGGACCGGAGGTACAAAGAGTATGACCCTTTCATAATGTCACATATTGTTAGGCAAGTTTACTATGTTCCTTATCCTTCATTTGTGCCACGTAAACGAGGGTGGTGTGTTGTCATAAAAACAAAACCAATGGGTCATATTGAATCTGACGATCTAGTGGAAGAAGATCTTGCTTTCCAAGTTGATGAAGTGGAACAAATTAATGATGTGGTTGCAGATGAACAAACTACAAGTTTGTATGATACAATGGTTAAGGGGCATCTAGTTGATTCGTCTATATTGGATGAAGAGCATGAAGATATTGCATCTGAGGACAATATCACATCAAATGATGAGAATGATGTGGATGACGAGCACGAAGATTTAGAATAATGAATGTGTTGTTGAAAATGTATTTTTATAATTTCACTTAATGAACTATGTATTGAATGTGTTAATGACAACCAGTTGTTGAGATTATATTTTTATAATTTTACTTAGTGAATCATTTGCTGAATATATTTATATTAATTGTGTAATCTCTATAAATAGGTAAAATGCCACCCCGACTTGATAAAGGTAAGGGTGTAGCTGATGATAGTGGTAAGAAGAAGCACCAACGCCCACGATTAGTAGTATGTTAGTCACCTCAGTTGGCCACGTGTCCTCCCCCACAGAGTCAGGTTAATCGTATGTCCATGGCCAGTACTCAGGGTTTTCTGCCACTACTCTCCTCTCAGTATCCATATGACAGTCCGTCTTTTATGACCCCACCACCACCTGGTTACCCATCCTTCTAGCAGACACAGATGTCCCATCCTTCCAGCAGACACAGATACCCCCATCCTTCCAGGAGACACAGATGCCCCCATCCTTCCAGCAGACACATGTGCCCCCATCCTTCCAGCAGACACATGTGCCCCCATCCTTCCGGCAGACCGGAGGATCTAGTTTTCCACCTCCCACACAGACTGGTCCCTCATCTTTCCAACAGACTAGAGGATCTAGTTTTCCACCTCCCACACAGACTGGTCCCACCCCACATCCCCCACATGTGCCCCCACAGGATGATGATCAGGCGGAGGATGAGACTGCGGAGGATGAGACTGCGGATGATCAGTTGGATGGGAGTGATCTTCGAGGGGATGATGATCCGAGTCAGATTCATATCATTGACGGGAGATTTTTTATTAGGCCCGAAGGAAGCTCGTAAGTTTCTTATTTATCAATTTTTATTTAAGTATACATTTCCATTTTTTATAACTTTATAATTAATGTTAATTCAATTAATGTTGTTTAGATTCACGCCGAGTCGGACTGCTGCCAAAGTTATAAGTTATATAATTCAGCAGAATTATAAAAAGCTTATAAAGACTTTTAAAGATGTTAAGGGCGATGATAGAGATCATTGGTTTGCGAAATTTCAGGTATACTTAATTTATTGTTTAAGTTATTGTTATTTAAATAAATTTTTCACTACAATTATCTAACTTTTATTTTATCTACTTTTAATGCAGGAAAAATGTGTGTGGGAACCAATGAAAGAGAGACAGATTAAAAAAAATTATTATGGCAGAACTGCAAGACGACTTTCTGACATGCTACGACGTGTTAGAAAGCGTTGGGAACTTCATGGCATCCGTCCTAGTTGGATAGGAGAAGAAATCTTTCGGGAACTTCTTAAATATTGGGAGAGTGATGAGTTTGCGGCCAAATCTGAAAATGCAAAGAAGATGAGAGCATCTGAAAAGGGTGGTTGCCTTAATGCTGTTGGAAGTATAAGCACTGCTGAGCATGTTCGTCGCATGGTAATAATTATTACCACTTCTCAAAGTTATAATTTCAATTAATAATTGATATTATTAATTATAGTTTATTTTGTTATTTAGACTAAGGAATTAAATAGACCTCCACTTATGACCGAGCTGGTTGCGAGGACTCGGAAAAAGAAAACAGGAGCTTTTGTTGACAGTCGTACACAAAAAGCTATGGTAAGTTATTTAAGCTATCGGTATTATTTTTTAAGCTATCTGTATTATTTGGTTAAGCTATCGGTATTATATTTGGTTAAGTTATCGGTATTATTTGGTTAAGTTGGGTATTATATTTGGTTAAGTTATCGGTATTATATTTGGTTAAGCTATCGGTATTATTTGGTTAAGTTGAGTATTATATTTGGTTAAGCTATCCGTATTATATTTGGTTAAGCTATCGGTATTATTTGGTTAAAGTTGAGTATTATATTTGGTTAAGCTATCCGTATTATATTTGGTTAAGCTATCGGTATTATTTGGTTAAAGTTGGGTATTATATTTGGTTAAGCTATCCGTATTATATTTGGTTAAGCTATCGGTATTTCTTTAAGCGATGAATTGTGATGTATTTGGTGGTGATTGTGAAGTGCCGGTAAAGTGTTGATATATATGAATCAAATTGGTGATCAAAGTTAGAATGTATGTGTTATAATGTATGAGTTAAATCGGGATTATTATTCTGATTTATTAATTAATTCCGACAGGTAGAATGTATGTGTTATAATGTATGAATTAAATCGGTATTATTATTCTGATTTATTAATTAATTCTGACAGGTAGAATGTATGTGTTATAATTTTCATGTGGCATGTGACATGTTGTGGCGTGAAAATCATGTGGCAACTAAATTTGTGGCGTGAAATTCATGTGGCAACTAAATTATATTTAACTTTTTTTGTATGTGTAGTATGATTATCAGGCATTGCTTGTACAATTTCTGACTGCTAATCCTAAGTATACTCCAAGACCGGGAGAGCCGCTTCATCCAGATGTAGATTTTTATCTTTGGAGTAAAGTCATTGGCGGCAAGGGGCCTAACGGGTGTTTTTTTAGTGGTGGAAATTTGGCAGGCACCTTGAGATCTGATGATAGAACTCTATATCAAAGAGTTCTCGACGGGGAAGGAGGTTCACGTCCTGTAACTTTAACAGATGAACAGAGAGACACTGTAAGACAATTGGCGATAAATGAGGTGAGGCGTGAGGCGGCGGAACGTGAAGCGGCACTGAAAGCCCAAATGGAGGCCCAAATGAGGGCAATGCGGAGTGAGCATCAGCGGGAAATGGAGGTCATGGCGAAAAGACAATCGGATATGGAGGCACAAATGCGACAATTTATGCAATCCTTTGGTGGAAACCAAAATATGGGGAGTTCTGCGCCGACTGATCAGGAAAATCTAAATGAGGATGAGTTTCCCGACCCGGATTGATTGTTGATTTAGTTTAGTTTTTATTTTGTTGTTATAACTTTTAATTTTGAATTTGTGTAAACTATTAATTAAATTATAATTACATTATTTAGTAATATTAGATTTATAATTTTACTTTCTTAATTTTAATATTAGATTTATATTTAGTTTATTGAATTAATTTATAAATTTTAATATATTTAGTTTATTAATTTAATTATATATATATATATATATATATATATATATATATATATATATATATATATATATATATTTGGTTTTTCCAAAAAAAAATAAAAATATTAGTGACGTGATTTCCATGTGACTAAGTAGTGACATGAAAATTAATCACGTCGCAACATTAGACATTAAATGCGCATCTCAGTTGACTCCTAGGCAAATTTAGTGACGTGATTGCCATGTCACTAAGTAGTGACATGTAAATCACGTCGCAACTAAAGTTGCTTTTCTGACCCAAACGCTGCTGCTCTGACTGAAAATGCATTAATCTTTGACCCAAATTTTGCGACGTGATTTTCACTTCACCAAATAGTGAAGTGAAAATCACGTCACTAAAAGTTGTCACCTTGCCTCCTGCGCCGTGAATTTTCACTTCGCAAATATTGGTTTGTGATGTGATTTTTTGATTAGTGGCGTGATATTCACGTCACTACTGAGGCTTTTTTTTGTAGTGATAACCCATAAATTCTTCCCATGATTCTTTAAATCTGCTTCAGACGGAAAGACATCTCTTGTCATGCTTTATCCATTCAAATGTGACAAATAACTCCTATTTTTCCTGTCTGAATTCTAGTGTTGCTTAAAACAAATTACATTCTGTTGCTTCTAGTCCCATTCGTAAATGTTAAAGTATAGATTTTAATTAGTGTAAAAAAATCACGGTACTTGTACTAAGCAGTAAAGGGTTTCGAATCAGAACTCCCCTTGCATTGCATGGTAAGAAAATGAAGATAATTTGGGCTTCTTTGATTGCGCTCTTGTTTTTTCGTACTATACTATAGCACTTTCTAAAAATTCGTTTTAAGTACAAAAAATGTTTGATATATTTGATTTTGAAAAATGTCTTAAAAGTGGAGGATAATGGTGGATGACAGTGTCAAAAATGGCGGCGAGGCGAGCGGTGATGGCATCGGAGGGTGTCACATCGTGCCATCGTCGTGGTGATGACTATAAAGATGGAGGATGCAAAATGATGACAACCATCTAAGGGTCAAGTAGTAGACTAGTAGTGTTGGCTATGACTATGAAGTTTCTTAATTGACAATGCTGACAACAACAATTGGTGTTTAATTGAGGCGATGGAGAGGTTCAAAGAGGCAACCATGGTGATGGAAGGTACAATGTTTGGTGGTTTTGGCAACCAAACAAGGGTCTAAGAGCTTTCAAAATATTCTTTTCACCTTATTGGTATAGGTTGCCTTTAAAACAACTAGGGTGAAATTTTCAAATGATAAAACTAAATGGACTAGAACCAAAATCAAATGTATTTTAAGAGATTAGAAACAAATTAATCCTTGTAATAAGATTCTCTTATTTTACTTTCTTTGATAATTAACAAATGTTTATATAAAATAGCAATAATTAATCTAGATAGATAATCTCTTTTATAACTAAAAAACAGAAAAAGATTTTTAATGGCTTTGGCCTACGCTTCAAATTTGTCTACACTTCAATTTGCCTACCCTTCAACTTTTATAGTAAATGCATGTGTTCATTACGTTATTGTCTTAATATTTTTGTCTGTTTTCAAAGGAAGATGTTTTCCTTGGCAGTAATCAAATTCACTCTTCCAACCTTCCAAATTCCTATATATTAAACTGTGTGCCGGCCACAATTATGCATGGTTCTTTCCTTTTTGTCTTAAACATTTGGAGTCACTATTCAATCCTCATGCACTTAAACATTTCATAAACCACCTTGCTCTATTCACTCTTCACAACCTTAAGCCATGTTCAACTTCTTCAAAAGATTGTTATGTCTTATATGTTTTCTCTTGCTATCCTTTGATGTTTCTGTGTGTTTATCTTCTTCTTCACTTGATGACTTCAACTTTTGTTTGGAGAATCACAAAATAAAAAACTTCACTGTTTTTCCTTACAATGATTACTACAAAATTCTCAACTTTTCAATTCAAAACCTTCGGTTTGCAGAACCTACGACACCTAAGCCGATAGCAATTGTACTTCCAGAGAGTTTGAAGCAGCTACAGAAAAGTTTAGCATGCTGCAGAGAATTCTCTTTGGGAATAAGAGTGAGAAGTGGAGGACATAGCTATGAAGGTACTTCTTCTGTTGCGGACGACGGTACTCTTTTTGTTATCATTGACATGATGAATTTAAACCATGTTAAGGTTGATATGGAGACGAAAACAGCGTGGGTTGAAGGCGGTGCAACGTTGGGAGAAACTTATTATTCTATCTCTCAGGCAAGTGATGTATATGGGTTCTCAGCGGGGTCATGTCCGACTGTAGGAGTTGGCGGACATATCGGTGGTGGGGGGTTCGGTCTGTTGTCTAGAAAATACGGACTTGCAGCCGATAACGTGGTGGATGCGTTACTTATCGATGCTGAAGGACGGTTATTGGATCGTAAAACCATGGGAGATGATGTGTTTTGGGCTATTAGAGGAGGAGGAGGTGGTGTTTGGGGAATTGTGTATGCATGGAAAATTCAGTTATTGAAAGTGCCACAAATTGTAACTAGTTGTAGTGTACCTAGAACAGGAGCAAAGAGAGATATTGCTAAATTGCTGAACAAATGGCAACATGTGGCACCAAATTTGGAAGATGATTTCTACTTGTCATGCTTGGTTGCTGCTGCTGCTGGTTTGGCTGAACCTAAAAATGTTGGCGTATCAACAACATTTAATGGTTTTTATCTTGGTCGTAAGTCTAACGCTATATCGATATTGAATCAAGATTTTCCTGAGTTGAATGTTGTAGACGAAGAATGTAGCGAAATGAGTTGGATTGAGTCAATTGTTTTCTTTTCTGGACTAAATGAAGGAGCTTCTGTTTCTGACTTGGGGAATAGGTACTTGGAAGATAAACAATATTTCAAGGCAAAATCAGATTATGTAAGGAGCTATGTTCCACTTTTTGGTATAGAAACTGCATTGGAGTTTCTAGAGAAGGAGCCTAAAGGGTCTGTAGTTTGGGACCCTTATGGTGGGATTATGGATAACATAAGCAGTGATTCCATTGCTTTTCCACATAGAAAAGGAAACCTTTTTTCAATTCAGTACTTGATTTATTGGAAAGAAGAAGACAATGACAAGAGTAAAGATTATATTGATTGGATAAGAGGATTCTATTCTTCTATGATTCCTTTTGTTTCACAGGATCCAAGGGCTGCATATATTAATTACATTGATTTTGATCTTGGAGTAATGGAGGTGATTAGTGTTAATGATGTGGTTAACATTAACCCAAGGGTTTGGGGTGAAAAGTACTTTTTGAGTAACTATGATAGACTTGTGAAAGCCAAGACATTGATTGATCCTAACAATGTTTTCACCAATGAACAAGGCATTCTTCCTAAGACATTTGCCAGCTCCAATGCCAAAGTACTTGGTACACAAATGTTCTAGGGAATTTTATGGAAACAATTTATTGTTTTAGTGTGTCATTGTTAGTGATCTACATGAATTTAATATGAAGAAGTTAAATAAAGAATACTTAAGCTACTGTATAATTTCTTCTTTTTCAATTGTTTTATTTATCGGATTTAGAATCAATTCAATAATTAGTTTATGTTGACATTTTCTTTTTGGCAAGTAGTCATGTTAACTTTGTACTTTGTTTTTTGGCCAAGCCAAGTGCCTATGTTTAAAGTTATATACTAGTTTGATGTGGACAAAGTTTAAGTTTATATTTATTGGAGAAAATGCTGATATTGGTCTGGATTAAAAATTCTGAGACCTGATTAAATTTAATTGATGAGAATGCTGGGTAACTTATATTCTAAGTTACTTCTAAATTGAGAATATTAAGGGAAACTTGAGAATAATTGAGAGAGAAGTATTATTATAATGATATTAGAATACACATACATGAGAGAGTATTTATATGGTTAAGAAAGCACTAACTAACAAAAAACTGAAAACTATAAATGATACGTTAGCTTGTGTTGCAAGTTACATTTACAACCCTTTCTAACTGTTACTAAGAATCATATACAAAAATTAAATTAATTCCTAATACTCTTCCTAACTCCGATTCTCCCAAACATCATTCCTAACAAGTATGTTTGATTAGCAATTGTTATTCTATGTTGTGTTCTAGGATACCAATTGCTTGTGTATTAGGGTATGTGATATTAACAAACACACTAGTGGTTATGTTGTAAGTTAGTTATAAAGTTAGACTGTTAGTTGAGGTTAGTTGTTAGGACTAATGAACTAGCCTCTCATTTACGAACCGATGTATGTTGAGCAAGCCGTGGTACACATGTATGCATCTGTTCTTTCTCTTGTTTCATTTCTGAAAAGCATTGTTGTATTTATTTGTGCAGGGAGCTATTTTCCTGAAGTGCAGAATTACGGTTCCCTTTCTTTTCATTGAATTCTTATGTGACGCAGATATAGTATATGAATCTGATTTTGTTAGCTCTGATTTCGCAAACGTGAATCGAGCTCTCGAACTGAGGTAATGCCATTGAACTGGTTTGAGATGTGAAGATATTTAACCGCTTTGTGACAGGTTTTGTGATGAACTGTAGGTTTTCAAATTTCAATCGTTTGGATGGTTTTCGGCTTCGGCACGGTTTGGCTCGAAGGATCCTTTGTATGAATGGTGGGTAATTTAGGTTAGAAATAAGACATGCTTGTAAGTTGATTTGGATCAGTTGTGAACTATTTTGAGAGCTTACGGTGAGTTTGAAATTGTATGTTAGTCTTTAGAAATGGTTAGGAGGGGTTATTGATGATTAGCTTTGGTTAGAATGTGATGTATGTTGGGTGACATGATGACCGTTGCTATAAAAAACTTGGAACTGTTAGTTGGTTTTGGAAGAGCTTAATGTTTGAATATGATACTGATATGGTTATTTGGTTAACTTTGGCAAAGAACGCTTGTTTATGATGTTAAATATTTGGAAGTGTTATTATGGATAAAATGGCAGGAATTGTACTAGGTTTTATGGTGCTAATGTAGCATTTTCCATGGTGTAGGTGACAAGATTGGCTGTTGCAAGTTACGGCGACTGGCACGGAAAGTTGGGTGCAGGTTAGAAGTTATTTGACAATTGGTTAGAATTAAGTCAGGTAAAACTTTCAGGAAAGTATAGCCGGGACCGATGTCGAGCTGGATGTTAGTTAGAAATAGTTGTAGCTGAAGTGGTTAAATAAATTCGATGTTTGATTCAGTTCTGAATTCTGATCATGTATGCTCTTTGGTCATGTCCTTAAATAGGCAAATTGTGTTTGGTTTAATTTTCTTGTGTGTTGCAGGGTTTGGAATAATGGCAACATGGGGCTGTTTTGAAGCTTGAAGCGTAAAGCTTCCACATGCTGAAGTTTGCACACAGAACTTAGGCTTTAGCACTTTAGGAATCAAATTTTTGAGACCCTCCTCTTTTGTGTAAGGCTTGATGTCACTTGTAATGAAAATAGTTGAAATATGTGAAATGGAATGTATTATGACTTGTATTTTTGAAGGATCTTGGATGTTGCTCTTGCGTTCACTTTGGAATGTAACTTGTAATGCTTTGAATAGTTTGACTTTTCAGATGTATGTTGACTTTCGAATATTTGGCTATTTGTACTCGAAACTTGTGGTTGAACGATAAACATTGTTTGATACAAACGATTTTTGCAAATAACCTTGGCTCAACATGAACTTTGAATGATGGCGGTATTTGAATGTATTTGCAATACATGTTGAACCTTGAATTTTGGATGAATGTGAACTCGATGACTTTGCTTAGAATTAACTTTGGATGAATCATGAACTTGAAACCCTTGATGCCATTTGAATACCTAGGGAAATAAACCCTAGGTCAAGAAATCCCTGTAGATAGGAAATATATGATCAGGTGCCTTTCAAAAGACATGAGCCAGTCACGATCCTGATTAATTGCAAGATATTATCTTTAAGGAAATAATTAACCTTGTGCCAAGACTTAAATGAAACCTCAGTTTGTCCCATGATCCTTGATCCCATGTTTTTTAGAGGTTTTATTTAATGAATGAATGCATGATATGTGAATGACCTAATAGAGGTATGCAGATGACATGAGAAGCACAAGCCAGTTAGAAATAGAATTAGGAGGGCAAATTTTGGGGTGCAACAGCTGCCCCTATTTAATCATCTTAAACCTGAAGGTGAGATTGGTGCTAGCCTTTCGAACATTCAAGGTAGAAGGAGATTAAATACCAAAAAACCTAAAAATTTGCTTGAGGAAAGATGGGATCCGTTTGGGAACAAGGATGTCAATTCCATCGAGGAAGAATGTATCAATTCTGGGTTGAGTCGAATAACTCTGGGTTAAAGATGAAATAAACATCAACTCTGGGTTTGAAAGAAAAAGGAAAAGTCAAACTATGGGCTGAATAAGATATAAACATTAACTCTGGGTTGAGAAAGAAAAGAAATAACTGTCAACTCTGGGTTGAGAGGGAAAGATAAACAAGAGGTAACCGTCAACTCTGGGTTGAGAGGGAAAGAGAAACCAATGCTGGATTGCACAAGGTATAACCGTTAACTCTGGGTTGATAGGGAAAAGAAAAAGTCAACTATGGGTTGAGAGGGAAGATGACATCACAATGGTAACTCTGAGTGAACATGGTGAATTATCAACTGAATGCTTGTAGGGAACTCATCTGATGAATAACTTGGCTTATGCTTCGCATGCAATGTTTGATTTGTTTTATGCACTTATGGAGATGCAATACAATGAATTCTATATGCAGTGTACTGATTGATTTGCCAGGGTTTTTTTCTTTTTGTGGGGAATAGATTGGATGGAGTTCTGGCACTCTATTTGAGAGTCAAGGTAAGGTGGATGCCCCGACATTATTGATGACTGGATTTATTGTTGGAGACATGCCAATGAATTAGGCTTTGGTGCGTTGGAGATTACTAGTAATGGATTGGATTTTAGGTTCATGAGAATGCAATGATATACATGATGTATGTATGATTATGGATGGAATGATTGTTTTCGAGATATGGGAAATGGGTGGCGAGTGCCCTTGCAGAAAGGTTATTTCTTATGAAGGTATCGATGAAGGTGTTTGGCTTGACTCCTCGACATCTGTCTCGATATCTGACACTTGATTGAAGATGAAGAAATGAATTGTTACTGGCCTGCCCCAGCCTGTTGGATCTTGAGAAACAACTCTGATATGCTTGAATCATGGAGATTTACAATGGTCTACCCCAGTGTTGATCATGGTTTTGTCAGAAGTTCCCCCAGATTGAGAGGAACTATTCCACTTAGTGGATTCTTCGGATATTTGCTCAGCAGGTGACCAACCTTTGCCCTTGTAAGACTACTCGATGGAATTTCAATGTTGAACTTTCCTTGATGTCAAGTACTTACTCTCAGGTTAGATACAATTCTGTTTTTAAAAAAGATAATGAGAATGCACTGCACATGTTAATCTCAAAGTCATGGTTTTTATTTGTAAAAAATGTTGTACTGATACTAACACAGATGACAAGTAACATTAGGAGTCAGTTTTGACATGATTTTACTTTTTGTATGCTTTCAGAACGAACCCTGCTTCAATTAGGACTTTTGAGGGTTGTAACGTGGTCGGGTTCACGGTTTGAGAAAAAAATGATAAAGACTTAAGTTCTACTTAACTCACCCCTTCTTCGTGATGTTCTCCAGTCCTATGTTCAGCTAGTTCGACACGAGTATCCGTCTTTCAGGAAGGATTGTGATGGATGAGGATCCTTTATAGTTTTGATGGAGGTGGAAGCCACCCTTTGGTGCTTTTGTTGATGGTTACAACAACTTATCCCTTGGAAGATTTTTTCTTTTGCTTTCCCTAACTTTTGCCTGAACAAGAGTTCTTTTGATTTTGATTTTCGTTGTCCAGCGGGATATGTCCTAAATTTTGCCTAAGTCATTTGCTTTCAATCTTTTTCCTTTTTTGACTAAGCGGGCTATTGTTTCTTTTTTTTGTTTATAATTTTCCTTCGCTTCTTTTTTTTATCTCTCGTTCGGGAACAAGTTGCATGACTTCTGTGATTTACTTGATGAAAAGGTTGTGACTGCCTTATTCTCAGTAAGCGAGAGACATCCATTGTGGATATTGCTCTTCGAATTTTTTTGTGAGGGATGGAATATGATTAATCCTCTGATGGAATACCTGAAAGTTGAACGCTCAGTCAAACTAACTGAAGACTACCCTGCCCCTGGTTAAGATTGAGGTTTTGTATATTTGAAAAGAAACTCCTACTCCTTAGGCTCAAAGGGGTTGACGAGGATTTCACTCCCTTATAACTTCAGTGTTTAGGAATTGAAACAATGCATGTACATCGTCAGCAAGATCTTTGTTCTAAAAGCATACAGTTAGTAGTTCATGTAATTTTGATTTTCATCATTCTCCTTTTTTAGTTGCTTTAGTCAAATGAGTTGAATATCAATGAACATAATGACAAATGAAATGATTTGAGAAAAGCATGTGCGTTGCACTTTTTATTTATTCACACAAAATGAGTTTCTTACAATGAACATTACTCGATAACAACGAAAACATTACAATTGAAAAGGCTTGAGAAATCTAAACAATGGCAAGATTGACCTTATTCTGATGCAAATGAAAGGTTTTCTGACAAACACAAAGCCTTTAGGCTCCACTGGTGGAAAGTGCCCTGATGAGGAGGCATGGAGTTCTCTGATAGTAGCTTGATCTTGTTTGTAATTCCCCATTATTCTTTTTTTGTTGGCTCTTGTCAGATATCAGTGTCGAGGAATCGTCTTGTCTGATCTGATGGCAAGGAAGAAGGTAAGAGTCTTGGTAATCATGGATGCATATGCATGAATATAAAATGTTAACAATGATGCGAATGCAGCAGGAATCAGGATCACAGATCAAAAGGCTCTCTTCTCATGATGTTCAATGATGGTCGAATCCTCCAGATTCAGAGGTTCGACGTTGCTTGCTGATAAATAGGTGGTGCATAAGTTAAATAAGGTCAAATCCTCTAGATTCAGAGGTTCGACGTTGATTCTGGTAAATAATCTGTGCATAAGTCAAAGATGGTCGAATCCTCTATATTCATAGGTTCGACGTTGATTTGGATAGATAATCTGTGCATAAGTCAAATATGGTCGAATCCTCTAGATTCGGAGGTTCGACGTTGATTTTGGATAGATAGTCTGAATGGGCATAGGGTAGGATGGAAGCATGGTTTCCTGCAAAACAAAATTTCCCAACCCCTCTCACAAGTATGGTCTAGTATATGGTAGGTCAAAAGGTCACCAGCGTTAACAGTTCTCCTGAAATATCATCATTGTTGCATATACTTGCCAATGATGGTATCTCATTTGAACCTCGATTGGGCGTGGGTCTCATGATCGCACTAGACAAGACCTAACATCTCGTCAGCGTCATGACTATCCATTCTATCCTAGGTATCATAAGTAACAACTCAGGCCTGGGTATTGGACCTTTTACCTTAAATCATTAACATCTCAACCCAACAGAACAGCACAATAATAACAATAATAATAATTCATAGTATATGAAAATAAAAGTGATGCATAAATAAATAAAGAAATAAAGTAATAAAGCAATAAATAAACACCCAAAGAAAATAAAACAAACAAAAGCTAGGATCGACTAAGCATGATCCCCAGCAGGGTCGCCAGCTGTCGCACGCTCGCGAAAAGATGATCGGAATCAACAGAGTCACCACCGAACTTTATTTATCTCCGGAGAGAAGGGAAAACATCGAGAAAGCCCAAAATAAAGGAAGGCTAAGAAAAGGTATTACGACCAAAGATCGGATAAGAAGTCGATTATGCAAGGGGAAGATATCAGCACCCCTCACGTTTGTGGTACTCCACAGGATCCGCTTTTGTTTGTTCTATTCTAAGGGTGTGTTAACTATTGCTTACTTGCTAAGAGGAAAATGAAAGGATTATAAACAATACAGGAGGAATAAAGTTTTTTAAATAGTTGTGCTCGCTTAGGTCCCGCAACCTAATGCCTACGTATCCCCTCATGAGGAATCAGAGCGCCGTAGTTCGGCTCACATGTTTTTGTTTGTTTGTGTTTTTTAGTAGACGAAGTTACATTCGCATTCTAGCATTAGGATAGCTGCTCGTTGAGTGAAGTCTTATGTGTTACCTGTCTGCGATCAAAAGGAAGCAACATGTCCGATTAAGAGAAAGAATGCCCTGAAGGAGAGAGAGAGATAGAGAGAGAGAGAGAGAAGAGAAGAGAATTGGTTTGTATTTTTTGATGTAATTCCATGATGAACAAAACCCACTAAAAGGCTTCGCACCACTTCTTTACTTTGTTTTGAATTTGAACATTTATTAGGTATTTTAGGTGTTTTTAGTTAGGTGTCTTTTAAGGGGAATTTATTTGTGACTTGAATCATACCAAAAAGAGTTTAAGTATTTAGAGAAATAAACCAGAGTCTACACCCCAATCATTTCCCTAAGTAGTAGTTGTCATACCCCAATTTTCGCCCCTAAGATCCCGCCTCTATTCGCATAGCGTCAAGATCACAAGTTGTGGTGTGTTTCTTTTAGCAGTTAGAGTTTCGATTCGAGAAGTTCAAATGAGGTGTGACCAATCGGACTTCTGGGTTTTCCTTGATTAATGTGCACTCTAAGTGGGACAATTAGGATTCCTCCTATCTTGCTGATGTTCGATATTCTTTATTCAACAATAGCCCTTTTGGTGTGAAGTTTTCTCAGTAAGGCTACAAGGATCACCACTCTCTCTTTATTGCAAGTTTGTCACTTAGGATATATCTTGTTGGTTTTGTCTCGTGATAATTTTATGGAGTTTAGAGGGTTGGTTCGAGATCTTCATCTTCTAATAATACCTATCACTTGGTTGCAATTTGGTTTTTGAGATTTCATGGAATCAAAATATTACTTGTTACTTGAGCTATGGATTTAAGATTTGGTCGTCTCCTAAATTTCATAATTTAGTTAAGGATTAGGTTCGTTGACTATGAATCGCACAAGGATAAGGTTTATGATTTCTTTGACAAAATCTTGCAGCCCATTCACTTACTTGTTCGTTTGCAAGTCATGTTAGATGTGAATTGAAGAATTAAAGAATATGATTCAAATTAAAATAGGGAGATTTATTTTACATGAATTTCTTAAAATACAAGTTACTTGGAGTTCATAGCATTCATCAAGATTTCATATTTCATTCAAGTGGATTATTTTGAGTCCAAATTACCAAATGCAATGTGTTCATGTATTCAAGGGTCTTCAAAGCATACATCAAGATACAAGTCCTAATTCAAATTCATTATTTCAAAATTCCATAGAAAGTTACATCCATTTCAAAAGACAATAAAATTTAGTTCAAACTAGCCTAAGAACTATTCACAGCCTGATTCAAAAGGGTATCCAAATGCTTGTCACAAGAAAATGCCCAAAAGTATGTCTCCACTGTCCACAAAAACTATGTCCAACCCTACATCACAAAAGGACAGCCCTACTGTTTTCTGCTTGCTGTCTGATACCTGCCAAGCAAATTGCCCAAATTGGATGCACCAAAAGCTGTAACAGAAAGAACAGAAACAAATGCCATATCAAAGAAAGAATGATGGAATGTTGAAGGAAGAGAGAGAGTTCAGTTTTCTTTTTTTCCCCACGTTATTTGCTCTTAATATCTCATTTTATTCATTTTCTTTTAACAAAAATCAACATTAATTAGTTTTGACTTGGTTCAATTTTTATTTTAAAAAAATAATAACTAATAATTAGAGAATAATCTGATTGCCGGTGATTTATGAGATGCTTTGTTCTTTTTTTTAGTTAATTTTATTTTTTTCCTTACTTTCAATTTAATTTATATAATTTCAATCAAATCAAATAAAAAGTTTTTTTTTTTAAGATTGAAATGAGTGGAACGTTCCTTTCCACTTTCATAGGTTAGTTTTTTAATTCTATTATTTAATTTTAACAATTAAAATAATTTAAGATGATTTACTATTTAATTTTAGTTTTTGTCAAATAATTAAAATAGGAGATTAAGAGTTCATTCAAATAACAAAAAAAAAACTTCAATTTAATTTTGGTTTAAAAATGTAAAAGCATTTCATAACAATTTTTTTTAATACTATCCATTAAATGATAATTAAAAAGACAGAGAAATTATTTTGATTTTAATTTAGGATTCTATTTTTATTATTTTTTCTTCTTAAAAATATTTTCATAAAAAAGACCAAAAATATTTCCTTTCTAGATGTATGTTTAAACTTCCTTCATAATATCTCATGATGTCAAAAATATTTTTCTTTTAGTTGTTTGTCCCCTTAAATTGATGTTATTTCTTGTATATTTGTGTGCTTGTGTGGATGTATGTCTTGATCTTATGTTTATCTTGTTCATTCTGCTTTTTTTTATCCCCATTTGACAAACTGTATTCCCCATCTCCGAGACTTTGTAAATAATTTTACCGCTTTAATTTATTTTCTTGTTTGTTTACCTTCTTAACATTGCATATAAAATCATTCAAACGCTTTGAAACATACTTGGTCCATATACCAAGCCTACCCTAGTGTTTTGTAAGCCAATCACTTTGTGCATTGCCATTGGGCTCAAGTGCCTGAAGAGCATATTTTTCGAAGCAAATTTTATTACCGCGAGAGGCTTTTCCTTTCATTCTTCCTCTATGATGTTTACGGAATCTCATTAAATATGGAGGGCCAATTTCCAAAACCCATTTCGGCGTCCAGTAGCAACAACCGTCTTTTTGATTGGTACCGTCGTGGCTCTTTGGTTGGGTATTGGAGCAACATTACCTATTGAAAAACTTAATAGTATGGAAATGCATTCATTTCCTATGCATTGACTGACTCAATTTATGATACTATTGGAGTTAAACAAGTAGATCTAAAGAAAAAAGGGGTTGTATTCTATTAGTAACAAGTAAAAGTTTTTTCTAAAGAGAGCAGAAATCTTCCTTAAAAGAGAGCAACTTGTAAAAGTTTTTTCTAAAGATTTTTCGTATACTTTCACATTCTTCAAGGATCCTTACATTCATTATGTTCGATATCAAGGAAAATGCATTCTGGCTTTAAAGAATGCGCCTTTTTTGATGAATAAAATAGAAATGTCTCCTACGTTACCCGTACTATGTGTAAGTAGCAACGTAATTTCATAGAGTCATTCGGTCTGAATGCTACATGAAGAACATAAGCCAGATGAAGGAACAGAAAGACCTAGGATGTAGAAAATTTGGATTCGTATATTCTATATCCACTCATGTGGTATGGTACTTCGTTATGTCATATAGAATATACGAAATAAACGATATATAAGATGCATCTGTATAGATATTATAATCTACATCCAGAAAGTCGTATGCTTTGGAAGAAGCTTGTACAGTTTGGGAAGGGGTTTTGATTGATCAAAAAGAAGAATCTACTTCAACCGATATGCCCTTAGGCACGGCCATACATAACATAGAAATAACACTTGGAAAGGGTGGACAATTAGCTAGAGCAGCGGGTGCTGTAGCGAAACTTATTGCAAAAGAGGGTAAATCAGCAACATTAAAATTACCTTTCCATTGCACGAGGGAGAAGTTAGGCACAAGACACGATATCTTGGCGAGCACAATAATAAAAAACAAAAACCCCTTTCTTTCCTCTTTTCTAGCAATAATTAAAAAATACTCACACAAAGGTAAATAAATGGGTCTTAACCGACTCCCGAACCCTAATTTGGTTGCGTAGACCATTTATTTTCTCCTGTGGGTTATAACCGATATTTTCCCTTTGCTTTTTGGAATAAATAAAGATCGGTGGCGACTCTGTTGTATTCCCAGTGTTTCTTACGCCCGTGGTATGAATTTTGGCCGGCCCGACAGTAGTCAAGAAATAAACCAAAGTCTACACCTCAATCACTTCTCTCCTACTAAGTAGAAAATAAATACATCAGGGTCTACACCCCAATCATTTCTTTTCACTATAAAAAAGTAGTAGCATGATCCTCGTCGGTATTTAATAGGTCTTTTTAAAGTTGAAAAAGAAAAAGGAAGGGAATCTAGTCTAATTGTACAAAGGGGAATTTTAAATCCTAAATTGTTATGTTATGATTCTACCTATAGTTTTATAGGTTTTTTAATGGGAAATGAATACTAGTCTAGTTAACATGTGAAGATTTACAAGTCCTAAACTCTAAGGGAACATACAAATGATATTAATAAAATAAGTCAAAAAGTAAGTAACATTATCATAAAAAAATTACACAAAACATGCCATAGAAACGATACTAAAAGAATAGGAAAGTGACCTAAAAACTAATATATTTTTGTATATTTTGCTACGTCAAAAATTATACTAAAGTCTAAAATCTAACAAAAGAATATAGTCTTTTCATTGTTTTTTATTACCAAAAAAATGAAGTAAAAAACCTAAAATCAACTAAATGGGCTCAGGGGTGTAAATTGGGGTGTGCTAAAAGTTTGGCGTAGGGTCCAAGGGAGTCGTTTTTGGATGCAGCCACCTTGGTATGGGCTAAAAAAAGAAACGTGGACCTGAGAAGGGGCTGAGAAAGAAATTGTGTTGGTGGCTTTGAATTCTAATCCATATTTCAACTATTTCATATTTTTGTTCTAATTAATGCCAATTAATCAAGATTTAAGTTGTTTAATTAAAATTTTATACTAATTAAAAGAAAACTTAATTAAAAAAAGGTAAAGGGGATTTAGGGTTACGTTTGATTGTGACGATTAAGATTTTTCTCTTAGACTCTCATTCTCGTCTCTCTCCACTTAGGTTAACACGACCGTCGGAGTGACTATCGGAAATCGCCTCTGGCGGTACTCTTCCGTCAAATCCCCAATCATACACCATATTGGATTCGTCTTTTCTTTCTAATCTCCAATCTCGACTTCATTTTCACGGATTCAAACCGAACTTCCCTAAATCTAAGCCTCAACGTAAACCATAATGTATTGACAATTAAAATTAGATGGTGATGACACTCAATCCAGAGCGACGAGTATGGGGGAAGAGATCAGTAAGCTCTGAGCTACCTTAAGGTGTCGAGACAACAGACAAAGAGGTGAAATTCAGTGACTTACTTGGATGAATATCGAAGACGAAACGAACGTAGGCCAGAGAGGAGGATCCGATGCGAACTTGTGTGAAATAAACGCCACCAGATGCAAAATAAACACAAGGAGATTGAAGAATTCTCCAAGTATGCTCTTGATTATTCTTTAATTCGTGTCACACTTTTTCTTCTCTTCTCGTTGACATTATGGATTTTGTGTTTTCGTTGTTGTTGTGCGTTGCTGATATAGAATTGAGAGGATTATAGGTTGAGAGAAGATTGAACATAAGTGAAGGATTTTAGCTCAGCTCCATTGAAGCTCAGTGAGAGGCTTCAATGTAGTTTTGGTTATTAGCGTGTGGTGAGGTAAGGAAGGAGAGAGATTGAAGAATGCAATGAAAAGAAAGGGAACCCTAATTCTTTTCAGAAATGAAACAAGAGAAAGAACAGATGCATACATGTGTACCACAACTTGTTTAGTGCATAATTATGGTTCCCTTTCTTTTCACTGGATTCTTCAATCTCTCTCTTTCCTCACCTCACCATACGCTCATAACCAAAACTCCATTGAAGCCTCTCACTTAGCTTCAATGGAGCTAAGCTAAACTCATTCACTTATGTTCAATATTCCCTCAATCGATAATCCTCTCAATTCTCTATCAGTAACGCACAACAACAACAACAAAAATGCAAAATCCAGAATGTCAACAAGAAGAGAAGAAGAAGCGTGACGCGAATTGAAGAATAATCAAGAACGTACCTGAAGAATTCTTCAATCTCCTTGTGTTTATTTCGCATCTGGTAGCGTTTATTTCGCACAAGTTCGCATCGGATCCTCCTCTCTGGTCTTCGTTTGTTTCGTCTTCGATCTTCATCCAAATAAGTCACTAAACTTCACCTCTTTACCCGTTGTCTCGATACCTTAAGGTAGCTCAGAGCTTACTGATCTCTTCCCACATACTCGTTGCTCTGGATTGAGTGTCATCACCATCTAATTTTAATTGTCAATACCTTAGGGTTTACGTTGAGGCTTAAATTTAGGGAAGTTCGGTTTGAATCCGTGGAAATGAAGTCGAGATTGGAGATTAGAAAGAAAAGACGAATCTGATGTGGTGTATGATTGGGGATTTGACGGAAGAGTACCGCCCGAGGCGATTTCCGATAGTCACTCCGGCGGTCGTGTTAACCTAAGTTGAGAGAGACGAGAATGAGAGTTTAAGAGAAAGATCCTAATCGTCACAATCAAACGTAACCCTAAATCCCCTTTACCCTCTTTTTTAATTAAGTTTTCTTTTAATTAGTATAAAGTTTTAATTAAAAAACTTAAATATTAATTAATTGGAACAAAAATATGAAATTGTTGAAATATGGATCAGAATTCATGGGCCACCAACATAATTTCTTACTCAACCCCTTCTCAGGCTCACATTGCCTTTTTTTGGCCATACCAAGGTGGCTGCATCCAAAAACGACTTCCCTGGGCCCTGCGCCAAACTTCTAGCATACCCCTGTTTTCAATTTACACCCCTGAGACCATTTAGTTGATTTTAGGTTTTTTACTTTATTTTTTTGGTAATAAAAAGAAACAATGAAAATACTATTTTCTCTTGTTAGATTTTAGATTTTAGTATAATTGTTGACATAGCAAAATATACAAAAACATATTAGTTTTTAGGTCACTTTCCTATTCTTTTAGTATCTTTTTTATGTCATGTTTTGTGTAATTTTTGTATGATCATGTTACTTGCTTTTTTATTTATTTTGTTGATATCATTTGTATGTTCCCTTAGATTTTAGGACTTGTAAATGTTCACATTTTAACTAGGCTAGTATTCATTTCCCATTAAAATCCTATAAATCTTTAGGTAGAATCATAACATAGCAATTTAGGATTTAGAAATTCCCCTTTGTACAATTAGACTAGATTCCCTTCCTTTTTCTTTTTCAACTTTAAGAACACCTAATAAATACCGACGAGGATCATGCTACTACTTCTTTTATAGTGGGAAAGAAATGACTGGGGTGTAGACCCTGGTGTATTTCTCAGAAACTCTCTCTTGAATATAGCCCAAGAAATAGCTACACCGTCAGCGTCCAGTTCAGCTCTCGTAGTGACCCACCAGTCATCGGCTTCTTCCGACAACATGTGAGTACCATACCTCACTTTCAAGTTCTCAGCACAATCAATGACTTTGAAAATCCTCTCGATCTCCTTCAGCCACTTCTGCGCACCTTTAGGATCATGTGTGCCCTTGAACAACAGAGGATTGTTCCTTTGAAAATTCCCCAATTTCCTGTCAGCACCAATCCCAGCTCCATTTGCATTCCCTCCCAACACACTAGCAATTATGCCCAGAGCCTCTGCAATTGTGTCATCATTTCTTCCACCTCTTCCAGCCATTGTTCTGCTAATTCATAAAACAATTCCATTAGCACCTAAAGTATCGACAGTGATAACTCGCACTAGTCGCATACAAGGGAAAACTGACACTAAGACTCTGATCACAACGACCGACTATGATCTGATACCACTATTGTAACACCCTTCTAAACTCCGCGACAGTTATTAAGATAATCAGAGTAAAAACATGTAACCAAGGGTGCCACAATTAATTTAAGCCAAAACATATGTCATCTGTCATGCATTATTGGAAACGGTTTGGCAGAATACAATATCATGTTTAACACAGCGGAAAATACGCATCACCAATACCAAAGTAACAAAACAAAATCGAAAACCATGAAATAGAGTACGTAGTTAAACTCTAAACTAAATCGTTCCCCAGTGTTAAGCTATCAGAGCATGACTGACACGACATTAACTAACGGATGAACTCTAATAGCCATCCTCACAGAGCAATACGCCGCTACTTCTCAATCTGAAAATATCAACATGTAAGGGTGAGTCTTATTCACAATTAATAAATATTATGCATTCATAAGCAACAAACGTCATAATATATCATACACCCAATTTGTAATATATTCAGATTTTCAATTATCATTCGTCAATTACAACAAAAACATCACCCAACATAACACTGAAAATACATTCAATCATGTTATGACAAAATGTATATGAACCAACATACACTATGAATGTGGTACCAATAAGCCGTGGAATTAATCCACCGACCGATCTAAACATCACCGAGATACAGTCTTGTTAGACGCTGGCCTAAAGATCTAGAGGGGGGGTGAATAGATCTCTCTAAGTTTTTTCGGATTTTTCTACTGACTCGAGCGAAAGCGGTTCTGAATCGACTTGCGTCTATTCCGGACCGCTATTGCAAAGGTCGTATGTGTTTCAAAACCAAAAAGTAAGTGGAATTGATGGTGAAGTAATATGATGGCTAACCAATACGTTTAACAACTGAAAACCAATTAACTTCTAGATTGACAACTTTGATTTGCAATGCAGTAAGATTGGATTAAGCAAAAACACAAACACTTGGTGATACGTTCAAATTGATAGTGATTCAAGTTGTGGTGAATTGTGATGTTTGTGCAGAACTTTAATTCACAATTTTAACACTTGAATCGTTGATCAATTTTGCACTTATAACCAATTATGAACAGAAAGTAAAAGAGAAAGTAAAAGCGACAAGAACACGATATTTGTTTAGGCAGTTCGTCGATCGTCCTCGCTACGACTACGTCTGCCCCCAATTCCAAATTGAAATTGGGTAATCTTTCATTAATGTTGAAAGTAGTATATACAAAGAAGATAACAAAGCGATAAACGATAAACCAATTATGTCGATCCTTTGAATCTTCTTCCCCCTTAATCTTGAGCCAGATCAAGGTTATCCAAGAGCTTCACTTTGATTCCCTTCTGCAGTGTCTTGATTCCTTGAACTCCCCGTTCCTCAATCGTTACACTCAGCCGAATCCTCAATGAACGCCTCTTGATAAAAACCCCCAAGAACCACCCGTCGTGGAGGACAAAACCCGCAGATTTTATTCACCAACAAACCCCACAAACCTTCACCCACTAGGAATCTTCAATTCCGTTCCATGGATGTTATCGAACTCATCACTAACCCGCAACGCAAGAATGATTATGTGTAATTGTGTTGGAGATGATGAAGAACGAAGATGAGAAGCGTTTGTGTATCTTTCAGTCGTTGGTGTTGCTTGAATAATTACCCTTGCACAATATATATGATTGCATAACAGTTAGAACCAAGAAAAACTGATTTTTGAACTTTCTTGATCAGTTAGGTCGACCACTTGTAGTGCTTAGGTCGACCTAACAGAGCTTGCAGAATTTTGCTCCCAGTTAGGTCGACCTGTTGAAGGAGTAGGTCGACCAGAATCCTCTTCTGATGCATTCTGGAGACATTTTCACAGATTAGGTCGACCTAGTTGATGTGTAGGTCGACCTAACAGGCTGGTATGTAGATTTCATCAATTTAGGTCGACCTAAATGATGTGTGAGTCGACCTAGCAGGGATATATGAATTTTTCTCCATTTTAGGTCGACCTGGGTTGATGGTAGGTCGACCTAACTGCTGTTTTTCTGCATTGTTTTGCTTGTGTTGAGGCAACCTATAAACATATAAACATAATGGGTTGACCTATGAGTGATCAATGCTTGCTTTTCTTTAAGTTTTCTGCTTCCGTCTTGTTGTTTGAATGCTTATTTGAGTTTGCCATGAATCAAAAACATCTTTGAGTGTAATCTTGTATTCACATACTCCCCCTTTTTGATGATGGCAAACCATTCGTCTAAGCTTTGGTAGTAAATGATAAAGACTCAACAGAGCTCCCCCGTACATCCGGCATCTATCTCTCAACAGGGCAATCTCTCAACAAAGCTCCCCCGTACACTCAGCATCTATTGTATCTATCTCCCCCTTTGACAACATCAAAAAGAGAAACAAAGAGAACAGAGTAGGAGAGAAACAAGAGTAATAAAGAATACCGGTAGTCATTGAGATAGATAACATGTAAATGGTGAAATCATAAGAGCTAATCATGTTTTAAAGAAAGCCAACAACATACATAGTAGTTCAAGAGATTTATAAAAGAAAAGCAGAGAGTACTACATCATATAATGTTTTTAACAACAAAACAAAAACTTAATGGCATGAAATGCAATGAAATGATGATATGATAAACAATATGTCCTAACGCCTGCCCCTTCTTCCTCTTCCTCTTTGAAATGTATGAGGTCGATCTTCTTCAACCTGTTCCAACAAATCCAGCACAGACATGTTAAGAGTGTTGAAGCTTTGGCTTATGTTAGCATGACGATGCAATGCTGTTTCCTCAAACTGATTCTGCCTCAATATGGAGTTGGATGCAAACGTTTCAAAATCGTTCCTTTGTTCCTGAACCAAGCCGTACAAAGATTGGTATTGACGTTGTTGTTCCTCATATCTATCTTGTTGAAGCTGCTGCATTGTTTGAAATTGAAGCTGTTGAGTTTCAAAGTTCTGCTGTTGTTGAAGTTGCATAGCTTCAAGCATAGATATTATGTTGGATTGATCAGGAGGAGGTGGAGCAGTGTATCCCCAAGGAACTTCTTCCTGTTGAGACGGAACATATTGCCAATTTGGATCCGTGTCATGAGCTGTGTCTTCCATGGTTTGATCCTCATCATTTGCCATTTCTTGATCGTTTCCCTCTTCCTCATTTCCTACATTGTTTCCAAACTCCGTAGGATCATCATAGTTGTAGATAACCTTCCCTGTTCCTTTTTGAATGAGATAATAGGTTTTCCTAACAGGATTCCAATGATATCCCATAAGAGTCAAGGTGGTTTGTGAGAATTCCTGGGATTGATGTACGCGAGTGTAGTGTAAGTGATCAAGTCGCATACCAAAGTGATTGACAATTGTTTGAATGATTGAACCATAACACAGGGATGTAGTTTTCTGTTTGACCTCATGAAACTTAGCAGCTAGGAAGTGAGGCCAGTGTAAACGTGTTCTATTTTGCAGCAGATACATGAGCACCACTTCATTTCTTTCAATTCTCGAATATCCTCCTGCCCTTGGTCGAATGATTCTTGAGATTACCCAGTTCAAGAGCCTAGGATCTCGCTTCAAATGACCAGCTGTTATTGTTTCATTTGGTCTGTCAAATACGGAAGGATCTTTGAGGATTGACTTCATGTAGGCCTCATGGTCATAGTTTCCCGGTACATCCCCGTCTACCATACGGAGTTCATCACCAACGATTGTCAGACCAAAGATACTAATCCAGACCCGTTTGTCGACAACATGCGATCTAGATCCCATTTTGAAACGGAAATTACAACCGTCTCCTTTTGTAAATCCTGCATAGAAAGCCCTAACGGTATTTTCACAGTACGGGGTATCACATTGCAATAAGGGATGAATATTTTGATGTTCAATTAACGCAGCGACATCAGGGATATGCATGTTTTCGACAAGATTTGGATCATAAGTATATTGCTTAACAATTTTCCTTTTCATCTGCCACTTCTCAAAGTTTTCTCTACAATCAGGATGAACAAGAGCACTTACCGGTTGAGATGATGAACTGGAAGCAATTTCCTTTCCTTTTCTTGATTTTGGAGGCATGGTTGGAGATGCTTTGAGTGAGAGAGGGAAGATTTTTGACAGTTTTGAGTTTGAGGAATTAGGGTTAGCCGTACCAAAAGAGATGAGAATGAGAGGGAATGCAAGAATGGAGTGTTTTGAATGAATGTTATTGGGTCGGGTCGACCTAACAGACCCAAATATGGAAAAATTTACGCAGTAGGTCGACCTAAAGTGAAGCTGGGTCGACCTAACAGAAGTAACAACAACAAATGACCAAATTAGGTCGACCTAAATTGTGAGTAGGTCGACGCAACTGGAGCTTTTTGGTTTTTCTAAAGAAGCTTCTTATGTAGGTCGACTCAAATACAGGGTAGGTCGACCTAAGTTTCTTTCAATGATGAAAATGCCTTAGAAATGTTTCTATATGATGTATTTTTGTTTTGTCATTTGCTTGAATGCACAACCATTGTATGTTATGAATGAAATGATGAACATATGTACATAAGTATTTGAGAAGAGTAGATAAGAGCACATGAAGTCACTATAAGCATGTTAATTGATAGCATATTATAGCATCAATAAAATTTTTGGAAGTGAACAATAAACATGTTACCGCTTTCTCAATATGTAGGTGTTTTGTCATCATTGTGTGGAGTCTTCTTGTCTGAGTGCCATACTCCTAGATTTGATAATGAATTGTTTTGATGGAATGTTTCATAGGTTGATTTTTGCGAAAAACTTATCTAGTATCGATTACTCGATGTTCTCCCGGATGCGGGACATAGTCCCAAACAATATTCTGCTAAGAATAAGTTTAAAATCTCTTTGCAAAGCAACTTGCCAATTTGCACATCAAGTACTGCGTCCTAAGTGTTTTTCGGAGTATCTGTATTTGTAATGTATCTCATACATTTGCGATGGCTAGAACACCTACATTTCCTTTGCCAAGTATGATTCTTCAAACTGTCTTCATAGATGACATACCAAGATTGGTATGTCTACCTATATGTGTCTTGAGCACCAGCTGTCAAGGAGCTACCACCGTTCGGCGATGTCAAGACACTTTTCCTGCAAGATTAAATTAGAGTGGAAGGTCCCCAATCTTCATTGGGTCCTGGATGGTGAGTACACAATTTGTTGCACTTAGGCAACCATTGAAATACTCCTTTAGGAACTAAAATTCTCCTAAATTTGCATTTTTCAATGGTATGTCCCTTTTTGCAACAATAATGACAGGTAATATGATGAGAATATGGAGTTTTGCTAGTTGATACTTTTGGTACAAAAGTGTATTTACTATATAAAGGAGTATACGATCTTTTGAACTTGTTTGGATCAACCGCAAAAGTCACTTTTGGTTGTAGAGCCTTGTCTAACTTGACTTTTAGATCTCTCACTTCTTTTTGCCAAATGTGACATGTCTCACAACCAAACCATGATGTAGGATCTATTTCAACTTTGTCCTTTTGAATGTCTAGCATAGATTGTTTTAAAGCTTCCATATCCCTTTCGGTTTTCTCAACTTTTGATTCAAGATATGAAAATATTTTCTTATTTGAGGCCAAAAGTTTGAAAGCTTTAATTGCATCTCTATGTAATTCTTCAAAAGCAAGTTTTAGTTGAGAATGAGATACCTTATCTACGAGTTCAGGTTTAAGATGACTTACAGCTTTCTTTTTCTTGTTTTGATGAGCCATGAAACATAGGTTTGCTGATTCTTCTTCATCGCTTGACGAGCTTTCACTAGATGAATCACTTTCCCATGCTATGTAAGCTCTTTTAGATTTGTTATGACCTTTGCTTTGGTTCTTCTCCTTTTCTTTCTTAAGGTATGGACAATCCGGTTTGTAGTGACCGGCTTTCCCACAATTGAAGCAAAGACCTTTGATCTTTCCTTTGTTGTCGTCATCTTGTTTGAACATGTTTGATTGCTTTCTATAGTTGATCAATCCTTTGTCGGAATTTTTTGCTCCATTTTTCTTTAGATATTTGTTGTATCTTCGCACAAACAGTCCCATTTCCTCATCATCGGAGTCTTCGTCATCACTTGTGTCACTATCCTTTGGCTCTCGTTTTGAGGTCTTGGAGCTCGAAGCTTTTAGAGCTATTGACTTCTTCTCTACCTCTTTCTCCATGTTCTTTTCTTTCTTTGTCCTCTTCTCATGCATGTCAAGGCATTTAAGATGCTGTTCATGTTCCTCTAGTTTACCAAAGAGAGTGGTAATGTCTAAAGTGTTGAGATCATTTGCTTCCTTAATTGCTGTAACTTTGGGCTGCCATTCCCTGTTCAAACACCTTAAGATTTTGTTAGTAGCAACTGCATTGGAAACAGGTTTATCAAGAGAATTTAATCGATTTTTCAGGTGAACGAATCTTTTCTGCATGCTTTCGATGGTTTCACCATCTTCCATGTGGAAAAGTTCGAACTCTTGAGTTAACGTATTGATCCTAGCTAGTTTGACATCATCCGTTCCCTCGTGGGCAACTTGCAATGTGTCCCACATAGCTTTAGCTGATCTACAATGGGAAACGCGATAGTATTCATCAACTCCTAGAGCTGAGATTAGAATGTTTCTCGCTTTCCAATCGTATGCATATTTCTTTTCATCTTCAGCATTCCAAGTATCTTCTGGTTTTGGAACAACTGCACCAGCTGCATTTGTCATAGTGATCTGAAATGGACCATTGACAATAGCTGTCCAGATGTTCCTATCAATTGCATTGATATGGACACACATACAATCCTTCCAATAGCCGTAGTTTTCTCCGTTGAAAACTGGAGCTCTATTATGAGCCCCTTTAGGTCCGGAAGCCATCTTTCCAATAAGTGTTTCACGTAGCACGGAATAAACCAGAGCTCTTGATGCCACTTGTTAGACGCTGGCCTAAAGATCTAGAGGGGGGGTGAATAGATCTCTCTAAGTTTTTTCGGATTTTTCTACTGACTCGAGCGAAAGCGGTTCTGAATCGACTTGCGTCTATTCCGGACCGCTATTGCAAAGGTCGTATGTGTTTCAAAACCAAAAAGTAAGTGGAATTGATGGTGAAGTAATATGATGGCTAACCAATACGTTTAACAACTGAAAACCAATTAACTTCTAGATTGACAACTTTGATTTGCAATGCAGTAAGATTGGATTAAGCAAAAACACAAACACTTGGTGATACGTTCAAATTGATAGTGATTCAAGTTGTGGTGAATTGTGATGTTTGTGCAGAACTTTAATTCACAATTTTAACACTTGAATCGTTGATCAATTTTGCACTTATAACCAATTATGAACAGAAAGTAAAAGAGAAAGTAAAAGCGACAAGAACACGATATTTGTTTAGGCAGTTCGTCGATCGTCCTCGCTACGACTACGTCTGCCCCCAATTCCAAATTGAAATTGGGTAATCTTTCATTAATGTTGAAAGTAGTATATACAAAGAAGATAACAAAGCGATAAACGATAAACCAATTATGTCGATCCTTTGAATCTTCTTCCCCCTTAATCTTGAGCCAGATCAAGGTTATCCAAGAGCTTCACTTTGATTCCCTTCTGCAGTGTCTTGATTCCTTGAACTCCCCGTTCCTCAATCGTTACACTCAGCCGAATCCTCAATGAACGCCTCTTGATAAAAACCCCCAAGAACCACCCGTCGTGGAGGACAAAACCCGCAGATTTTATTCACCAACAAACCCCACAAACCTTCACCCACTAGGAATCTTCAATTCCGTTCCATGGACGTTATCGAACTCATCACTAACCCGCAACGCAAGAATGATTATGTGTAATTGTGTTGGAGATGATGAAGAACGAAGATGAGAAGCGTTTGTGTATCTTTCAGTCGTTGGTGTTGCTTGAATAATTACCCTTGCACAATATATATGATTGCATAACAGTTAGAACCAAGAAAAACTGATTTTTGAACTTTCTTGATCAGTTAGGTCGACCACTTGTAGTGCTTAGGTCGACCTAACAGAGCTTGCAGAATTTTGCTCCCAGTTAGGTCGACCTGTTGAAGGAGTAGGTCGACCAGAATCCTCTTCTGATGCATTCTGGAGACATTTTCACAGATTAGGTCGACCTAGTTGATGTGTAGGTCGACCTAACAGGCTGGTATGTAGATTTCATCAATTTAGGTCGACCTAAATGATGTGTGAGTCGACCTAGCAGGGATATATGAATTTTTCTCCATTTTAGGTCGACCTGGGTTGATGGTAGGTCGACCTAACTGCTGTTTTTCTGCATTCTTCTTGTTTTGCTTGTGTTGAGGCAACCTATAAACATATAAACATAATGGGTTGACCTATGAGTGATCAATGCTTGCTTTTCTTTAAGTTTTCTGCTTCCGTCTTGTTGTTTGAATGCTTATTTGAGTTTGCCATGAATCAAAAACATCTTTGAGTGTAATCTTGTATTCACAAGTCTCACCGACACAAATTCCACACAATGGGAATTATTTCCACCTTCGATCCAACATCACCGGGATCCATCACCGAATGCTTATGAATGAATGCACACACATAACATACTTAAAAACATCACTGATTCGATACACCGCATCGTCTCACCATAACTCACCAGTTTCATCACCGCTAAAGTATGCACATGCTTGCACAATCATTCAATCATTTACATATTTATCACGAAAAACATAGCAAAACCATAATTCATTCATCACTACACCAACACATTGTCATACTCACAAGATCACATATATGCACAATGGTTATTTCACCCAAGCAATTAAACCGAGTTTTTAAAATAAAATCGGGCCACTGCCCATCTCATCAATTTATCATATAAAACATTGAATTAGCTTTACAACGCCCAAAACGACACTTAAAAGGGATACACAGATCAAAAGATACGCTATTTCAAAATTTGGAAAAAGTTGCATAAAATCATCAAATACATCATCACACATCATCAAGCATCAACGAAAACGGGTTTTTAAGCAATAGTTCATGCAATTTCATCAATTACCCTAAACTATGGCATTCTTAAACCTAACAATTCCAACCCCGATATACCCAATCAAATCAAATCATATATTATTTAGTTCTATTACCTATAATTACATAAGAGATACTAAAAGGAAGAGTCCCCCTTACTTTGATTCAAAGACTTCAAAGCTCTTCCTCTCCTTCTCTTCTCTTTTACGTGTTCTTGCTCTTTCTCCTCTTTTTGCCTCTTTGACTCCTTTTTTCACAATTTCTTCTATTTTATGAAAAATAGAAATTATCTTAAGTAAAAGGCTTTAACCATCACACCCCCTCTTTACTAACCACAACTTAAGCCCAATAGCTCTTTATTCCACAATTTCCCAATAATTCCATTAATTAATTAATTCTAAATAATTAATTTTGATTAAATTAAATAATAGGAAATATGGGGTGTTACAGCTCTAGTAGGCTATGACTACCTTTATACTCATCAACACTGATAATAGCATTATAGTCACCTACAAAGCACCAAGGTGTTTTAGGTATCTTTGTGGCCAGATTATTCCATAACTCCCTTCTATGAAGGTAGCTAGTAGAGCCAAATATGGTAGAAAAAACCAAAGGATACATATTGATCATCATAAAAAAGAACCACAAGATTCAAATGAGTTTTGCAAAAACACCATAGATTTGGAAGTATACCAGGTATATGGTTAAAAGCATAAGGCTTAAGATCAAACTCATCCGGCCAGATCTTAGGAAAATTAAGAAAATTCATCCATGGTTCTGCTATGAAAACTATGTCAAATTTATTAGAATTTATGAATCTCTTACGAGCAAGCTTTGAAGAGCTTTTACAGACAACTCTTATGTTCCAAAAGAGGCTCTTCATAAGGATTTTTTTGAGTGACTAGACCTTGATCTAGTATTGGTGTTGGCCTTTGAATTTTTGTTTCTTATATTTGAAGTAACCAATTGAAAATCATCTTCAAAAATAAAATCATCCTCATGAACATCTCTTTTAGGTAAGTCAACCATATTGACCCAAGAGTTTTTCCAAAAAATCCTTCACCTTGTCTTTCTTATACTCCACTATAGCTTGAATTTTAGTTATAATTTCCTCCATTAGTGTGACATCCACAAATTCACTTTCAGAACTTCCATCACTCTCTCTAATTTGAATGATGTTTCATGGATCAACATCTTTGCTTGAGATTTCCTTACTACCGTCACTCATTCCTTCCAAAACTGGTCAACCACAATGTCTTTTTGTTTATTCTTCTCCAAGTCACTTTTGTTTCTATCTTCAATGTCAACTTTCTTTCCAACAAATATGTACATTTTCTGTTTAACCTATTTGTGGGATATTTCATTATATTTTCCTCGATGTTGATCTTTCATTTTGCAATTGACCAAAGAGTGTCCAATGCAAGAATAACGAGTGTAGAACTCAGGGACCTTTTCATACTCTATACCCACAAAAAAGGCAAATCCTATTCGCTCCACCAAAATCTTGTAGCTGAAATACTTTGTTAAGTCAATATCCACCAAGACCCTAACAAAATGTCCAAAAGGTATTTCAAAAGATGATTTGTTTGAGGTTGAATCAATACATATGAGAGTTCCCACACTACTAGCTATTGCAAATATTATACGAGGACTCCAATATTCTTTGGAAAGACTATGAATTTGTATCTAAACATGAGCAGAGGTATGTTTTAATGTAGAAGGAACAAAATCCTTAGTCTAAGGAAAAACTTTGAAAATACCTTGATTTAGAGTCTCGGCATTTACCGATCTAACTCTATGAACATCTTCTAGCAAAGAGAAAGCGAATTCAAAGAAACCTTTCTCTAAGGAAGTAACGCCTCATTGCAATATTGAAGATCATAGTTCCAGTAGCTTGAGCGTCAAGTTATCCATCGTTAAAGGTATTGACCCTTTGGACCAAACCATACTTCCGTGCAGACCATGTTTACAAGCTTCAACTTCAAGTTTGTATTTTTCTTCTAGAATATTTATGGCAAGTTTATCGCCCTTCAGACAAGGACCAATAGTTGGCTTTGAGGGATGTTATAGATATTGTTTGAGACAATAGATGCAAATGATTTTCAATATTTTGTGGTGGTTTTTGCAGTTATACATTTGGAATAGGAACATAACACACTTCGGGGATAAGATGATGAACTTCCATGGTGACACACGATGAAGAAGGATTGAAAACTAGCAGTTAGGTCAATAATGTTTTTAGAAATCGCCTAAGCTCCACTCTCAAAATTAATCATAAATAAAATAGGGCAAGTAGTAATAATAATAATAATAATAATAATAATAATAATAATAATAATAATAATAATAATAATAATAATAATAATAATAATAATAATAATAATAATAATAATAATAATAATAATAATAATAATAATAATAATAATAATAATAATAATAATAATAATAATAATAATAATAATAATAATAATAATAATAATAATAATAATAATAATAATAATAATAATAATAATAATAATAATAATAATAATAATAATAATAATAATAATAATAATAATAATAATAATAATAATAATATTAATAATAATAATAATAATAATAATAATAATAATAATAATAATAATAATAATAATAATAATAATAATAATAATAATAATAATAATAATAATAATAATAATAATAATAATAATAATAATAATAATAATAATCAGGGCCGGTCCTGACTTTTTAGAGGCCCTGGGCAAATATAAAAAATAGACCCTTAAAATTTGAACAATTAATTAAAAGATTTAGTTATAAATAATAATAATGATACTAATTTTTTTAATATATTTATTATAAAATAAATTTAATAGTGTATCTTTTTATAAAGAAACGTAATTTGAATTAAGTTTGTTCATCACTTTCTTCTTTTCTCGATATTAGGATAGTGGAAGTCGTAAGTAATAATTACACAGAAATAATTTTTTTAATTGTTTTGTGACACTTTGATAAACCGTCAAAATTTATGACAAATTGATGTAGAATGAATAGAGTTGAATTAATTAAAGATTAATAACAATAATTATGTTAGGTTAGACTAACTTAAATCAAGATATTTTAAATTTATTAATTTAATTTTTTTCTCCATGTATTTATAAGAATTAATTAAAAATAATACTAATATCTAATTTTTTAAATATATTATCTATATATTTATAAGAATTAATTAAAAATAATACTAATATCTAATTTTTAAATATATTATTATAAAATATAATTTAACAAATATTTTTTTATAAACAAAATCAAATCACTAATAATTATATAATATACGGTAGTATTTCTTATAATTTAATTATATAATAAACTTTTGAACATTTGATTACATAAGACAACTATTATTTAAAATTGATATTAAAGGAATAAAATCAGAAAGTTGAATATTATATATATAATAAAAAGTAGTAGTTAGCAATTGAGTTACTTAACTACTTGGAAGTTTATTTAAAATAAATAATTAAAAACATAAAACATGGCTTAAAAACATAAATCATTTCTTATAATAATTATATAATATACAGTAGTATTTCTTATAATTTAATTATATAATAAACTTTTGAACATTTGATTACAAAAGACAACTATTAAGTTGAATATTATATATATAATAAAAAGTAGTAGTTAGCAATTGAGTTACTTAACTACTTGGAAGTTTATTAAAATAAATAATTAAAAACATAAAACATGGCTTAAAAACATAAATCATGACTGCAAGTATCGAACCTGCAACTTCAACTAAATTGATCATAGTCATTGCCGCTGCGCCATAAGTACTTCACACTGTCGGTTTTCAAAATAAAATATATATAATTATTTTACTGTATAATTCATACAACATATAAATTTTTTTTTGAGGCCCTTTTTTTTTTGAGGCCCTGGGCTGTGGGCCTGCTTGCCCAGGCCCAGGGCCGGCCCTGATAATAATAATAATAATAATAATAATAATAATAATAATAATAATAATAATAATAATAATAATAATAATAATAATAATAATAATAATAATAATAATAATAATAATAATAATAATAATAATAATAATAATAATAATAATAATAATAATAATAATAATAATAATAATAATAATAATAATAATGTTTTAACTAATTAAAATTTTCATTTCAAAAAACAAACTGTAAATAAATAAAGTGATAAGATTTTAAAGTTACTTCTATGTGGCCAAGAAAACTCAAAATATTGTTGCATAATAGACTTGTTATTGTTGCAAAGAAGAAAAAAAAAACAAATGAAACCTTTTAACTTTATTTACTTCCTCCTCCTAGAACATTCCTAGAGTGATTGCCTTGGTTTGTCTAGATTCTAGAAAAGACAAAAGATGAGAAATGAGTGAACGAAAAACCAAGATAAACTTAACATAACAATTATCACGATTCAACTCCAAATATCAAAACTTAACAAATTATTCAATGGCATCATCATGTGTAGGAACTCTATCATCACCCAACCCTTATCTATTTTCCTCAAAAACCAAACATTTGGCTTCAACAAGGACAAGAGTTGTAAGAGCAGCTGTCACAGAAAAACTTGGCATCAAGATTGAGAGGAACCCTCCTGAGTCCAAGCTCACTCAACTTGGTGTTAGACAATGGCCCAAGTAAAAACCTCATGTATTCATTATCTTCTCACATTTCCCTCACAATTTCTATTATTCTAAGTAATATTTTTTATGTATATAAATTAAAACAGATGGGGTTGTCCTCCAAGCAATTTTCCATGGACATATGATGCAAAAGAGACATGCTATCTTCTAGAAGGAAAAGTGAAGGTCACTCCTAGTGGAGCTAATGAAGCTGTTGAAATTGCTGCTGGTGACTTGGTTGTGTTTCCTAAAGGGATGAGTTGTACTTGGGATGTTTCCGTTGGTGTTGATAAGCACTATAAATTTGAATAATACGAATAAATAAGCTAGATTTTAATTGTCCTAATGTTTTGTAAAATTAAACCAAGTTCATGTTATGTTAGTTATATAACTGTGATTATAGTTCTTTTTACACCTATTTTTAAGAGTATAAAAATAGATTTCCTATATAAATGGATGGACAATTGTTATTGGGTAAGTTTGTGTGGTGGTTTTACAGTTACCTTTCATATGCATTCATTTTCGGATCTGTCACTTAGTTTTTACATACCTTATAAATTTGAAACCACGTTGAAATTATGAGACATTAAATTAAATTTTCTACATACGTGAGACACAAGAAATCAAGAATAACAACAGGAACGCTAAGAGAAAAGAAGAAGAAAAAGATGTCTGGCTCAAGCGATTCTTTGGTGATATCATTTGGTGAGATGCTTATTGATTTTGTTCCGGATACATCTGGTGTATCTTTAGCTGAGTCTCTTGGTTTCCTCAAAGCTCCTGGTGGTGCTCCGGCTAACGTGGCTTGTGCCATAGCCAAACTTGGTGGCAATGCTGCCTTCATCGGCAAGGTTCATATCTTACTATCATCATCATTGATTATTTTCTTTTTTACCGTCTGCAACTGCAATTGTGGCCGCAGTATTACTGATGTGGTCGTCTCTGCAACGGCATAGTCTGCAATTGCGCTGTGAACTAAAATCGGATAATTTTGTCCATATTATGAAAAGTATTAACTTTAAGCATTTTCCAACTATGTATTTCAAATATCTTTATAAATATTCACACGCAATATGCATCACAACATTTGTAATGATCGCAACCGCAATTTAAAACCATACATATCATTCACAAAATTACTATGATTGCTATGTGCAGGTTGGTGAGGATGAATTCGGAAGGATGCTAGCTAACATATTAAAGAAAAATGGTGTGAACACAGACGGTGTTCTTTTCGACAAAGAGGCTAGAACTGCATTAGCTTTCGTAACCTTGAGGAAAGATGGAGAGAGGGAGTTCATGTTTTATAGAAACCCTAGTGCTGATATGTTGCTAACAGAATCTGAACTGAAAATGGATTTAATCAAGAAGGCTAAGATATTCCATTATGGATCCATCAGTCTTATTACCGAACCATGCAGATCTGCTCACATGGCTGCCATGAAAGCTGCTAGAGAAGGTGGTGCTTTGTTGTCCTATGATCCAAATGTTAGGCTACCTTTGTGGCCTTCTGCTGAGGCTGCTAGGTCTGGAATCAAAAGTATTTGGCATGAGGCTGATTTCATCAAGGTAAATTTTCTACACAAAGATGCAAGTTTTGGTTCAAATAGTAAAACTGGTTGTATTCTGTGTAGCACCGATACCTCTAAAAAAAAGTCTGTCTGTGTGCGAAACTGACAATAGTTAGTTTAATTTATTCTGTTTTTTCAAACTATTGTGTCCGTGTTGATGTCGTTTTTCCAGTGTCCATGCTTCGTAGGTTGTATTAAAAACTGATCATTTTTCTATATAGGTGAGTGATGATGAAGTTGAATTTCTTACACAAAAAGATCCTCAGAATGAAGAAGTTATTAAGTCTTTGTGGCACGACAAGTTGAAGCTGCTTCTCATCACTGATGGTGAAAAGGGTTGCAGATATGTCACTAAGGTATATTCTCCATCCAATCCATATTTTGATTTCTTTGAGTTTGACGTAAGCACTTGTGAGACTATTTGATTGAGACAGTTATGAACATAACTTGCGATTTGTCGATAAATTGTTTTCGGCTTACTTTTATAAGCTTTACATAATAGCTTATGAAAAAAATTTATGACTTCGTATTCTAATTCAAACTATTGATGTTGGAGATATTGTTTGAGTGCAGAATTTTAAAGGAAGGGTAAATGGATTCCCTGTGAAAGCTATTGACACAACTGGTGCTGGTGATGCTTTTGTTGGTGCACTTCTCACAGCTGTGGCCAAAGACACTTCCATTTTTGATGTATGCTCTCTCTCTTTTCTTTCTCGCACACACGAGTTGAGATCCTCTCTCGCGAGTCGCAACTGAAAATAATTTTTAATTTAGGATTTGTTAACTCTTTTTTCTGATTTGTTGATATTGTGTTTGCTTTATTGAATTCATCATTAAAGAATGAGGCAAAACTGAAAGAGGCCTTGACATTTTCAAATGCTTGTGGAGCAATATGTACAACACAGAAGGGAGCCATTCCTGCACTTCCAACTGCTGACGAAGCTAAGAAATTCATCTCCAGCTCTAAAAATTAAACCTCCTTTGAAATTTGATGGCAGTCCAGAGGACAAGCAAGCTATGTATATGTCCTCATTTGAGAGTTTTTCCTTTAGTAAGAGTTTGATACACGTGTCAATGTATCAAACTCTTCGTGCTGTATCTGTTTATGAATAATAAATAACCTATTTTTGTTTCTTATAACTGTTAGCACTCATAATAACATTGGAGTGGTATTTTATTGTATTGTACATCTTGAACAATGAAATTGAAAAAGAAGAGAAGATAACTAAGTATTGTTATCTGTGTAACTTAATCTGAATAATGAATAACCCCTCTAATAGAATTAAGGGCCAACATTAAGGGGATAATTAGATTTTCCCAATATTAAGCTCATGTAGTGCCACTGACAAAAGATTAAATATATACTAGAAAAATAAGAATCTAAAAATATTTTTAAAATATAAACGGCCATAGTGTTGTTTTACAACATGAGCAGATAATTCGAGGGGAAAGATCATACCAGTGTTTCCCAGGTCCAGGGACCGTCTCCAAACAATTTATCCAAATATCTTTTTGTGTATATATAAATATATAAATATAAATATTTTATGAAACATTTATTTGTGTTTTGACACAACATGTTTTTAGGTAAGGGTGTATAAAATATTCGGTTGTGATGCTCAAATTCATAATCAAATCTAAACCACTTTTAAATACCCGAATATAATTGAATGGTTATTAACTGGTTTAGTTATTAATGGTTTGGTTATCCATTCATATAATCTGGATATAATTAAATGATTATTAACCGGTTAAATTATTTTGGATTCGGTTGTAATTTGGTTATTATCCAAATCCAAATATTTTAATTGTCAAAATAAATTATTTTTTTGAAGAAAAAATTTTTCCAAAAGAAATAATTTTCAAAACTGGATTTTAAAAAAAAAAAACGGTTATATAATCATAACCAAATTTATAACCGGTTATATAACCAATTTTGAATAAAATATGGTTATGATTGTAAATCCAAACCATTTAAATGGTTTTAAAATGGTTATGGTTTGGTTTTTGAAAATAACCAACCATGCACACCCTTATTTTAAGGTTTTAAAAAAATTGCCACTAAAGAATCGAGTTGAGGGTTATGTCGTTATTAACTATACTGTACGATGATTATTTGCACTAAAATAAAACAGTTCAATTCTATGTTGTATGACTATTACTTACACGATAGATAATCGATTTAGAAATACATCTTCTATGATACAAAGACCACATAAATAATTTGTTAAAGAGAATTCAATATCAGTAGTTTGACCATTACAAATAACTTCTCAAATAAGAAGCATGCTCATATATTTGTTTCGCTTCCACCTTAAATTAAGGTTATAATTTTTAATCCTTGTATTGAGTATGCGTTGTTAGATTAATTATTAAGTTAATTCTAACAATTGGTATCAAAGCACCTCTTATGAAATCGAGAAATCCCTAATGAAAATTCAGCGATGAAAGATCTTGAAAACACTATTGGGGTTGGTTGAAAATATACATTTCAAAGAAGTTCTACATTGCGTTGTTTTGTGAAAGAAGATGGAGTCTAGGGTTGTATATATGATTCAAATTCTTCGTTACAAGATGCATTAGTTAAAAACACTTTAAACTTGTATTTGACATTTTTTGTTCTCTTATACTCTTGTATTAGAGTGTTGTGATATGTAGTTAAATATTTATTTTGGAGGATGTGAGTGTACTGGAGGTCTGAGATAGTTGAGGGTATATTATGTGTTGTAGAAAATTTCACATAGTGTTATTCTTAGGTTGTCATTTGACAACTCGTGATTTTTTCTCCAGTTTTAGAGTTTTCACGTTAATCTCTTGTGTGATTATTATGTTCATCTTTTTCTCTATGTCTTTGTTTTATTTTTTTTCTAACAATTGGTATAAGAGCTTTTGGTTCGATCTGGGGATAAGAATTTTTAGTAATGCTTCGTGGTTGCAGCTTTGTCTGATCTTTCACATCAGAAAAGAAGAATATTGTTGTGAAAGAGTTGTTGAGTTGCAGTCACAAAATTCTGCTATGCAGTTTGGGCTAGAGAAAATTGATGGAAGAATTATTTTTTACTTGTGGAAAGTTCAAGTCAAAGATGTGTGGATACAATCAAGTTTACACAAGGAGTGAGATTATGTTGGTGGTTGAAAAGCTTCTTGTCAACATGGAAGTTGCACCATAAAGTTTCAACCTGATTTTCGGCATGTGAAATTTCTTGAAGTGGTTTAACTTCAAGTGAAGTATAATCTTCTTAAGGTGGAGGATGATAGTTTTTAAAAACTATAATTGTCGGTGAAGACAATGTGAACATTCTTGGAGTGATGTAACTTCAAGTGACTATACTATTTATGGTGGAGCCTGATTGTCGGTGAAAACAATGAAAGTTAATGTATTATTTTTTATCAAGGTGGAGATTGTTGGGGTTGGTTAAAAATATACATGTTGAAGAAGTCCCACATCGCTTAGTTTTGTGAAGGAAGACTGGAAGAGGGAGTCCAAACCTATATATAAGATTCAAGTTCTTCGTTACATGATGCACCAGTCAAAAGCACTTTAAGCTTGAATTTGGCTTTCTTTGCTCTCTTATACTCTTGTATCAGAGTATTGTGCGATGTAGTTAAATATTTGTTTTCGAGGGTGTGGGTGTATTAGGGGCCTGTGATAGTTGAGAGTATATTATGTGTTGTAACAGTTTTCACATAGTGGTATTCTCTAGTTGTCATTTCACAGCGACCGTGGTTTTTTCTGTTTTGGAGTTACCACGTTGATCTCTTGTGTGTTTATTGTATTCCTCTTTTTTCCTCTATGTCTTTGCTTTGTTTTTTCCCAACAAACCTCTTTTCAATTCAGTTATTTTGGTAATTAGCGATTATTCTCAAGGTACCCTTCGATATTGTAGCGTTGAAAAATTGAGGCTAGAGGCCTTGATTGACTTAACTCATACATTTTAGTATAGTCGCCACCACGCTTTATTGTTTTCAAAGGAAATGAAAAAAAGAGAAAAAAACCACATAAGTTTTTAATACAAACTAATAAAAAGATAGAGATATTAGGTTTGGGGGTTGGTTATGCAAGGGGAAAGTATTAGCACCCCTCACATCTACGGTACTCCGTAGGAACCTCTTTGAAATCTATATCATTATTATTATTGTCATAAAACTGTTTTTGTATTTTCTTTTGTTTAAATAGAGTGGGAGGGTGACGAAAGAAGATTTTAAAAATGAGCTCGGCACGGCATTGCATCGTGTGCCTACATACCTCTTAAGTGCAATAGGGAAGTCAAAGTTTTTGTAGTTCCTCTTAAAAGGAGAATAAAGAGCCAAGTGGCAAAATATTTTTGGGTGTTGAGCTTTAACAATACTCAACACATTTTTAAAATGTTAAGCTTTAACAATACTTAATAAGTTTTTAAAAGGTGTCAAGCTTTAACAATACAAGGCAATGGTGATTTAAAAGAGGTTGGTTGAGCTTTAACAATACAAAACCAAGGGTTGATTTAAAAATGTTGAGCTTTAACAATACAAAACCATTTTTAAAACAAGGAGCGGTGCAAAGCTTTAACAATACTAGGCACAAAGTAAAAGAGTTTGGAAGAGAGAGTGCGTACCTTGAAAATTTTAGTCAACACCATTCTCATTCCTTTGAATTTTTAGCATCAATGAGGAATCATACATCTCAAGTAAGCATTAGGTTTAATTTATCTCAAGTGGTGTGTGAGATACATGTTGTGTATCATGGATACAAACAAGGTGAGTATAAAAAAAGATATCAATGTATAAACTCAAGTATAAAAGGTTATAAATAAAAGGGATGACATACCTCCAGATCATATCATGTATGTATGAGTACGATGTGATGATGGATAAAGGTCTTATGAATGTGGGGTTAGTAAATAATGTATATGTACTGTGAGATATTGGATTGAACTCTAGTATGGTCGAAGGGTAGCTTCTTGGTTCGACATGATTAAGCATGAAGTCGAAGGTTGATCACATGCTTGTGTCGAAGATGCTAGGGTTGTTAGCATGTTAAATTAGGTTTTAGTGTTTAAACCCTAATTTGTTAAGTTAGCTTGTTTATTAAGTTGGCTAGTGTAATGGGCCTTGTGGAAAAAGTCCATTAGTTAGTATGTTAGGTTTTATTATAAATAGCATACTAGTCTCTCATCATTGTAAGTTGCAAATCCTAATTTAGGGTGAGAGAGGTTATTTGTTATTCTTGTAAACTTGTTATCATGTTTTAAGAGAAAGTAAAAGAATAGCGGTTATAACCAATTCTTGTGTTCCTCTTCTTCTTCCTTGTTCTTCTCATCTTCCCTAATTCCTATTATATTTTGTTCTTGACATCGTTTTTCACAACAAATTGGTGCGGTGAGTGTGGAGAAGATGCCTTCAACAAAGTATGAGATTGAAAAGTTCACCAGAGTGAATGATTTCGGTCTGTGGCGCTTGAATATGAAAGCCCTACTGGTTCAGCGGGGTTGCTTGGAAGCGTTGAAAGGAGAGGCAACCATGAATGCAAAATTGACGGTAGCGGAGAAGACGAATATGATCGAGAAAGCACACATTGCAATTTTGTTGAGCCTTGGTGATAAGATTCTCTGACATGTATCAAAGGAGACGACGGCATCAGGGTTATGGGTGAAACTTGAAAGTTTGTATATGACCAAATCGCTGGTAAATCGACTCTACCTGAAGCAAGCTTTGTATTCATTCAAGATGATTGAAGACAAAGTGTTGGCTGAGCAGTTGGATATTGTAATACAGTGAACTGACTTTTAATCGAAATGTTGCGGATAGCAAGAGTCGCCACCGACTTTTATTTTATCCAATTTTTAGGAAAGGCTAAAAGAACAGGAAAAACCATTTAAATAAAAACAACTGAGTTCGGGGGGTAATTTATGCAAAGGGAAGGTGTAAGGCACCCTTTGCATCCATGGTTACCCATGGGCTCTTAATTGCTTTGCTCGTTTGAAAAGAAATGTAGAAGAAGAGAATACGGACTTTAGCTCGTAAATGAGCGTAGCCTTATTGAAGGTTTATGGAAAAGTGTAAGAAAAAGATTTAAGCCAGAGCAAGGCAATTAGGAGCAATTACCTTAATGTTTGTAGAAAAAATTCTTTTAGCCTTTCAGGGTGAAAGAGTCTATCCATGCCATAAGAGGGCAGGAAGTCTTTTGTTTGGATGTTTACGGGTCATCGAGTTATCGTTCGCCATAAGACTGTCCCATGCCATAGAGAGGCAGGTAGTCTAAGGGAAGGATCAGAATAGCCTTTCGTTTAGGCAACCAGAGGACACCTCAGCCTTTTGTAGGCAACTTCCGAGGGACGAGATCATATTAGTGTATCGAAGGCAGCATCATTAGGGACTTATGATCTTTGCATTAATCGAGGCAACATGGCTGAGGTATCCTCGTATTGGAGGGACAAGGCTATTCTTCAAAAACACAAGGCAACAGGCAACAGGCAACAGGCAACAAGAGGGGTTACCAAAAAAGTGTGTGTGGGTGCAACAATCATGTGATCAATTCAGAATTTTATCTTATAACTTAGGTGATTCTAATTCAGTTCAGAGTTACACTCCCTAAAATTACTAACCACATCAATTAATATGGGGAAGGGGAAAAAGAAACCAGCGGAGGAAAGGGAGAAAGAAGCCAGTGGATCAATGATGCAATAGGTCTAAACAAGTAATAATTAAAATAAATCAGGGTTTTAGGGTTACCGACTATTGAGCTTTGATGGTTGACAAACCCTGAAAATTGGAAAAGGGAAAAAATAGAAAGGAGTGAGTGTAGGCGGAGTTCATTATATTTGAAGGCGAACCCTAATTTTAATTTAAAAAGGCGAGAATAAATAATTTAATTAAAAGGAAAAAATAAATATTTAAAAGAAATATAGAATAGGACTTAGCTTCTTGATTGGCGTGGCGCGCAGTCGGATGATACTGGAGGTAACTCTGAAAAGTTGCACCAAGAAAAGAATTTTGTTAGCGTATTAAAGATCCATTGATTATTGGTACGAGCCCTATTTTTAACCCAAAAGGGCAAATAAATAAAAAATAAATGATGTTACCAAACCCTAAAAAGAAAAATTCATGAAATTGAAAGTTCGATTAAAATAGATAAACCAAAACAAAATCTAATAGTTATAGGGTTAATCCTAACATTTAATTAATTAAATGTATAAAAACTAAAATTAAAGATTAATAAGAAAATCGAATTCTCGATTAAATATAGATAATTATAAAAATATTACAAAAAAACTAATTTATTAAATATATAAATAATAAATAAAAAAAGAAATTATGATAGGGAAAGAAGAAAATAAAACAAAATTCATGTAATTAAAAGTAAATAACTAAATAAAATAAAAAATTTAAAAAAGGGACTTAGCTATATTCGGGTGTAATGCGCTCATGAAGGAGCATGATAATCTAGTGGCTGCTGGAGGAAGGCGTAGCGTGGGTCTCACTTTGATCAGCGCACCGGACCATACGAAGTTGCAAGTGTTAAAAATAAATGATTTTGCTGGGAATCGAACCCAGGTTTTCCCACTAGCCATCATAAACGCACCCTCTAGCCATCTCTGTTGCGGTTGTCTCGTGTTTCCATAGCGCAACAGTAAATATATAATGAAAAAACAACTGAAGATTTGAATTAAAAGAAAAAACGCGCCCAGCCATTGTCTTCTTCGTGAGAATTGTCAAGAACACAACACCTTTTGACAACGTTTTCCCTTTGTTGCCATAAGTCCTGCAAATCAAAGCTCAACAGAAACAATTTATAAATCAGAATTAAGACTGTAGATCGACTAGATAACGTCCAACGAATCCAATGGTACCACTGATTTCGACTGATTTCGTCTCTAACCCAATGGTCCCAAATCGCAAGTACCGAACCCTAGCCATGGTGTATTGTCGTATTCGCGTCAAAACTCTAATAAATCATTCAATCCTCATCCGAACATCAATATGAGCAAGAATATGTTAGAACAAGATTTGTTCTGATCAATATTCTTAGTTTTGATGATAACAAGGATATGAATTTTGGATGAGATAATGTGGTACTCTAATACACTGCAATTTCCCTTTCAAGAAATATATAAAGAGTATGCACAAATCAGCGCTCAGAAGCTTTGACTCAGAAGGTTCAACATGCAACATCAGAACATGGTCTGGCAAGACATCAGAAGATGGTCAAGTAGAATTAGAATATGGGTCTATGGAAGCATCAGAAGAACTTGAGATCAGAAGCAGAAGCACTGAAGTTCTCATGGTATCACGCTCAGAAGCACTTCAAGGTCAGAAGACAAGAAGATGCTCTGCACCAAGCTGTTTGACTCTGATGATATTCAAACGTTGTATACACAAACATCAGATCAGAAGCAAGTACAAGATGGCAGGCTATGATGACTGACAAAAGGAACGTTAGAAGCTATTAAAGGCAACGTCAGTAGACACATCGTAAACAAGGCTCGAGGTAGTTGACAAAAGAGTGAAACATTAAATGCAATGCTGTACGGAATACGCAAAGCATTAAATGCTCCCAACGGTCATCTTCTCAAGTGCCTATAAATATGAAGTTCTGATGAGAAGCAAGGTTACACACCGATTCTGACGAATTCTGTGAATACAAACTTGCTGAAACGCTGTTCAAATCAAAGCTCACAAACTTCATCTTTATCAAAGCTCACTACATTGCTGTTGTAATATATTAGTGAGATTAAGCTTAAACCTTAAGAGAAATATCACTGTTGTGATTATAGCTTTTCAGAAGCATTGTAATACTCTTAGAATTGATTACATTAATTTGTAAGTAACTAGAGTGATCAAGTGTGATCAGGATACTCTAGGAAGTCTTAGCTTGTGTCTAAGCAGTTGTAACTAGAGTGATCACGTGGTGGTCAGGATACTCTAGAAAGTCTTAGCTTGTGTCTAAGCAATTGTTCCTGGAGTGATCAGGTTGTGATCAGGATACTCTAGAAGACTTAGTCGAGGGCTAAGTGGAAAACCATTATAATCTGTTGAGATTAGTGGATTAAATCCTCAGGTGAGGTAAATCACTCCAAGGGGGTGGACTGGAGTAGTTTAGTTAACAACGAACCAGGATAAAAATAACTGTGCAATTTGTTTTTATCGTTCAAGTTTTTAGACTACACTTATTCAAACCCCCCCCCCTTTCTAAGTGTTTTTCTATCCTTCAATTGGTATCAGACCGCCGGTTCTAAGGTTCAAGCACTTAACCGTGTTTAGAAAAGATTCAGGAAGAGAAAAACGCTTCAGTAAAAGATGGCTGGTGAAATTCCAACAAACCCACCTGCATCTACATCTGGCTCTGCTGAGCAATATAATGGTAACAATGGTTATACTAGACCACCAGTATTTGATGGTGAAAACTTTGAATACTGGAAAGATAAACTGGAAAGTTACTTTCTTGGTCTAGATGGTGAACTATGGGATCTTCTGATGGATGGTTACAAACATCCAGTGAAAGCTAGTGGCGTAAGGCTTACAAGGCAAGAAATGGATGATGATCAGAAGAAGCTTTTCAAGAATCATCATAAATGTAGAACTGTTTTGCTGAATGCTATCTCTCATGCTGAGTATGAGAAGATATCTAATAGGGAAACGGTCTATGATATATATGAGTCATTGAAAATGACCCATGAGGGAAATGCTCAAGTCAAGGAGACTAAAGCTCTTGCTCTAATCCAGAGATATGAAGCCTTCAAGATGGAGGATGATGAAAACATTGAGAAGATGTTCTCAAGATTTCAAATGCTAACTGCTGGATTAAGAGTTCTGGATAAAGGCTACACCAAGGCTGATCATGTAAAGAAGATTATCAGAAGCTTACCCAGAAGATGGGGTCCAATGGTAACAGCATTCAAGATTGCAAAGAATCTGAATGAAGTTTCTTTGGAAGAGCTTATCAGTGCCTTGAGAAGCCATGAAATAAAGCTGGATGCAAACGAGCCTCAAAAGAAAGGTAAGTCTATTGCATTAAAATCTAATGTTAAAAATTGCACTAACGCTTTTCAGGCTAAAGAAGAAGATTCTGAAGATTCAGAATCAGAAGAAGAAGATGAACTGTCCATGATCTCCAGAAGGGTAAACCAACTCTGGAAGAGCAAGCAAAGGAAGTTCAGAGGCTTCAGAAGTTCAAAGAGATTTGAACGAGGAGAATCTTCTGGTGACAGAAGATCTGACAAGAAGAAGGCTGTCTGCTATGAGTGCAATGAGCCTGGACACTTCAAGAATGAATGTCCAAAACTTCAGAAGGAGAATCCCAAGAAGAAGTTTCATAAGAAGAAAGGTCTTATGGCAACATGGGATGATTCTGAATCAGAATCAGAATCAGACTCTGAAGGAGAGTGATCCGCTGTCGCACGCGGATCAAAAACGAGTTATTTTGAATAAAACTGTAGATAGCGACAAGTGACTCGAATATCGTCTCACAAGGATTCTTAGTTGTTACTAACCGAATGGAATTCGAATTAAGGGGGGTTTGTTTCGTGTTCAATTATAAAAATGCAGAAAATAAGTTATTATAAAAAAAGTGATTATCTGAATAAGCTGAAACGAATCAACCCACTGTATCAACTTCCGACTTATCATTGATCCCTATAAAATTCCAATTCCCTAAACGGGTCTGATCCTATTCGACTACAAAAACTACTGACAAGCGCAATAGCAATTATACGAAGTCTGTCCCTGAATTCCGGATAAAGCAAACGGATTATAAGCTATTGTGAATTAAGCAAACACAATATGATCGAACGCGACAATGCAAAAGCTACACTAATCACGAAATTGATTCAAGAACATACAACAATAAAATTAAAGAATTCTATCATATAAAAACAATTAAATTAAGCAAGCAATTGTAATTATAGATTGAATTCAAAGGAACAGATTAATGGGAAATTATAAAAGAACCTCAAAGCGGCATCTGATTACAGTGAATTGATCCTCGAGGTTTAGTTCTCCATTACCGTACAGAGCAAAAGAGTCGAAACAAAATTGTGAATAGTAAAACGTGGTAAACAGTAACACGGCTGCTAGACCTATTAGGAATCAGCCAAAAAACGTTTATGACCCAACTGGGTCGAATGACAAAACCAGGCCCACTACTAAACGACCCAAAACTGAAAATAAAATAGTGCTGCAGCTTCAAACGCAATTCTGGGAGATATAGGTTCCGATTCTGACTTTGACTCCAACATAAAAGTTGTAGCTCTTTCTCTTAGCTTTCCGGCGATTATTAGAACGCCTCAATCGGACTCCCGGAACTCCAGTTATGATTGTTTCCGTGCAGACTGCTAAAGCTGAAAAATAAATACGAAAATCAAATAACAATAAAAATAATTTAAAAAATAAAAACATTATAAAATACAAAAATAAGACAAGCAAACCATGGAAATGTATAAGTACAACCGTAGAGGAATGTGCATCAAAATGCACTGATCAAATTCCCCCACACTTGAACTTTTGCACTCCGAGCAAAATGAAAAACAAAACAAAGAAAGCAGAAATACATCAACAGTTACTCATCCTAGGCTACCAATCTTCTTCGGGTAAGTTTGCATCGACAGGTACTAATCTTGCACACTAAGGACATCGTAAGAATACTTACCACAGATATGCAGACATAAGCCTCCTAAATACACAAACCAATTCAAATCATATTATTATACCATAGCCTAACTTACTCATCCTTTTTTCTCTTTTTCATTCAGGCGCAATCACATTAAGCCCGTTATCTCCACACACTTATAGCAGGACGACCGGTTAGTGACTCTGATCCTTTTTCACGGGATTCTGGTACTTGCATAGCATAACCCTTTGCTTACTCAGATGTAGTTGCGGGGGATCGGACCGTAATCCTCCCTACCAAGTTCAGCACCAGAAACCGCTGAACCAACTAACAAAGAGTTTTGAAAACTTTTTTTTTTGAAGATTACACAACCGTTGGGTTAAGTGACCGGGTGAGGATCACCAAACTTAGAAGGTGTATTACCTTTTTCTTTTCTCTTTTTTTCTTTTCTTTTCGGAACATTCACTTATATTCATCGGCTTCCTGCGTAAAGTGTGTGAGAGATGGTGCCGACTGCTGAAATAAACTACTCAAGAGCTGTTAGAGAATGAGAATTTAAGGCTAAAACATAATAAAAAATTCAAATCGATTTCCATATGCAGGAGACTTACGGTGTTAGAACGATACCGATCTTGTGAATTTTTCCCACGTCTCCGCAAACTCGACTCAAATCAGTCTATAGCCTAAAGCTTTCAAGAAGATGCATTTTTTTTATTGGTTGAAATTAAAACAAAAAGCAAAAAAAATTGAAAGAAAACAAAACAAATAAATGATTCTCTCCCCCACACTTAAGACATACATTGTCCTCAATGAAAGAACATTAATATAAAATAAGAGTGAGAGAAAGGAAAGAACACACCCGAGTAGTCAAGGAGGATAAGTGATCACATAAGCTGCCTTTCCCAAAGAGAGGTCTTCTATATTCTCTTCTTCCAAAGTGGAGCTCTCATGGAGTAGCTTTCGGTAATGCTCATCGTCCTTAAAAAGTGGTTTAGCTCCTTCGCCTTTTATTCCAGGATCAAAGAATGTTCTTCTAAAAGTAAAAGTGTCAAATGGGCACGTGAAGGTGCTCTCATCTTTCACAACATCAAGGAACCAAAGGTTATGGGGCTGCCTCACTACTTTTGCTGCATCTTCAAGTGAGATCCTATGCACACACATGGACAAACTAATATCATAAATGTCATCCAAGGTCCATCCAATTCCTTTGTTATGCTTCTTCAAAACCTGCAAAAACTTACTTTCTTGATCAAAATAAAGTTTAGAAGAAATTATAACCGGAAGTTTTTCATTCATCTCTAAATAAGCATATTTAAGATTTTGAGGAATTGGTTTCAGCTCTCGGGAAGGTGGTTGTTCAATGGATGGTTTGATCCGGGCAGCCGGGGTGTCGAGAGCTTCATCTACATGAACAACTTCATTTGCAACCTCATCTGTAGTAAGAATATCAACTTGCAAGGCAACCTCAATTTCAGCACAAACAGAGCAAATTTTAGTGTCAGTACAAACATCACAAGAGTAAACATCATCAAAACCAGACAATGATGGAAAATCATCTGCAAACAAATTAGTACAAGTATCATCAACATTTTCAGAAAGCAACTCTATTTGAAAAACAGAATGCTCTTCCAAGCGTTGTTGGTTTGATCCTTGAGCTTGCTGCATGGCATTCATCAAAGTGGCAAGCTGTCCAATCTGTGTTTGCAAAGTCTGGAGAGTAGAATCTACTTGCTGTTGATACTGAAGATTATTTGCAGCCATTTGTTTGACAATATCCTCTAAAGAAGGTTCGAAAGGTGCAGAGCACACAGCCTGAAATTCCTTCAGATGCTTATGCGGATCCTCACCTGCAAAACCATTAAACCTAGGCAACAAATGTGTTAAACCATATTCCAATTCAAAAGGTGCATCACCCGCAGGATAGTCAATACATAAACCATTATAGTTCACATTAGGGACAGCCAACTGCGTTAGTGTTCTTTGTTCAGCCATGGGTTCAACAAACACCGAAATACCGATTATGTCTCATACATGCAGAAACGAAAAGAAAGAATAAAAACGATTAAACTAAATTCAGAAAAATATAAAAACACGAAATTTAATCTAATTAAGACAAATAAGAATTTTGGGAATTTTTTTGGATTTTTTTGACTCTATGAAAACAGTAAAAAATTCATTAAAAATAGAAAAACGATGAATTTGGAGATTTTGGGTCGAATTCCCTTACTCTTCCAGAGTAAGGGAGTATTGATTGCACGATTTTTTTACTTCCAGTAGGCAAAAACGTTTTACAATCGAATACAATTTTTGCAAAAACTGATTTTTTCGACTCTTAACGCGGATTGGCCAAAACCGTGAGGAAACTATGGCCAAAACACACAAACACTACACCTAAGACTCTAATATCAGTTAATATTCACAAGAATCCCCCCGCAACGGCGCCAATTTGATCCGCTGTCGCACGCGGATCAAAAACGAGTTATTTTGAATAAAACTGTAGATAGCGACAAGTGACTCGAATATCGTCTCACAAGGATTCTTAGTTGTTACTAACCGAATGGAATTCGAATTAAGGGGGGGTTTGTTTCGTGTTCAATTATAAAAATGCAGAAAATAAGTTATTATAAAAAAAGTGATTATCTGAATAAGCTGAAACGAATCAACCCACTGTATCAACTTCCGACTTATCATTGATCCCTATAAAATTCCAATTCCCTAAACGGGTCTGATCCTATTCGACTACAAAAACTACTGACAAGCGCAATAGCAATTATACGAAGTCTGTCCCTGAATTCCGGATAAAGCAAACGGATTATAAGCTATTGTGAATTAAGCAAACACAATATGATCGAACGCGACAATGCAAAAGCTACACTAATCACGAAATTGATTCAAGAACATACAACAATCAAATTAAAGAATTCTATCATATAAAAACAATTAAATTAAGCAAGCAATTGTAATTATAGATTGAATTCAAAGGAACAGATTAATGGGAAATTATAAAAGAACCTCAAAGCGGCATCTGATTACAGTGAATTGATCCTCGAGGTTTAGTTCTCCATTACCGTACAGAGCAAAAGAGTCGAAACAAAATTGTGAATAGTAAAACGTGGTAAACAGTAACACGGCTGCTAGACCTATTAGGAATCAGCCAAAAAAATGTTTATGACCCAACTGGGTCGAATGACAAAACCAGACCCACTACTAAACGACCCAAAAACTGAAAATAAAATAGTGCTGCAGCTTCAAACGCAATTCTGGGAGATATAGGTTCCGATTCTGACTTTGACTCCAACATAAAAGTTGTAGCTCTTTCTCTTAGCTTTCCGGCGATTATTAGAACGCCTCAATCGGACTCCCGGAACTCCAGTTATGATTGTTTCCGTGCAGACTGCTAAAGCTGAAAAATAAATACGAAAATCAAATAACAATAAAAATAATTTAAAAAATAAAAACATTATAAAATACAAAAATAAGACAAGCAAACCATGGAAATGTATAAGTACAACCGTAGAGGAATGTGCGTCAAAATGCACTGATCAGAGAGCAAGCCAACTTCGCGCTGATGGCTACAGAAGATGATGGATTAGAATCTACATCTGAATCAGATTCTGAAGAGGTATTTTCTGAACTATCTAGAGAAGAGTTAGTTTCCAGTTTAACAGAACTTCTGGAACTCAAGGCTCATCTTAGTATCAAATACAAAAAGCTGAAGAAGCAGTTTGAATTTGAAACTAAGAAGCTGGAAGTGGAAAATTCTGAACTGAAGGAAAAAGTTTTAAATCTATCCAAAGATAGTGGATCTCCTTCTGAAATAGAAAAATCCATTCCGAGTCTCAATCATATTCTGAAAGAATATGACTCGAGCTTCAGAAAGTTCTTATCTAGAAGTATTGGCAGAAGTCATCTTGCTTCTATGATATATGGTGTTTCTGGAAACAGAAGGTTTGGCTTTGGCTATGAGGGTGATACCTCACATAAATTTGAACCTATTGATGATCTGAAGATCACATACAAGCCATTGTATGATCAGTTCAAATATGGCCATGCACATGATATTAGGCTAACTTCACATGCCCAGAGTTTTAACACTGTTCACACCAAGAAGCATGTGACACATCCTAAGAAATATCATGCTGACAAACCTAAAGAATATCATGTTGTTCCTCCTGTTAAATATCATGCTAAACCCAAGTTCAATCAGAACTTGAGGAGAACTAACAAGAAAGGACCCAAGAAATTGTGGGTACCTAAGGAGAAGATAATTTCTGTTGCAGATATCCTTGGCTACAAAGAAGACAAAAAGCAAAATGTCATGGTACCTGGACACTGGGTGCTCGCGACACATGACGGGAAGAAGGTCTACATTCCAAGACCTGGTGCTTAAACCAGGTGGAGAAGTCAAGTTTGGAGGAGATCAGAAGGGCAAAATCATTGGCTCTGGAACCATAAGTCTTTGTAACTCTCCTTCCATAACTAATGTACTTCTTGTAGAAGGATTAACGCATAACTTATTGTCTATAAGTCAATTAAGTGACAATGGTTATGATATAATCTTCAATCAAAAGTCTTGCAAGGCTGTAAGTCAGAAGGATGGCTTAATCCTATTTACAGGCAAGAGAAAGAACAACATTTATAAGATTGATCTTTCTGATCTTGAGAAGCAGAAGGTGACATGCCTCATGTCTGTTTCTGAAGAGCAATGGGCCTGGCACAGAAGATTAGGACATGCTAGTTTGAGAAAGATTTCTCAGATTAACAAACTAAATCTGGTCAGAGGACTCCCAAATCTGAAATACAAATCAGATGCTCTTTGTGAAGCATGTCAGAAGGGCAAGTTCTCCAAACCTGCATTAAAGTTTAAGAATGTTGTTTCTTCCTCAAGGCCGCTAGAACTCTTGCACATTGATCTGTTTGGCCCAGTCAAAACAACATCTGTCAGAGGAAAGAAATATGGATTAGTCATCGTAGATGATTATAGCCGCTGGACATGGGTAAAGTTCTTAAAACACAAGGATGAGTCTCATTCAGTGTTCGTTGAATTCTGCACTCAGATCCAATCTAAGAAAGAGTGCAAAATCATAAAGGTTAGAAGTGATCATGGTGGTGAATTTGAGAACAGATTCTTTGAGGAGTTCTTCAAAGAAAATGGTATTGCCCATGATTTCTCTTGCCCTAGAACTCCACAGCAAAATGGAGTTGTAGAGCGAAAGAATAGGACTCTACAAGAAATGGCCAGAACCATGATCAATGAAACCAATATGGCTAAGTATTTCTGGGCAGAAGCAATAAACACTGCATGTTACATTCAGAATAGAATCTCTATCAGACCTATTCTAAATAAGACTCCTTATGAATTGTGGAAGAACAGAAAGCCCAACATTTCATATTTTCATCCTTTTGGATGTGTGTGTTTTATTCTGAATACTAAAGATCATCTTGGTAAGTTTGATTCTAAAGCACAAAAGTGTTTCCTTCTTGGATATTCTGAACGCTCTAAAGGCTACAGAGTATACAATACTGAAACATTGATTGTAGAAGAATCAATCAATATCAGGTTTGATGATAAGCTTGGTTTTGAAAAACCAAAGCAGTTTGAGAATTTTGCAGATATAGATATTGATATATCAGAAGCTGTAGAATCAAGAAGCAAAGCTGTAGAAGCTGGTAGTCTCAGAAGCAATGGATCAGAAGATCAAGTTGCTGCATCTTTAGAGAATCTCAGGATTTCTGAAGAGCCAATAGTCAGAAGATCATCTAGACTTGCATCAACTCATTCAGAAGATGTGATTCTTGGGAAGAAAGATGATCCTATCAGAACTAGATCCTTTCTAAAGAATGACTATCAGAAGTAGTGATCAGAATCAGAAGATGTACAGTCTTTTCAGAACAACACAGTTGTCATCTATGAGTATCTGAAAATGAACGCGTGTCCGTACAGTCAGTACAAAGCGTGCAGTTGAAAAGACGCCGATCTAGGTAACTGTGTTAAATCATTTCATTTACCACGTTCTCTCTCCTAATGTCATTTCTCATTGAATGCATAATGATGTCTTTTTCTTGCAATCATTTTCTTTCAAAAATTTTCTTTTCTCTTTATTTTAATTTCTTTTTTTTAAATCGTTTAAATAACCCGCTTCATCTTCATTTCTTCTTTCTCTCTCTCTCTCTCTCTCTCTCTCTCTCTCTCTCTCTCTCTCTCTCTCTCTCTCTCTCTCTCTCTCTCTCTCTCTCTCTCTCTCTCTCTCTCTCTCTCTTTCTTTTGTGTATCTCCTTCGTTGCATTCGTTTTCGAACCCTAGTTTCTGATTTGATCTCAAAGCATAATCATCATGAACTCATCTTCAAGTTCATCAAACCCAGCAGAAAGTCTCACTTCTACACAGATTCTTCTACGCAAATATGGGTATGCTCCTTTGAAAATATGCATGATTCCCATGGACGAACTGGAAGTTCTTTGTGAATCTGCTGTGGACTTCGACAACCTTAGAGCAAATGGTTTTCTGTGTGATGTTAGAATATTGGAGCAAGGATGGTCGAAATATCTTGATAGATTGGTTGGACCAATTTATCCTGAACTTGTGAAGGACTTCTGGGTACATGCAACGGTTACCCCAACTGCTATAATTTCCTTTGTGCTAGGGCATGAAGTGGTTATTACTGAAAAGCTCATCAGGAAGCTGTACAATCTGAATGATGAAGAAGGTTGGTCCGGCTTTCGACCTGGAACGGTTAACTGGAATCAAGTTGAAAATCAAATCTCTCTTGCCTTCGGAGCTGATTCTCATAAAACGGGCACTTTGAGGCCGTTTTATCAAGTATGGGCTGAGATTATTCTGGGTTCTCTTCACCACAGAAAGAAGATGTTCTCTCCCTCCGCCTACATCAGTCCGGATCACAAGTACACTCTCTTCTGCATTGGCAGAAAGATAGAACTCAACATCTCTCACATTTTTTTGAGAATCTGAAGACTTCTATAGTTGAATCAAGAGAAGATGAAAGGGCGAAGTACCCTCATATTCCTAGAAAGACTATTCCTTTCAGAAGAATGATTTCAGACATTCTGATTGAAAGCAAATTGCTGGACTCCATCAGAACACTTGATGCGTCCCATTTTCTTGGAGTAGTTCAGGGTCCCATCTTCAATGGTGTGGATTTGTTCAGACTAGAGCTCATCCAGAATGTATCTTCTGTGTGCACAAGCTTTCCTGACATTCTATCAAGAAGAGTTGCTGTTGAAGGTTTTGTCTCTTTGTTTCATAAAGAACTTCATCAGGTTGTCAAGCTTTACCTGGAAGATTGTGTTAGGAAGCAATCAGATATTGATCCTGCTTGGATCCGTGGCAAAATACTTCTGTCCAAAGCTGATCTTCTGAAGAAGGATCAGAAGGAACAACAGGCAAGGCTAAAAAGAAAGGCCCGAGAAGATGAGGCTAAGAAAGCCAAGAAGCTGAGGGTCACCTATGATCCTGACAAGGTGTACTCTCCTGAATACAGGGATACAAGGATCAGAGACTCTTTTCATACCACCAGATCTACATATGCTTCTTCTGTATCCGTCACCAGGCATGTTTTTACTCCACCTTCTTCTGTTCCTAAACCTTCTACCCAATCACCTCCTTCTGAACCAAAAATCAACTTCACTATACCAAATCCTTCTCCATCATCTCTTTCCACTCCCATTCTAAACCCCACACCTCTAAGTATTCTTCCCCCAACTCCTTCTGATAAATCTTTCTCACCAATCCCCTTCATAAATACTCCATCCTCTTCACAACCTATATTTTCTGATACTCCATCCACATCAATCATTCTCTCAGACGTTCCTTCTTCCTCATCCACCGCACCTCCACCTTCTTTATCCCATCCCATACCTATCAGAAAATCCAAACCCTACTGCCTTCTCTACCCTGACTACAAATTCACCTTCAATCCACCTGAACCTGAACCCTATGCCTACCTGGAACTGTTCAGACATGAGGTGATTAGCAGCTTAGATCTTCTGAAGGATGCCCTCCTAAATGGTCTGGATGATGTTTCTACAAGAAATCTCTGGAGAAGCTTTCGCCAGGATTTTCAAGTAGGAGCAATGGGAGTACAAAAGAGACTAGTGGCTGCTGCCCTTGGTTACCCTGGTTACCTTCTGGAGGGTGATAATGGTATATACTACCATCCTCTCAGAAATTGTGTTGCTGCTGAGGAGAAGCAGTTTGTGGATGAATTGGACGAAGCAAGACTTGCTGCTGCAATGGAAGCTAACCCTTGCAGGGAAATTGTGGTCTGGAGACCTCAATATCCTGTTCTGCTCGGAGACTTCAAGACTCTCTTTGACTTTCTGAGGGAAAACCCTTCTAAGAAAGACCCAAGCTTGGTCATTCCAGAAGTTGTTGACCCACCAGAAGTTGAAGGTCCTTCTGCCCCTAGGAATCTAGCTGCCATTCTTCAGGCACTTGAGAATGGAGATTCTGAGATTCCGGCTGCAGAATATGAAGATGCTTCTATGCAAGAAGCAGATGTAGAAGATCATGTTGCTGAAACAGTTCCCGTTGAGGAAACCCTGCAAATGATCTATCAATAGAAGCTACAGATCACAATGCCATCCCTGTGGATAGAAGCTGCGAAGCTTCTTCTGATGAACCTTCCCGTCTTGCAAGGACTCTGGAAGTTATTCAGAAGAACCAGGATGAGTAAAGCTCAGTCAATGCTGAGTTTAGAGCTTTCATGGAGAGGCAGGATGAGCACAACAATGGGGTTCAAGATATGCTGGCCAAGATCTTGTCGAAGCTAGGGTCATCTTAGATTGAGTCTTAGTTGTTTTGTTTTCTCTGTTTTTTGCTTTGCTGCATCTGTTTTGTGCATCTTCTCTTGCTATCCTCATGTACTTCTGTACTTCTGTCTTCTTGAGCTTAATGGAAACTTATCTTTTTCTTCCATCTGTTTCCTTTTGTTTTTCATCTGAATCTTTTATGTTTTTGATGTTATGACAAAAAGGGGGAGAAAATGTGATAAATGATCTGATTAATATTATCAGTTACCGAGTAAAAAGGCCCCACATTTGCTAACAGAACTTGCAAAGTTCTATGGTTTTTGAGTGTTTGACTTGCAGGAATTAAAGATCCTCTTCAAAGCTCAACAGGAGAAGCAATTCTAAAGAATCAAGCTCTTGGATTCTTGAAGCAAGCTGAGTGCTATGAAGATTCAGAATCAGAAGCAAGAAGCAAGAAGGAAGAATGTTCAGATATTCTGATGATAGAATATGCTCTGAAACATTATGTTTATTTGTTCTGATACATATTATGTGGCTCTGATACATATTATGTGTTCTGACTCATTCATGCTGACTTTTGTCGTTTAGCGTTGTTCTGTAACATTTCAGGATGTAGAGATGCTCTGATGATGCTCTGGTACATTCAGCAATGTTCTGATACAATCTAGCATGAAGTGATGTAAGAAGAAATTCAAGCTCTGAAGCTTTCCTGATGGAAGCAAGAATCAGAAGCTGTGAATGTTCTGAAGATCAAAGAAATTCAAGTTCTGAAGCTGTCCGATGGAAGCAAGAATCAGAAGCTGTGAATGTTTTGAAGATCAAAGAAATTCAAGTTCTGAAGCTGTCCGATGGAAGCAAGAATCGGAAGCTGTGAATGTTCTGAGGATCTAAAGAAATTCAAAGTTCTGAAGCTGTCCTATGGAAGCAAGAATCAGAAGTCATGAATGTTCTGAAGATCAAGCATATGTGAACGTCTCTACTGAAATACTCAGGGAAGTCTTTTATTATTAAAATTCTTCTAGTGTTTATTTCAGGGGGAGATTATCTATCTTAGGGGGAGATTATAAATCTCAGGGGGAGACATATTCACATGTTTATGCTTTAGCTGTGTAATTGTCTTTAGTCGTCTGCTCTTTCTGATCGCAAATTCATATCATTTATATATGTTTTTGTCATCATCAAAAAGGGGGAGATTGTTAGAACAAGGTTTGTTCTGATCAATATTCTTAGTTTTGATGATAACAAGGATATGAATTTTGGATGAGATAATGTGGTACTCTAATACACTGCAATTTCCCTTTCAAGAAATATATAAAGAGTATGCACAAATCAGCGCTCAGAAGCTTTGACTCAGAAGGTTCAGCATGCAACATCAGAACATGGTCTGGCAAGACATCAGAAGATGGTCAAGCAGAATCAGAACATGGGTCTATGGAAGCATCAGAAGAACTTGAGATCAGAAGCAGAAGCACTGAAGTTCTCATGGTATCACGCTCAGAAGCACTTCAAGGTCAGAAGACAAGAAGATGCTCTGCACCAAGCTGTTTGACTCTGATGATATTCAAACGTTGTATACACAAACATCAGATCAGAAGCAAGTACAAGATGGCAGGCTATGCTGACTGACAAAAGGAACGTTAGAAGCTATTAAAGGCAACGTTAGTAGACACAGCGTAAACAAGGCTCGAGGTAGTTGACAAAAGAGTGAAACATTAAATGCAATGCTGTACGGAATACGCAAAGCATTAAATGCTCCCAACGGTCATCTTCTCAAGTGCCTATAAATATGAAGTTCTGATGAGAAGCAAGGTTACACACCGATTCTGACGAATTCTGTGAATACAAACTTGCTGAAACGCTGTTCAAATCAAAGCTCACAAACTTCATCTTCATCAAAGCTCACTACATTGCTATTGTAATATATTAGTGAGATTAAGCTTAAACCTTAAGAGAAATATCACTGTTGTGATTATAGCTTTTCAGAAGCATTGTAATACTCTTAGAATTGATTACATTAATTTGTAAGTAACTAGAGTGATCAAGTGTGATCAGGATACTCTAGGAAGTCTTAGCTTGTGTCTAAGCAGTTGTAACTAGAGTGATCACGTGGTGGTCAGGATACTCTAGAAAGTCTTAGCTTGTGTCTAAGCAATTGTTCCTGGAGTGATCAGGTTGTGATCAGGATACTCTAGAAGACTTAGTCGCGGGCTAAGTGGAAAACCATTATAATCTGTTGAGATTAGTGGATTAAATCCTCAGGTGAGGTAAATCACTCCAAGGGGGTGGATTGGAGTAGTTTAGTTAACAACGAACCAGGATAAAAATAACTGTGCAATTTGTTTTTATCGTTCAAGTTTTTAGACTACACTTATTCAAACCCCCCCTTTCTAAGTGTTTTTCTATCCTTCAGAATATGTTCAAATCTAATTGAAAACATGTGTATGTATAAAACCGAATCAAAAAAATAAAGAAGAGGAAGTCATGAAACCAGGATCGCGATTTTGCAATTCGAGATGCTTTGCTCGCTTGAGATTGGCTGGAACGTATCCAAGGACTCCCAGTAGCTTGTAGGCGTGCTTTGTATGGCTTGAATCAGTCTCAGTCCTCTTCTGCTATTCTTCTCGATTTCATGTTTTTTTTGTTTCTGTTAGGGGTTCACCAGGCTGCCAAAAAACCTCCTTTTACTTCTGATTTTGTCCACTATAAGTATGTGGGGATTTAGGTTAACAAAAGTGAACCAAATCTTCATAATTGGCATGATTGAGATTGGATTTTTAGATTAATATCTTTTATTCCAATCTTACTAAACTTGGCCAATATTGCTCCTTTTTCCATCAATCTTCATGCGCATGATTTTGGTATGAATCAAATATATTTTGATTATTGAAATCGATTTAAAAGACATCCCAATCATAATATTTGATATTTTACAAAATTTATGTGAATTATATCACTTTAAATGAATAAAAAATACATATAAAATTAAATAAATTCGTGGGACTTGGATTTGAAGTCTTTGATAACTTGGGGAGCAAGATTGGGCCAAGAAAGATTGGGTCTCTTTGCAAGAAAATCCATTTTGAAGCCTTTTACTTCACATTTTTCCCCTTTGAAATCGCCTGACTTTGACAAGGCATATCTTCCTCAATTTTTAAGGTATGGAAGAGTTCCATGACTTTTTGAAAACCTCAAGATGTCCTCTACAAGCCACTTTGGAAGCTTTTTTCCATTTGAATAATTTATCTTGATGATATTGGCTTTGACAAAAAACTGCTTTAGGTTGACTTTCAAAAAGGACCCATAATGTTTTGATCCATATCTCTCAAATGAAGCATTTTTGGACTTGATGAACCATGATCAATTCTTGATCAAATGGTGAATGATACTTTAATATGAGGATGTTGACAAAAAATTAGGAGTTTTGACTCTATTCGACCACAGTTGACTTTTAGGTCAACCCAGTCGACTGTTGATTTTCTGAACAATTGAGTGATCAATCTTTTGAATTGAGACCTGAGATTTGTCGTGGAGGTAGTGTAGGGTATCATAGACCATGTGGGATGCCTTAGAGCCATTGGTTCAGTGATTTTCCTTCAGAATAATAAAACCCTAGTTCTCTGAGCCTTGTTTAGGAGAGTGTGTCTTGGAGCTTTGTACTTTGATTTAAATTTGAACAAGAGAAATAGTATGGGCAAATTTTGAGGTATGACAGCTGCCCCTATTCATTTATCTTAAACCTGAAGATGTAGAGTGGTTTGTATGCCAGTCGGTATCTGAAGGTGGAAGATGATTGAACACTAAAATACCAAGAAATTTTCCCTAGCTGAAGTAGGGACTTTTGTCGGAGATGGGCTTGAAGATGCCATCCAGGTGTTTGGAGAAGATGTATGATTGAGATGGGCTTGAAGATGCCATCTAACTTGATATACTTGAGAGTCATAATACGTCGTACGTCAGACCGTTTCTGAGAGATAGACTTAGGTTGAGTCGTACGTTAGACTGGGTCTAGTTTGCATCAGTAGATGTTTGGAAAATCGTGCGTTAGGCTGAAGGATGTGTCGTACGTCAGATCAGATCCAATTTGCATCCGTAGATGTCTGGAAAACCGTGCGTTAGGTCGAAGAATGAGTCACTCGTTAGACTAATCCAATTTGCATCCTTAGATGTCTAGAAGACCGTGCGTTAGGCTGAAGGATGTGTCGTACGTCAGATCATATCCAATTTGCATCCGTAGATGTCTAGAAAACCGTGCGTTAAGTCGAAGGATGAGTCGTGCGTTAGACTAAATCCAATTTGCATCCGTAGATGTCTGGAAAACCGTGCGTTAGTGATCGGAAAAATAGCAAGTGTACTATTTTCACCGGTGTAGTTATAATGGGTTTTACCCCAAGTATCGATCACGAGGATTGCGTAGGAAACACAAGTTATTTAAGTCAATTAAACAAAAGAGCAAATAGGTGTTTTGTTATAATGCAATAAGTAAATTTAAATAAAAGAAATAATAAAAATAAGCTGAAATTAAAGTTTGACTTTTTAGATGTAATTTGAGGTAATGCCAGGGTAGGTGTTTGATCTTCCTTATAATGACTCTGTAAAAAGATCTCTTCAACAAGTTCATAGAATGCAACTATTTGTTCTTAAGGGTGTTTCCCTAAGTCCTTAGTGGAAAACCTTTTGGTTTGCAATCCTATTGCCTAAGTCCTTAGAAACAAAGGTTTGTAAACCAAAGATGTAAATAATCAAGAATGTTCAAATAACCTTTCGGTATCCCTAGTCCTAGGTGATAACTACTAGATCAAATTGTTTAAAAACCTTAACAACCGTAGTCCTACAAATTGTTAACCGTAGATCAATCTTTGTTTTTCCGACAAAGAAGGCATAAAAACATTAAACAATCAAATTGCATAAAACTAATACTTGATTAAAGAAATACGGAATTCAAAAGTCATTACAATTCAAATCAGGGACACCCCCCTGGCATTGGGGGGTTTAGCCTCTCATAATATTCAAGAAACCAAAATCAGAAAGTTTAGACATTTACAAAAGATTAGGAGAACTCTGATCTTCAATGGTTTCCACCGTTGAATCTCTTCGTCTTCCACAACCTTGATAACGCTATCTTGCTCTCTTCTGGAATTCTTTCGTACGATCCAAAAGTGTCTTCCCCTTGTCTCTCAAGCCTCTTTTAATCCCTCTAGGTTTTCAGATTTCAGCCACAATGCCCAAACTGCCCCCGGACTTTAAAAATTGGAAAAACCACAAATTTAGAAATCCTGCCCGCACCGCTGACACGGCCGTGTCCCTTGACACGGGCAGACCGTGTCCGCTTCTGGTCTGGGAGATAAATTCTTCTTGAGGCCTGACACGGCCGTGTCAGGTGGCACGGTCAGACCGTGTCCGCCTCTGCCCATATGCTTTTTCCTTGCTTTTTGCTTCTTTCTTCACATCTTTTGGCCACGCGATCTTCCATCAATCTGAAGCTAACCTGAAACCATTACCAAACGAGATCAAAAGCACCTAATTGACAATGAAAACGACATAAAAATACATTGCTCATAGAATAACTAGAATTAGATGAATTAAAGAAAAACACTTAAAAACAACCACAAAGTGTTACCAAGTATGGCGATCTTATGCCGAATGTATGACGAAATTAAGTAGAAATGGTGACCGATCACAACCCCAAACTTATCTCATTGCTTGTCCTCAAGTGATGCAAGAGATCAAACAGAGGTCACCTTAAACTTTTCTTTTCCACAACATAGTCGATGTCTTTCGCAACTTACTTCTCTTTCTTGATTAGGCGTTCGGGCTTATAGAACCTTGTTGTCCATCACACTTCACAACAGAGTGTATTTCACCTGCAAACTTTTCACACTTCTCACATTGTCTCTCAGGGTTAGAGTGTTTTTCGCTCAACATCACGATATGCAATATCAACCCTTGACTTTGCATGCATCCTACTTTCACTACACAAAGAGAATTCACACACTTTTGAGGACTTTTTAGGTTGTAACGGGGCTGAGGTGAAAGGAAGGATAAACAAGAGATTGATATGCAAATGGTTTATGAACTAGAACTTATGTTATTTTTCTTGTCTTTGTGTTCGATTTTGTGTGAGGGGGTTTCTTCTTAGACTCTCCTTTTTACCTAATTACCGGGTAATCAACATCGTTCGAGTCTTTCAAATCTTTTTAGGCAAGTGTTTTAAACTATTTTTTCTCTTTTTTTTCTTGTGCTTTACACACTTTTCTCTAATTTTTTTTTTATATCACACTTGCCCTTTATTTTCTTAAGCACTACCCCAAACTTACAATTTCACACAGATTCAAAAGAAACAATAATTACACAAGTGCCAAACAAAGATGATAGAATTATGGTTAAGGATGACATGTGTGGGTTTAACAAACAAGGGGGGATGGCTCAACGGGTTTAACGAGGGATAGAACAAAAATAAATGAAGGATAGAAAGGCTCTGGGGAGAACAAACAAGTGCCTCAGTGTGTGATTTCATAATTGTACTGTGTCGGTAGGACAAACGCAAAATTAGAGAGATAAAGTCATACCTGATTTCACTCTCATGATGATCTTTACATGTGTTTGGCATTTTATGTTCCTCACCACGTAGGCTAAGTTTGCAGCTTCAACACACCCTTTATGTCATGTGACTTTCCTTTCCGGCTCGATTTCACCACTTACCTTCTCAGTCCTGTTCTTCAAGTTGCGTCCGACACTTTCGGCTATGTCCACTTCCAAAGTACCTCGAGAGATTAAGTTCAGGTTGCACCTTTCATCCACTAACTACCAATCATCATTCATTTGGCATCCATCACTCAATCTATAACACAATGTCAACACAGCACACAAACAAAAACAAAAATGGAAAACAACTAAAAGCAAATGCAAAGAACCCCTCCCACACTTGAACTAAACATTGTCCTCAATGTTTTAGAACCAGCCTCAGAGAGGTTGCTTACAGAGGTATTGCATTCCAATGATCACTTCCTAGATTCCACTGGAGATGCTCTCTTTTATTTCCTGAAAATAAGACAAACAACCTGAAAGATTTATTATTAAAACCGTGGGTTGCCTCCCACGAAGCGCTTCGTTTAACGTCGCATGGCTCGACGGTCCATTACCCTCTTTTATGGAGGGTATTTCCTTTTCCAAACCTTGTTGCTTGCCACTTCCGCAACCGCGAACTCATGAAGATGAAAAGCCTGGATAACTTTTCTCTTCAATTTGCTTCCCACATTTTTCTCGATTTCCTTAGCTTTCTTAGGACTTTTGGCGGCTACATAAGTTGGTTCCAACAGAGAGGCTATGCTTGAAACTTTTTCTTGGAGATTTTTAAGATTTTTGTCTTCTTGTTCACCTTCCGTCATACCAGTTGAAGTTTTCTCATTCACATCTGACCTATGTTTCCTGACTCCTAACATCTTCAAGGTTACTTCTTCATCAAATGATTTCAGCATTAGCGTCCCTTTTTCAATGTCAAAATTACAGCGGCCTGTCGACAAAAAGGGTCTCCCAAGAAGGATAGGAGTTTCTTCATCTTCCAGAATGTCCATGATGTGGAAGTCAACAGGGAAAACAAACTTATCAACTTCCACTAGTACATCTTCAGCTACCCCATAGGATTTCTTAACGGTGTGATCGGCGAACCTTAACTGTGTCTTACTTTCATTAATCTTTTCTAATTCAAGCTTTTTGAAAATGGATAAAGGCATTAAACTTACGCTAGAACCAGAATCGAGGAGTACCTTTTTAAATGCTATATTCTTGATAGTGCATGGTATCGCCACCGGCCCAGGGTCTTTCCTCTTAATTGGGATCTTTCTTGCTGAAGAGACTATACCACACTTCTCGATTACAATTTTTGGTTCTCCTCCTAGTGATCTCTTTTTCGCCAACACCTCCTTCATAAATTTCTTATACAAAGGCATGTGCTCAAGTGCTTCAAAAAAAGGTAGATTCACCTCTAACCTTTTGAACAATTTAGTGAACTTCTTAAAGTCTTTCTCTTTTGAATTCTTCTTTGTTACTCTTGAAGGGAAGGGTAGTTTAATTTCCGGTTCAGCACCTTTTTTAATTTTTTCTTCAGCTGGTTTAACCGGTGGTATCACCACTTCTGGCTCTCTTGGGTTCTCTCTTATTTCCAAATCTACCTCTATCACCATAGGGTCATCTATCTCTTCTTTTTCCTTTTCCGATTCTAACACCTTTTTACTCCTTGTTGTAACAGCATTGATCTTCTCTAGATTTTTTTGATCTTTCACAGTTTCGTTCGGAAAGTTTCCTTGTGCCTGTAGAGTGAGATGTTGTGCTATTTGACCCATTTGAACTTCAAGATTTTTGATTGAAGCCGTGGTGTTCCTGAGGTTGGCTCTTGTCTCTTCTTGAAACTGAGAGTTTTGGGTTGCCACTTTTTCAAGAGCGATCTCCCAATCTTCTTTCTTTGGTACCTGTTGTTGAAATTGTTAAGGATGATGTTGGAATTGTTGTTGATATGGAAGTTGTTGTTGTGGAGGTCTGTGTTGTTGTGATTGCGCTGGAGTTTGAAATTGGGTTGATCCTTGCTTTTGAAAGTTTCCTTGTTGGTCCTTCCATGCGAAATTAGGATGATTTTTCCAACCCGGATTATAAGTATTGGCGTATGGATTATTTTGCCTCAACATATGAATCTGTTCCACCTGTTCCTGCGTTGCCACACAATGCATAGCAAAATGTGGTCCACTACATATTTCACATACAACTGAGGCAGCTGGTTCAATTTGTGCTACCTTTTTTTCACTAAGATTCATCTTCTTCAGTCTTCTTTCTACTTCAGCTGCAATTTGGTCTTCCATTTTAACTACCTGATCAGCAAGCTTCAAATCAATTTTACCTTCCGGTTGGCTCATTGCACGGTCATATAACTCGATGTGCTCATTAGCAGCAATAGCTTCTATGATCCTCTTGATACCCGTGGCTGTTGAAAAATTAGTTGAGCCACCGGCAGCCGTATCAATAAGCTGTTTTGTCTTAATTCGGAGACCATTTACGAAAGTCTGCATTTGCTCGGTTGGGTCCATATTATGAGTAGGACATGCAACCAAACATCTCTTGAACCTTTTGTATGCATCCCCCAACGATTCCCCTTCTTTCTGCTTGAAGTTTACAATATCATATCTTTTTCGGATGAAAACTGATGCGGTGAAGTATTCGTTCAAGAAAGCGGTTTCCATCTGTTGCCATGTTGTGATGCTTCCAGCTGGAAGTGAGTAAAACCATTCTTCCGCATCTTCAGATAAGGTAAAAGGAAACATTACAAGTCTCTTAGCTTCTTCAGAATGACCTTCAATCTTTAATGACGTTGTCGTGGTGAGGAATCTTTGTAGATGCTTATTTGCATCTTCATTGATTCGTCCCGCAAACGGCTTGCTCTCCAACTGTCGGATAGTTGAAGGATGAAGTTGGAAGTGTGCAACATTGACCGGTTGGTTTACAATGGTCATTCTTCCAAGCGGTGCAATGGCCCTTCCATAATCACCCAAAAGTCTCTCTGGAGGAGGTGGATCAGCTGCCATAGTTTCAGGCTCAGAATCTGACTGCTCGGACTGAATAGATATTACTTCTTCGTCTTCTGATTCTGAAACTACAGGGGAGTCTTCTTTCGATGCCAGTCTTTTTCGCTTGACTTCTCGGAGTCGTGCTCTCAATAGTCTTTCTGGTTCTGCGTTAAAAAGAAGTTCAGCTGAGGCCTTACCTCGCATACAAGATTAGAAATCGATTAGTAGATAAGTTAAAAAAAAATAAAATTAAAATAAGCAAATAAAAATTTCAGCAAAAAGAATTTTAATTGCAGAGCAATAAAATTTTAATTGACTAAAATAAAACTTATATTTTGGCAATCCCCGGCAACGGCGCCAAAAACTTGATCGGAAAAATAGCAAGTGTACTATTTTCACCGGTGTAGTTACAATGGGTTTTACCCCAAGTATCGATCACGAGGATTGCGTAGGAAACACAAGTTATTTAAGTCAATTAAACAAAAGAGCAAATAGGTGTTTTGTTATAATGCAATAAGTAAATTTAAATAAAAGAAATAATAAAAATAAGCTGAAATTAAAGTTTGACTTTTTAGATGTAATTTGAGGTAATGCCAGGGTAGGTGTTTGATCTTCCTTATAATGACTCTGTAAAAAGATCTCTTCAACAAGTTCATAGAATGCAACTATTTGTTCTTAAGGGTGTTTCCCTAAGTCCTTAGTGGAAAACCTTTTGGTTTGCAATCCTATTGCCCAAGTCCTTAGAAACAAAGGTTTGCAAACCAAAGATGTAAATAATCAAGGATGTTCAAATAACCTTTCGGTATCCCTAGTCCTAGGTGATAACTACTAGATCAAATTGTTTAAAAACCTTAACAACCGTAGTCCTACAAATTGTTAACCGTAGATCAATCTTTGTTTTTCCGACAAAGAAGGCATAAAAACATTAAACAATCAAATTGCATAAAACTAATACTTGATTAAAGAAATACGGAATTCAAAAGTCATTACAATTCAAATCAGGGACACCCCCCTGGCATTGGGGGGTTTAGCCTCTCATAATATTCAAGAAACCAAAATCAGAAAGTTTAGACATTTACAAAAGATTAGGAGAACTCTGATCTTCAATGGTTTCCACCGTTGAATCTCTTCGTCTTCCACAACCTTGATAACGCTATCTTGCTCTCTTCTGGAATTCTTTCGTACGATCCAAAAGTGTCTTCCCCTTGTCTCTCAAGCCTCTTCTAATCCCTCTAGGTTTTCAGATTTCAGCCACAATGCCCAAACTGCCCCCGGACTTTAAAAATTGGAAAAACCACAAATTTAGAAATCCTGCCCGCACCGCTGACACGGCCGTGTCCCTTGACACGGGCAGACCGTGTCCGCTTCTGGTCTGGGAGATAAATTCTTCTTGAGGCCTGACACGGCCGTGTCAGGTGGCACGGTCAGACCGTGTCCGCCTCTGCCCATATGCTTTTTCCTTGCTTTTTGCTTCTTTCTTCACATCTTTTGGCCACGCGATCTTCCATCAATCTGAAGCTAACCTGAAACCATTACCAAACGAGATCAAAAGCACCTAATTGACAATGAAAACGACATAAAAATACATTGCTCATAGAATAACTAGAATTAGATGAATTAAAGAAAAACACTTAAAAACAACCACAAAGTGTTACCAAGTATGGCGATCTTATGCCGAATGTATGACGAAATTAAGTAGAAATGGTGACCGATCAGTTAGGTTGAAGGATGAGTCGTGCATTAGACTAAATCCAATTTGCATCCGTAGATGTCTGGAAAACCGTGTGTTAGGTTGAAGGATGAGTCGTGCGTTAGACTAAATCCAATTTGCATCTGTAGATGTCTAGAAAACCGTGCGTTAGATTGAGAGATGAGTCGTGCGTTAGACTAAATCCAATTTGCATCCGTAGATGTCTGGAAAACCGTGCGTTAGGCTGAAAGATAAGTCGTACGTTAGACTAATCCAATTTGCATCCGTAGATGTCTGGAAGGCCGTGCGTTAGGCTTTTCTTTGAATAAGATTCAAATCTTTGTAATGTACCTGTCACATATTGTCAGTTTTTATGTATTATTTATGATGCATGTAATGAATGGGATGGAGTCCTCAAAATAAATGGGGCACTTCGTATGTTATGTATGAATTATAACCGTATGCAGTTTATGAATATGTATGTGTAGCAACCTGCCCTAAAAATTAATGTTTTAGAGTCGCCACCTATTCTGAAGGGCGAATAGGAAACCCTACGCAGTATAGAGATCAGGGTAAGATACTATATTCAGGTCGAGGGAAGGTGTTAGGCACCCTCAACCCTTTCCTATGGCTTTGAATCTAAGGTCAACAGTTTTATGGCTAAGAGTATTAAGGTAAGGTTTATGCTTTCGAGGGTTAAATAATTAAGGGGAATGAATCGGGAAAAAATGAGATTTAGAGGGAAGGGGACTCGCCTTGTTGCCAAGTGCCTACGTATCTCCTTAGGGAGAATCAGAGTCAACGTAGTTCGGGGTACGGGTTGTACGCCCTTAAGATTTGAAATTTGATTGAATGTGAATTTAGAGGCTTTTGAATGGCCTATGTAGTTTTGAATGAGGATGAAAATCCGTAGTTTGATATTGAAGTTTTGAAAGGCTTGAAAAGTGTTTTGAGGTTTGGGCGTACAACCCTGATTTTAATTTATACTATTAATCGCGATGATCAATAGGTTTGATCACCATAATTAACAGATTAATGAAAGCATTGCTAATTATTCTAATCGATTGATTCGATTATCACCGTTAGCAAATTGATGTGTTATTTAATTTTATCGTTATCCCTCATAATCAATAGCTTTGATTACAAATAATAACGAATTGATAAAGGAATGCTAATCATCGTAACCAATGGATTTGGTTAAAACCATTTAGCAAAATAAGTTTATTTATCTTAATTTATATTTAATTATTTAAAGGATTGATTATTACCCCTCGCGACCAATAGATTTAGTCGAAACGAATAACAAATTAAATCCTATTATTTTGGCTAGAAAACTAATGGGATCGAACAAACCTTAATGCCTTTATAACAATTTTCTAGGGTTTTGTGATTTATAATTAATATGATTAAATAAAATTAAATCGAATAATCGAAATAGTCGGGAAAACCATCCTAACCCTAATTATAGACCTAATCCTAGTTTATAAATATTCTAATTAAATTATATAAATTAATTAAACTAAATAATTATTATTTAACCTAAATAACTTAAATAAATAAAAAGAAAAAAACCTGGCAGTTATCCTGTGTTGTGGCTTCTTGAAGTTCCATGGTAGACTCGCGCCCTTGTGTACGTTAGATCAGGACTGTAGGAGATCTGATGGTGGTGATTGAGTGTGCAGCGTAGGTGCATGTGAAGCAGCAGCGTGCTGGATTATCAGGGAACAATTTAGTAAAACAAATGTCTAGAGTGGGGTTCGAACCCCTGCACCATGCCTCGCAAATACTCACTCTTGCCAATTGTACCAGAATTGTTAGTCATTTATTTTATGCACAGAAAATATTATATATAAAAATCCAATGAATTAATGAGACAGTCAAACAAATATCAGCGTGGGACCCAGTGTGTTATGAACACCCAATCGTGGTTAGAGAGAGGAGGCTGGAATTTTGACCAGCCAACCAATGGCCTCCACGCGTGAGAAGACGAAGAGAGAACATGAAAACCTTTTGGCCTGCCAATAACATCACGACACACGTCCATGCGCTGGCTTCAAAGCCTCTATTTACTGTTCACCTTCTTCAACCTTGATACCTACGCAAATACCTGCGGATTCTCTTGGGGATTTTGCTGCGGATTTATTACCATCTCCGTACCAGAATTTTAGCATTTCAAAACCTGCAAAAACACGCAGATTCAAACAGAAAAGAGACCCAGGTAGACTGATTCGACTGCTGCGAATCCAACGGCGTGGTCGTTTTGGCCTGAATCGGTCTAAAAAGCATGATACGAGAAATAAGATTCTCGAGCCCTAGCCATGGCAGCATGCGTTATGGGCTTATAAACTTCGCTTCAATGGTACAGGCCTGTCCTAAACATCATCATAAACTCATATGCACGGTTAGATTTCATTTAAACATATAAATACATTGAAAACGAAAATTGAACATGAAAGGTAGTGAAGAACGTGAGGGGAGAGTTCTGGGCAGCATGGGGCACATGTAAGGGTTATTGAGCACTTTCTTTTACCTCTGGAACATGATAGGGTACTTGGAAGACCTTGAGGAAGGCTATAAACCCCCACCCGAAATTGCAAGTTTTGTTACATGACTTTTGGAATACAAACCCTAATCCTTGGCCTTTCCTCCCCCCTCTCGTGGCTGCCCTCTTTTCTTATATATATGTGAGAGTATTTTAGGGTTATTAAACTTGATTGGCAAGGGAAAATAATGGAAGAAATTTGATTCTTTCTTTCATCAAATGTTTCCAAATATGGCTAATTCTCCTCTTCATCTATTTTCTCACGTGTAATATCAATTTGGAACCAATTTGGATCTTAAGAATTAATCATATGATTTTCCAACTTTAAATCATGATTTTATTTATTTATTTTTGTATTTAAATGACTAAATCCAAAATTAAATTAATTTAAATCACAAAATAATTGGAAATTGGTTTATGGGCTTTCAATGAACTTAATATCACATGGATAACTCAATTTTAGAAGCCCAATGCTCAAAGATGTGCAAATAGTCAATTAAGGTTGCAAAACACTTCATGAATTTTATCCAACTTGTGCGCCTCGTATCTCATTCAATTTTAATTGTATGAATACATTTTAGGACTTTTTAGAAAGCTAAAGGAGTCCTCTAAATGACCTTTTTGGTTTTGTCTTGATTGAACCTTCCGTTCTCCAGTTATGAGTCTTGACCTAAAAGGTGTTTTTTCATTGACTTTTCGGAGGACCTATAATGTTTTTGTCCATACCTCCCAAATGGTGCATTTCTTGATTTTGGGCCCAACATCAAAGTTGTAGAGGATGAAATTTCCTTGAGAGTAGGCTCTGGTTGGGGAATTTCTGACAAACCATGCGAGAGTTATGACCGGTCAAAGTTGCGTTGACTTTCTCCTTTTTAAAAACCCTAATTCGAACCTTTGATTAGAAGAGAGTGACTTGAGTTTAACCATTGAGCCTCGAGGCATTGGAGATGAAAAGAGGAAGGCAAATTTTGGGGTATGACAGCTGCCCCTGTTCAATCTTCTTAAACCTGAAGAGTCAGATAGGCACGTCTGCCTATCGTGATCTAAAGGTAGAAGATGATTGGACACTGAGAATGCCCCGAAATTTGCATTTGTTGGGAAGAAGTTATGTGGGAGATGGGCTTATAGATGCCATCTATTTGCCTGGCAGGGTACTTGTCTAAAGCGTATGCTTTTCAGAACTGGATCATTTGATTGTATCTGAGGAGAGAGGAATTAATGTCTTACATAAGACTACCTGAAGAGGTTTTTTTTTAGAAAGGATATGAAATGTCTCAACAAGACTACCTAGATAGGTTAGGATACGTCTTACACAAGACTAACCTAGAAAAGTTTTTGGAAAGGATGTGATATGTCTTACACAAGACTTACCTGGAAAGGCTCTTAGACAGGATACGATACATTTTAAACAAAACTACCTAGAAAGGTTCTTATAAAGGGCACGATATGTTTTAAACAAAACTACCTAGATAGGTTCCTATAAAGGATACGATACGTTTTAAACAAAACTACGTAGAAAGGTTCCTATAAAGGGCACGATATGTTTTAAACAAAACTACCTAGAAAGGTTCCTATAAAGGGTACGATACATTTTAAACAAAACTACCTAGAAAGGTTCCTATAAAGGACGTGAGACGTTTTAGACAAAACTACCTAGAAAGGTTCCTATAAAGGCTATGAAATATTTTAAACAAAACTACCTAGAAAGGTTCCTATAAAGGTCGTGGAATGTTTTAAACAAAACTACCTAGAAAGGTTCCTATAAAGGCTATGAAATATTTTAAACAAAAACTACCTAGAAAGGTTCCTATAAAGGTCGTGGAATGTTTTAAACAAAACTACCTAGAAAGGTTCCTATAAAGGCTATGAAATATTTTAAACAAAACTACCTAGACAGGTTCCTATAAAGGTCGTGGAACGTTTTAAACAAAACTACCTAGAAAGGTTCCTATAAAGGTCGTGGAATGTTTTAAACAAAACTACCTAGAAAGGTTCCTATAAAGGCTATGAAATATTTTAAACAAAACTACCTAGAAAGGTTCCTATAAAGGTCGTGGAACGTTTTCAACAAAACTACCTAGAAAAGGTCAGGATATGTCTTACACAAGACTGCTTGGAAAGGTTAGGATAATTGTTTAGGACAAGACTACCTGGAGAGGTAAGAAACTCTTTGATTGCTTCTGCATTGTCCTTGAAGAAAGACTTGGAATGAGGTATTAGAGTTGTATATGTTGAGATTGAATCGTTGATACGATCGTTGATACCATGATTCATTATTGTTTACCAAAAGACATTTTACTTTCAAAGATAAATCATTTAAAGAAATCATAAAAATGTTATTAATTCTTGTACCTTTGAGTTTTACCTCATTGGTGACTTCATCGATGATCAAGCATTCTTCCTTAGTGAATTTGATCTTGAAGCCTTTGTCACAAAGTTGGCTAATGCTTAGAAGATTATGCTTTAGTCCTTCAACATAAAGGACATCTTCAATGGATGTGAAAGGTGGTGCACCAACTTTGCCTTTTCCAAGAATTCTTCCCTTATTGTTGTCTCCATAAGTGACAAAACCCTTGGCCTTTAACCTTAGATCTGAAAATTGGTTTAGGTCTCCCGTCATATGCTTTGAACAACCACTATCTAGATACCATAGGTTTGAGGTGGTCTTCAAGCATGCCTACAAAACAAATTAAGTTTTGTTAGGTACCCAAATGGCTTTGGGTCCATCATAGTTAGTTCCTTTCTTTACCCATACATAATGTCCACTAGGAACACTAAAGTTCCTTACATAACAAGCATTGGGTGTGTGACCAATAATACCACAATAAAAGCAAGTAGGTTCAAAGTTACTTCTATATCTAGGAGGATAAGATTTCTTCTTAACAAAGTTCTTCCTTTTAGGATAATGTTGCATTACTTTAGGCTTGATCACTTTCTCTTGAATTGGTTGGTTACTAGCCTTGACAAAGATAGTCTTGTTGGATCTTGGTTTATCAAATTTAGAGAAACCAAGTCCGCTCTTATCATTGGAGTATCTTTGTGTGCTAAGAACATTTTCCAATCCAATTTGCCCTTTTTCATATCTTTCTAAAACACGTTTTAATTGGACAATTTGGAAGGAAAGTGATTCACAATTCTTGCATGCAACATTATCTTCTTGAACACTAATCACTTTTTCTTTGTCATTTTTATGTTCTACTTCAATTATCTTAACCTTCTCTTCTAAAGATGATATTATTTTCTTTTGAGATGAGATAGTTTTATAGAGAATTTTGCATTCTTTTAATAATTCATCTATTGCACCTTGTGCACCATTATCAAAAAGAGAATCATCATAACTAACCTCGCCTTCTTCATCGTCGGAGTGGTGTGATGCCATTAGTGCTAGGTTTGCACTTTCGTCACTATCGGAGTCCGATGAGGAACTTACTTCATTATCTTCCCATGCTATGTAGGCCTTTTTATTTTTGAACTCCCTTTTTCCTTTGAATCCATTCTTCTTCGAAAGCTTTGGACATTCCGGCTTTATGTGTCCTTGTTTCCCACATTCATAGCATGTAACTTCTTGTGATGAAGTGGATGCTTCCTTATCTTTATGCTTTGAGAATTTCTTTCTTTTGACATAGTTAGTATTATCAATATTATTTTTATTAAAAAATTTGCCTAACCTTTTTACAAGAAGCAAGAAGTTTTCATCTTCATCCGATGCATCTTTCATTTTGCTTTCTTTTGAATCTACTTTTAGTGCAATGCCTTTGGATTTCTTCTCTAAGTTCTCATGCTTTTCCAATCTTCCAAGTTCTGTCTCATATTCTTGAAGTTTTCCAAATAGTGTTGCGGAAGTAAGTTTTGATAAATTCTTCTTTTCGGATATCGCCGTCACTTTTGGTTGCCACTCCCTTGTCAAAGATCTGAGCACTTTAAGATTAAGTTCTTCGGTAGTAAGAGTCTTACCAAGTGCCTTCAAGTGATTTGTCAAATGTACGAATCGTTTTTGCAAATCGAGAATAGTTTCTCCGGGCTTCATTCTAAACAGTTCGTACTCTTGGCTTAAAGTATTCAATCTTGATCTTTTAACTTCAGCGGTACCTTCATGAGTTTCTACAAGAGTATCCCAAATTTCTTTTGATGTTGTACATGTTGATACTCAGAAGAATTCATCCATACTAAGAGCACCATGAAGAAGATTGACCGCCTTTTTGTCAGCAAGAACCCTTTTTCTATCATTATCATCCCATGACGCTTTAGGTTTCTCCGATCCAACACCATTAACGACTGTTGTAGGAACATGAGGACCTTGTAGGACAGCCTCCCAAACTTCTTCTCCTTGTGCTTCTAGATGAGCCTTCATTTGGATTTTCCAAAAGTCAAAATATTCACCACAAAACAATGGAGGCTTGTTGTTAGAACCACCATCTTTGAAAACCGGTTTTTGATTTGCGGAAGCCATTCTGGATCTTTAGGAACAAGTTACCTATAACTTGCTCTGATGCCAAATGTAAGTATCAGATATGCCTAAGAGGGGGGGGTGAATTAGGTACTTTATAACTTTTTCGGTTTTATGGTGTAAAGTGATTATTTTTCTGGTTTATGGTGATGTTACTAAAAATGTAAAGTGCAGAAAAATAAATGACACAAGGATATATCCTGGTTCCCCTCACAAACCGAGAGTACTCCAGTCCCCTTACGCAGTAAGAGATTTCAATATAGTTGGTATCTTGTACAAGCCTAACCAAACACCAAGAACAATCCTCTTGGACCAAGAACAATCCTCTTGGATTTTTCACTAAGACCACTTATGAGAACAATCCTCTCAAAGTGTCTAACTTGTTTCCAACAATCCTGGATAACAAGAATACAACAAGTATTTGATTTTGTATAAGAGTTTGAATAATAGAACAATGTATCAATCACTTGATTGATCTTCCCTTCCAATGATAATAATTCACAATTCTTTAAAGTAATAGATTGCTCAAAATATTTTCTAGTTTGGATGATATGAAAGTGTGTAGAAAATATCTTGAAAAAGATTGAAGAAAAACAATGTGAATTTCTGAAAATTTCTAAGAGTTTTTGATTGGAAGAGGTGAAGAATGAATTTGAAATTTTGAGTATATATAGATGTTCATAACACCCCTTGAAATATCATAAGTTTCTGTAAATTAATCATGAACAATTGCCAAGATTAAAGGAACTGTTTCCATGAAAAGGTGTGTGGAAAGGTGCTATGAAATGCTGCTGTTTTTCAAAAAACGTACAGGGGAAATCGATTTCCCTTAGCATGAAATCGATTTCATGCAGGTAACGTTAACAAAATTTCAAAAACAAACAGTGGGAAATCGATTTCCTCTTTAGGTAAATCGATTTCCATAGTGCAAAACGTGAATTTTTGCTTCTGGAAATGTTTTAAGACAGTGGCAAATCGATTTTATGTTATGGTAAATCGATTTACCCAGTGTAAAACTTGAATAAAAGATTTTGCAAATGTTTGCTATTATCATGGATGGTCTATGCAATGGTTGGTTGATTTCTTGAGCATCTAAGACTTTAGAGAATGTAATTATAGTCATTATACCTTCTTGAAGTGCAAGCTTGATTCCAAAGCCTTGATCATTGATATTTTAACTTTAACAACTCATCTTTGCCTTCTTGTTATTTAGAGATTTGTCTTCATCAAAAACAAAGTTCTTTATTTAATCTTGACTTCACATTCTCCCCCTTTTTGATGATGACAAATAATCCTCTTGATGTTTTGACATTTCTTGAAATAATTTCTCCCCTTAAGATATATAGCTCCCCCTTAGTGTGTACTTGTGCTACTTGGAGAAATTTGGAGAAATTTGTATCATTTGTACCTTAGGAAATTTATAAACATACAAACAAGTATAACACCTTTCTCCCCCTTTGTCATTAGCAAAAAGAAGGGAAAGATGGGTGAAAAATAGTAATAGTGGCAAATAGAACATCATTCATCATAACAAACACATGTATTCAAACAAGTAGAACAATCAAGATAATAAAGTTATGGTAACAAGTACCTTACAAACCACATAAAGTTTTAAGAAGTTTAACATGAAACATAAATAAACAATATAAGAAACATAGAGTGACATAATACTAAAAGAACAAACAAGAACAACATATCAAGATTGGTCCATCTCATTGTTGGTTTTGTTGTTGTTGAAGAAGTTTGGTCCTTGATAGGGAAATTGAGTTTGAATAGGTGGATTTATTGGAGTAGGGACAGCCGGGTTATTTGGATCATATGGTGGAATGTGGAGATGAGAGTAAAGGTAAGAGAATTGTTGATTCACATCATAGCGAAAATCATTGATCCGGGTTGTGGTGGATTCATTGATAGAGTTCCATTGGTTGTTGATTGAGGTGTTGAGTGTTGCAAATTGTTGAGTCATAAAATTTATCACCTCTTGATTACTTGGACCATCTTGAGCATGAGGAGGAACTTCTTCATCACCAATATTGTCTTGGGCTTCTTCATGACCAAAATATTCTTGAACATTAGCTTGATTTCCTTCATTATTAAGATATGAAATCGTTGGTGTTTCCGGATCATAAAGAACACCCATCCGCTTATCCACACTTTTAATAGAGAACTTATGACTTCTAGTATCCATAAGATGATAACCAACATCATCAAAAGAAACCCCAAAATGTTCCAAAATACGAGTTATGAACCAAGCATATGGAAGAGACTTAATCTTTTGAGTGTGACACAACATATGGTGTAAAATGAGGCTAGACCAATTGAGAGAGATACCATTCTTGATTGCATATAATACTTGCATTTCCATATCGGTAATGTTGCAATGATTGCCATTTCGAGGTAGCAAGATATAGACCAAAGCATAATGAAGCAATCTATCATTAATAGCAAAATTTCCAGCACTCCAAAAATCTTTTGAAGTTTCAACCCTTTTAGCATTATATTCTTCTTCCGTTATCCTACTTAAGCTGAAATAAAATTCTCTCTTATGATATCCTTGCCACTCTTCAATATCCGGATCATATAGAGAGCTACCAACATAAGGGATATCCAAAATTCTACCAAGTTTCTTAGGATGCAAAACTATGTTTTTCCCTCTTACATTTGTAACAAACTTATTATTATTCGAACGCATATTACAATAGAACATTCTAACTAAATCCGGATAATATGGTCCAGAGGATGCAATAAGAGGACCCAAACCTAATGAAGTTAATGTTTCTTGAAAACTAAAACATTGAGTAGGAAAAGTAGAGAGTGCACCATATTTTGGAGTTTGGACAAATTTTGATTGATAAAACTTTTGGTACCTTTCTAATTCCTTTGAGGGATGGTCATGGAAGATGTTTGGAGTATCTATGGAAGAAGATGAAGCTTTGTTCTTCCCTTTCTCAGTGGCTGAAGCTTTCCTCTTTACTCTTGAAGACATGGATGAAAGTTTGTTGAAGATGAGAATAAGGTTTAATGGAGTTTGAGAGTGTTTTGGAGAAGAGGAAATTTTGGGTTTTTGGAGAGCACCCACTCACCAATTTTCGGCTGCTAGGGTTATGGGAGATGAGAGACAAATTTTTTGCTTTTATGAGGGAGAGAGAGGAGGTGTGACAATGTTATTGGACCAACATTTAAGAAGCAAACATAAAAAAAACTGAATATATACAGTAAGAAATCGATTTACCATGGGGTGAAATCGATTTCCCCAAGCCAAAAAGCGCAAACAGAAGCATACTTACAGCATCAAATCGATTTACCATGGGGTGAAATCGATTTCCCCAAGCCAAAAAATGAAAACAGAGGCATACTTACAGCATCAAATCGATTTCCTTATGGGTCAAATCGATTTCTCCAAGCCAAAAAATGAAAAACACAAAACACTAAGCTACTGTTACAGTAGTAAATCGATTTACCATTACATGAAATCGATTTACTCATAGAAAAATATAATTTTCACATATTTTTATGTATTTTAAACATCTAAAACACTTAAAAGAATGGTGTAGAAGTAGAGACATTGTGAAATCATTTGTAAGAAGATTAGATGAGATAAGACACCATGTGCACCTTAGAAATTTTTGACGGAGAAACATAAAGTGAGATATCTATGTGTCTTTTTCATCCAAAATTCCAAGTTCTCTTCGAATTTTGTAAAAAGGTTCTTTTGGAAGAGGCTTGGTGAAGATATCTGCAAATTGATTATGAGTATCTACAAAAGTGACTTCAACATCTCCTTTAAGCACATGATCGCGAAGAAAATGATGTCGAATGTCTATGTGTTTGGTTCTTGAATGCATGACCGGATTCTTTGTAATATTTATAGCACTTGTATTGTCGCATCGAAGAGGAATGCATCCGAGATCAAGTCCGTAGTCACGAAGTTGTTGCTTAAGCCAAAGAATTTGTGCACAACAACTACCTGCTGCTATGTATTCTGCTTCGGCCGTGCTAAGAGCAACACATGCTTGTTTTTTACAAGCCCATGATACTAATGCATTTCCAAGAATGTGACAAGTACCACTTGTGCTTTTACGATCAGTTTTACATCCTGCATAATCCGCGTCAGAATAACCAATTAAATTGCAAACACTACCTTTTGGATACCATAAGCCAACGTTGGTCGTTCCTTTGAGATACTTCATGATCCTTTTAACCGCCATAAGATGTGATTCCTTTGGATTTGCTTGAAAGCGAGCACAAAGACAAACATTAAACATTATATCAGGACGGCTTGCCGTCAAATACAATAAAGAACCAATCATACCTCGATACTTAGTAATATCAATTGGAGTACCGGATTCATCTTGATCAACATATGTACCGGAGCCCATTGGAGTATTCATTGCTTTACAATTATCCATATCAAACTTCTTCAATAATTCTTTACAATATTTGGATTGATTGATAAAGATTCCATCTTTGAGTTGCTTAATTTGTAGTCCAAGAAAGTAGTTCATCTTTCCCATCATAGACATCTCGAATTCTCCTTGCATCATCAATGAGAATTCCTCACACATTTTTTTGTTAGTCGATCCAAAAATGATATCATCAACATAGACTTGAACCAATAAAGTGTTACTCTTGATTTTCTTAATGAACAAAGTTTTATCAACCTTACCCTTTTCGAAACCCTTTTCACACAAAAAATTGCTAAGTCTATCATACCATGCTCTTGGTGCTTGCTTTAAGCCATAAAGAGCCTTTCTCAACTTAAAGACATGTGTAGGATTCTTGAAGTCTTCAAATCCCGGGGGTTGTTTGACATAGACTTCTTCATTGATGTAGCCATTTAAGAATGCGCTCTTGACGTCCATTTGATAAAGCTGAAAATTTAATGAACATGCATAAGCAAGTAAAAGACGAATAGCTTCTAACCTTGCAACCGGAGCAAATGTTTCTTCAAATTCGATTCCTTCTTCTTGATTGTAACCTTGGGCCACCAATCTTGCTTTGTTTCGAACAATTATACCATTCTCATCAAGTTTGTTTTTAAACACCCATCGAGTACCTATGATGTGTTTATTACTTGGTCTAGGAACAAGTTCCCAAACTTGATTTCTCTCGAATTGATTTAATTCTTCTTGCATTGCATTTATCCATTGATCGTCTCCTAAGGCTTCATCAACTTTGGAAGGTTCAATTTGAGAAACAAAAGCCATGTGTAAGCAAGCATCTTTGAGATTTAATCTTGTTGCAACTCCTTGACTAATATCACCAATAACTTTATCAATAGGATGATCTCTATGAGTTCTCCATTCTTTTGGTAGATCATTGGTGTTTGATTCTTGTTGTACACTTTCTTGTTGAGCACTTTCTTGTTGAACTTCCGGTGCCTTCACAATTGTATCATTTGAAAGTTCTTTCGGTGCCTTCATAATTGTATCATTTGAAAGTTCTTCCGGGGGTAAATCTAAAGGATCATCATCATCACAAACAACTATTTCTTCTTTGGAAGTGTTAGTCTCATCAAAAGATACATGCATGGATTCTTCAATAGTTAAAGTTCTTTTATTATAAATTCTATATGCTTTACTAGAAAGAGAATAACCAAGAAATATACCTTCGTCGGATTTCTCATCAAACTTACCAAGGTTGTCTTTGTCATTGTTGAGAACAAAGCACTTGCATCCAAAAATGTGAAAGTGAGCAATGTTTGGCTTTCTTTCTTTGAAGAGTTCATATGGAGTCTTCTTTAAGATAGGTCTAATGATTACTCGATTTCCAACATAACATGCCGTACTAACCGCATCCGCCCAAAAATATTTAGGAAGATTTGCATCACTAAGCATTGTTCTTGCAAGTTCCACTAGAAACCTATTTTTCCTTTCAACTACTCCATTTTGTTGTGGAGTTCTTGGTGCTGAAAAATTATGAGAGATACCATGTTCTTCACAAAATTCTTCAAACGATGCATTTTGAAACTCTCCACCATGATCACTTCTTATGGATACAATCTTTAATGATTTTTCATTTTGGATTTGTTTAGCATACTTCTTAAAGGCTCTAAAAGCATCACTTTTCTGCACAAGAAACAAAGTCCAAGAATATCTAGAATAATCATCAACAATAACTAAAGCGTATACATTACCTCCGAAGCTTCTTGTCCTTGATGGACCAAATAGATCCATATGCAACAATTGAAGTGGTCTTGTTGTAGTCACCACATTCTTTGGTTTGAAAGATGATTTGGTTTGCTTTCCCTTTTGACATGCATCACATAATTTATCTTTGACAAACTTTATCTTAGGTAGGCAAATAACAAGATCATGTTTGGTTAATTTATTTAAATGATCCATATGAATATGGGCTGCTCTCTTATGCCATAACCATGATTCATTATTGTTTACCAAAAGACATTTTACTTTCAAAGATAAATCATTTAAAGAAATCATAAAAATGTTATTAATTCTTGTACCTTTGAGTTTTACCTCATTGGTGACTTCATCGATGATCAAGCATTCTTCCTTAGTGAATTTGATCTTGAAGCCTTTGTCACAAAGTTGGCTAATGCTTAGAAGATTATGCTTTAGTCCTTCAACATAAAGGACATCTTCAATGGATGTGAAAGGTGGTGCACCAACTTTGCCTTTTCCAAGAATTCTTCCCTTATTGTTGTCTCCATAAGTGACAAAACCCTTGGCCTTTAACCTTAGATCTGAAAATTGGTTTAGGTCTCCCGTCATATGCTTTGAACAACCACTATCTAGATACCATAGGTTTGAGGTGGTCTTCAAGCATGCCTACAAAACAAATTAAGTTTTGTTAGGTACCCAAATGGCTTTGGGTCCATCATAGTTAGTTCCTTTCTTTACCCATACATAATGTCCACTAGGAACACTAAAGTTCCTTACATAACAAGCATTGGGTGTGTGACCAATAATACCACAATAAAAGCAAGTAGGTTCAAAGTTACTTCTATATCTAGGAGGATAAGATTTCTTCTTAACAAAGTTCTTCCTTTTAGGATAATGTTGCATTACTTTAGGCTTGATCACTTTCTCTTGAATTGGTTGGTTACTAGCCTTGACAAAGATAGTCTTGTTGGATCTTGGTTTATCAAATTTAGAGAAACCAAGTCCGCTCTTATCATTGGAGTATCTTTGTGTGCTAAGAACATTTTCCAATCCAATTTGCCCTTTTTCATATCTTTCTAAAACACGTTTTAATTGGACAATTTGGAAGGAAAGTGATTCACAATTCTTGCATGCAACATTATCTTCTTGAACACTAATCACTTTTTCTTTGTCATTTTTATGTTCTACTTCAATTATCTTAACCTTCTCTTCTAAAGATGATATTATTTTCTTTTGAGATGAGATAGTTTTATAGAGAATTTTGCATTCTTTTAATAATTCATCTATTGCACCTTGTGCACCATTATCAAAAAGAGAATCATCATAACTAACCTCGCCTTCTTCATCGTCGGAGTGGTGTGATGCCATTAGTGCTAGGTTTGCACTTTCGTCACTATCGGAGTCCGATGAGGAACTTACTTCATTATCTTCCCATGCTATGTAGGCCTTTTTATTTTTGAACTCCCTTTTTCCTTTGAATCCATTCTTCTTCGAAAGCTTTGGACATTCCGGCTTTATGTGTCCTTGTTTCCCACATTCATAGCATGTAACTTCTTGTGATGAAGTGGATGCTTCCTTATCTTTATGCTTTGAGAATTTCTTTCTTTTGACATAGTTAGTATTATCAATATTATTTTTATTAAAAAATTTGCCTAACCTTTTTACAAGAAGCAAGAAGTTTTCATCTTCATCCGATGCATCTTTCATTTTGCTTTCTTTTGAATCTACTTTTAATGCAATGCCTTTGGATTTCTTCTCTAAGTTCTCATGCTTTTCCAATCTTCCAAGTTCTTTCTCATATTCTTGAAGTTTTCCAAATAGTGTTGCGGAAGTAAGTTTTGATAAATTCTTCTTTTCGGATATCGCCGTCACTTTTGGTTGCCACTCCCTTGTCAAAGATCTGAGCACTTTAAGATTAAGTTCTTCGGTAGTAAGAGTCTTACCAAGTGCCTTCAAGTGATTTGTCAAATGTACGAATCGTTTTTGCAAATCGAGAATAGTTTCTCCGGGCTTCATTCTAAACAGTTCGTACTCTTGGCTTAAAGTATTCAATCTTGATCTTTTAACTTCAGCGGTACCTTCATGAGTTTCTACAAGAGTATCCCAAATTTCTTTTGATGTTGTACATGTTGATACTCAGAAGAATTCATCCATACTAAGAGCACCATGAAGAAGATTGACCGCCTTTTTGTCAGCAAGAACCCTTTTTCTATCATTATCATCCCATGACGCTTTAGGTTTCTCCGATCCAACACCATTAACGACTGTTGTAGGAACATGAGGACCTTGTAGGACAGCCTCCCAAACTTCTTCTCCTTGTGCTTCTAGATGAGCCTTCATTTGGATTTTCCAAAAGTCAAAATATTCACCACAAAACAATGGAGGCTTGTTGTTAGAACCACCATCTTTGAAAACCGGTTTTTGATTTGCGGAAGCCATTCTGGATCTTTAGGAACAAGTTACCTATAACTTGCTCTGATGTCAAATGTAAGTATCAGATATGCCTAAGAGGGGGGGTGAATTAGGTACTTTATAACTTTTTCGGTTTTATGGTGTAAAGTGATTATTTTTCTGGTTTATGGTGATGTTACTAAAAATGTAAAGTGCAGAAAAATAAATGACACAAGGATATATCCTGGTTCCCCTCACAAACCGAGAGTACTCCAGTCCCCTTACGCAGTAAGAGATTTCAATATAGTTGGTATCTTGTACAAGCCTAACCAAACACCAAGAACAATCCTCTTGGACCAAGAACAATCCTCTTGGATTTTTCACTAAGACCACTTATGAGAACAATCCTCTCAAAGTGTCTAACTTGTTTCCAACAATCCTGGATAACAAGAATACAACAAGTATTTGATTTTGTATAAGAGTTTGAATAATAGAACAATGTATCAATCACTTGATTGATCTTCCCTTCCAATGATAATAATTCACAATTCTTTAAAGTAATAGATTGCTCAAAATATTTTCTAGTTTGGATGATATGAAAGTGTGTAGAAAATATCTTGAAAAAGATTGAAGAAAAACAATGTGAATTTCTGAAAATTTCTAAGAGTTTTTGATTGGAAGAGGTGAAGAATGAATTTGAAATTTTGAGTATATATAGATGTTCATAACACCCCTTGAAATATCATAAGTTTCTGTAAATTAATCATGAACAATTGCCAAGATTAAAGGAAATGTTTCCATGAAAAGGTGTGTGGAAAGGTGCTATGAAATGCTGCTGTTTTTCAAAAAACGTACAGGGGAAATCGATTTCCCTTAGCATGAAATCGATTTCATGCAGGTAACGTTAACAAAATTTCAAAAACAAACAGTGGGAAATCGATTTCCTCTTTAGGTAAATCGATTTCCATAGTGCAAAACGTGAATTTTTGCTTCTGGAAATGTTTTAAGACAATGGCAAATCGATTTCATGTTATGGTAAATCGATTTACCCAGTGTAAAACTTGAATAAAAGATTTTGCAAATGTTTGCTATTATCATGGATGGTCTATGCAATGGTTGGTTGATTTCTTGAGCATCTAAGACTTTAGAGAATGTAATTATAGTCATTATACCTTCTTGAAGTGCAAGCTTGATTCCAAAGCCTTGATCATTGATATTTTAACTTTAACAACTCATCTTTGCCTTCTTGTTATTTAGAGATTTGTCTTCATCAAAAACAAAGTTCTTTATTTAATCTTGACTTCACATATGTCTTAGAGAAGACTGTCTGAAAGGGTTTGAAAATAGAAAGGGTAAGGAGATGGGTCTTTAGAAAGACTACCTGAAAAAGGCTCCTAGAACAGGTAAGAAGTATTTGAACATGTCTTAAAGAAGACTATATGGACAGATTGAGAAATATCCTATAAAGGTTCCTGGAAAGGATGTGAGAGTGGCATTGACACCATCTGATACTGAGTGACCTTTGCAACGTGCCCCCAGGTAATGGGCTTGCCCCATGGGCTGTTCAGTGTCTTTGAGAGATTCCATGAATCTTGATTAGATTGCCCCATGTAAATGGGATGATGACGAGTTATGCCATGTGTACACATTAGCCATCCCAGTCATGTGTAAGAGATGTTTCTTCTTTTGATGAGCCTCTAAAGCTACTTCGTCAGTTAGTAGGATTTTTAGCCATTAGCCATGCCCCATGCAACTTCTCCCTGATGTTTAAACATCTGAATCCACATAGACAAGTGTACTTTGTAATGAAATTCATAAGATGCGAATGCATATGTCTGTCTTGAAAGTTTAAAAAAAATTTTTTGAGTAAAACGAAGTTTTTTTTGTAAGAAAGTGATATCAACTCAAAAGTTATAGTAGACCTTAAGGAGTCGGGATACCTTTGGTAACAGCATGCTTTCGAACTAACCATGCTTCAGTTAGGACTTTTAAGGGTTGTAACATGGCCTGGTTCACGGTTTTAAGAAACAAGGATAGTGGCTCAAAGTTTATTTGTACCCATCCCCCTCTTCGTGATGTCCTCCGGTCCTATGCTCAGTTAGCTATGTGTTTAAGCTCCAAAAGACTTTGGGAATATTGATATTTTTGATGGTTTAAAAACCAGAAGTTTATTTTGCAAAGGCATTCATCCTCCTTTCTTGTAATATTTTCTCTTGTGAGGGTATGTACTGACCTCTTTTCGACTTTGTTATCCCTAACTTTTGCCTGAACTGTTCGTTTTAAGACTACAGTCAGCGGGATGCCCCAATTTTATCTAAGTCTCCTTAATAGGTTTTGACTTGGCAGGCCTTGCGTTGTTTTTTCTTTTTCTTTGCGGACATTAACTGTCAAGCTTAATTATGACGGAGAACCATCAGTGATTATGTTCAAAGGAACAATTTGGGATAATCAAGTTAACTGAATAACTACCCTTCCCCAGGTTATATTTTGAGGGTTTTTATTTTGTACGTGAAGGAAAACTCCTACTCCTTAGGCTCAAGGGGTTGACGAGGGATTAACATCCTTATATCTCCATTATTTAGGAATTGAAACAATGCCTGTACATCGTCAACACGGTCTGTTCGAAAGCGTAGTGTATGAAATTGTGGTATTGTTTTCGTCATTCTCCCTCTAAAGGTGTACGACTCTTAACGAGAGTTGAATATCACAAATGAGAAAACCGAGTAAAAACACAGTTTTAAATATAGTGAGAACACTAGAAATAGATTAAGACAAACGTAAGCAATGCATTAATGATTATTGTAAAGTACACAGCATATGTCGTAAGACTAACGTTTAAACAAACGGAAAGAAATTGCGAATGAAAACAAAACTAATGATCTAAGAAATCCTCCTTCTAGCCACCTATGGTATTAGACTTGCGAGGGTCTTCGAACTCAATGAGCCCTTCTTCAATCAAATCTTGGATCTTGTGCTTTAACGGCCCACAATCCTCCGTATCGTGACCAGGACTATCTGAATGATAAGCGCACCTAGCATGATGCTTGTACCCAGGAGCGGGGTTAGCCGGAGCTAAGTATGGAGGCAGCAGAATTACCAAGTTTTGGCTGAGCAGACATTGCAAAGCTTGAGACAATGGCATGTACAACGGAGTGAATGATCGTTTTGGCTTGGACCTCCAGGTGCGTTGGCCACCCTGTTGCTTTTGCTGATCCATTGATCTCTTCTGCTGAAATCTTGTTGGATAATATGGTCGGGATGTTAGGTTATCCTTCCCAATGGTCCCTTGTTCTGGAGATAGAAGAGGAATCTTCTCTTAATATCATGAAAATGATGTGTATGCCATGCATGATATGTATGATATCCTTTTTTTCTTTCTTTTTTTTTTGAATAAAATATGATGCAAGAATGCCCCTGATGTATGATGAATGGAAAAAGAAATAATAAAAAAAATGATCAACACATATATATACATATAGCACATGATCACATAAGTTCATAGGTTCGACGTAGCGGCTCTTGGGAGCCAACCTTTTTATAGGGGGGTTCTAGAAGGTCTCATGGGGTCGTTCGTAGCCTCTGAGACTTTTTTTGTCTCTTCGGATTTTAGAACAACTCATTTTATCCATGAGGTTCGAATTTTTGGGGTAGGTTCTCGGAGAGATCAGCCAAGTATCCAGTCCTGCCCTCAACAAAGTCAAGCCTCGTTTTGGACATTTCCGAATACTCAACCCACTCCGAGTGGAGTTATCAATGAGACTTGTAGGCGATTCATGTCCCCTATTGATCTCAAAGTTAACTCCCACACTTAGGGTTTTAACACGACACAATATCCAGCAGTGCATATAAAAATATAACAGGCAATAAAATAAAAATATATTCACACAAGCGATTAGATATAAACATATCCTAAATAATTAAACATATCCTATGGCTTTGAATCTAAGGTCAACAGTTTTATGGCTAAGAGTATTAAGGTAAGGTTTATGCTTTCGAGGGTTAAATAATTAAGGGGAATGAATCGGGAAAAAAATTATATTTAGAGGGAAGGGGACTCGCCTTGTTGCCAAGTGCCTACGTATCTCCTTAGGGAGAATCAGAGTCAACATAGTTCGGGGTACGGGTTGTACGCCCTTAAGATTTGAAATTTGATTGAATGTGAATTTAGAGGCTTTTGAATGGCCTATGTAGTTTTGAATGAGGATGAAAATCCGTAGTTTGATATTGAAGTTTTGAAAGGCTTGAAAAGTGTTTTGAGGTTTGGGCGTACAACCCTGATTTTAATTTGTACTATTAATCGCGATGATCAATAGGTTTGATCACCATAATTAACAGATTAATGAAAGCATTGCTAATTATTCTAATCGATTGATTCGATTATCACCGTTAGCAAATTGATGTGTTATTTAATTTTATCGTTATCCCTCATAATCAATAGCTTTGATTACAAATAATAACGAATTGATAAAGGAATGCTAATCATCGTAACCAATGGATTTGGTTAAAACCATTTAGCAAAATAAGTTTATTTATCTTAATTTATATTTAATTATTTAAAGGATTGATTATTACCCCTCGCGACCAATAGATTTAGTCGAAACGAATAACAAATTAAATCCTATTATTTTGGCTAGAAAACTAATGGGATCAAACAAACCATAATGCCTTTATAACAATTTTCTAGGGTTTTGTGATTTATAATTAATATGATTAAATAAAATTAAATCGAATAATCGAAAGAGTCAGGAAAACCATCCTAACCCTAATTATAGACCTAATCCTAGTTTATAAATATTCTAATTAAATTATATAAATTAATTAAACTAAATAATTATTATTTAACCTAAATAACTTAAATAAATAAAAAGAAAAAAACCTGGCAGTTATCCTGTGTTGTGGCTTCTTGAAGTTCCATGGTAGACTCGCGCCCTTGTGTACGTTAGATCAGGACTGTAGGAGATTTGATGGTGGTGATTGAGTGTGCAGCGTAGGTGCATGTGAAGCAGCAGCGTGCTGGATTATCAGGGAACAATTTACTAAAACAAATGTCTAGAGTGGGGTTCGAACCCCCGCACCACGCCTTGCAAATACTCACTCTTGCCAATTGTACCAGAATTGTTAGTCATTTATTTTATGCACAGAAAATATTATATATAAAAATCTAATGAATTAATGAGACAGTCAAACAAATATCAGCGTGGGACCCAGTGTGTTATGAACACCCAATCGTGGTTAGAGAGAGGAGGCTGGAATTTTGACCAGCCAACCAATGGCCTCCACGCGTGAGAAGACGGAGAGAGAACATGAAAACCTTTTGGCCTGCCAATAACATCACGACACACGTCCATGCGCTGACTTCAAAGCCTCTATTTACTGTTCACCTTCTTCAACCTTGATACCTACGCAAATACCTGCAGATTCTCTTGGGGTTTTTGCTGCGAATTTTATTACCATCTCCGTACCAGAATTTTAGCATTTCAAAACCTGCAAAAACACGCGGATTCAAACAGAAAAGAGACCCAGGTAGACTGATTCGACTGCTGTGAATCCAACGGCGTGGTCGTTTTGGCCTGAATCGGTCTAAAAAGCATGATACGAGAAAGAAGATTCTCGAGCCCTAGCCATGGCAGCATGCGTTATGGGCTTCTAAACTTCGCTTCAATGGTACATGCCTGTCCTAAACATCATCATAAACTCATATGCACGGTTAGATTTCATTTAAACATATAAATACATTGAAAACGAAAATTGAACATGAAAGGTAGTGAAGAACGTGAGGGGAGAGTTCTGGGCAGCATGGGGCACATGTAAGGGTTATTGAGCACTTTCTTTTACCTCTGGAACATGATAGGGTACTTGGAAGACCTTGAGGAAGGCTATAAACCCCCACCCGAAATTGCAAGTTTTGTTACATGACTTTTGGAATACAAACCCTAATCCTTGGCCTTTCCTCCCCCCCTCTCGTGGCTGCCCTCTTTTCTTATATATATGTGAGAGTATTTTAGGGTTATTAAACTTGATTGGCAAGGGAAAATAATGGAAGAAATTTGATTCTTTCTTTCATCAAATGTTTCCAAATATGGCTAATTCTCCTCTTCATCTATTTTCTCACGTGTAATATCAATTTGGAACCAATTTGGATCTTAAGAATTAATCATATGATTTTCCAACTTTAAATCATGATTTTATTTATTTATTTTTGTATTTAAATGACTAAATCCAAAATTAAATTAATTTAAATCACAAAATAATTGGAAATTGGTTTATGGGCTTTCAATGAACTTAATATCACATGGATAACTCAATTTTAGAAGCCCAATACTCAAAGATGTGCAAATAGTCAATTAAGGTTGCAAAACACTTCATGAATTTTACCCAACTTGTGCGCCTCGTATCTCATTCAATTTTAATTGTATGAATACATTTTAGGACTTTTTAGAAAGCTAAAGGAGTCCTCTAAATGACCTTTTTGGTTTCGTCTTGATTGAACCTTCCGTTCTCCAGTTATGAGTCTTGACCTAAAAGGTGTTTTTTCGTTGACTTTTCGGAGGACCTATAATGTTTTTGTCCATACCTCCCAAATGGTGCATTTCTTGATTTTGAGCCCAACATCAAAGTTGTAGAGGATGAAATTTCCTTGATAGTAGGCTCTGGTTGGGGAATTTCTGACAAACCATGCGAGAGTTATGACCGGTCAAAGTTGCGTTGACTTTCTCCTTTTTAAAAACCCTAATTCGAACCTTTGATTAGAAGAGAGTGACTTGAGTTTAACCATTGAGCCTCGAGGCATTGGTGATGAAAAGAGGAAGGCAAATTTTGGGGTATGACAGTATGTGATGTATATGATGTATGACTGATGCTATTTGGAGTATTCTGAGAAAATAAATCTCTGTAGTGTTACGATTTTGATGTTTGATCTCGTCTTGAAGATGCTCAGCTGGGAATTTATGATTCTTGCTTGGGGATGATCAGTAACTTGATGTACCCTGATTGGGGATAAAAAGTATTAGTAACCCATGTTGGAGAAGAGCAAAGTGTCGGGGAACCGGCAATGTTGAAGATGTAAACTCTGTTGGGGAGATATGTCTTTGTTGGACGAGTATGTTTGAAGATATCTTCTTGAGGATTGCTCTGTGGGGATATGATCTTGTGAAATCGGTTGTGTGGAAGACGTGGGTGTCTTGAACGTTGCCCCCAGTATTATGGTAGCTGCCATTCCTGGATTTGTATTGATTAGGACACACCAATAGATATTGATCGAAGTGTCAAACTGGACTTGCATAGGTTTGCCCCTGCTAGTAGGAACTTTGGAAATATTCGCCTCACGAGGACTTTATGAGATGTGCACTATGGGCGATATGCCCCTAGTAATCATAAACTTTAGGATGATGCCCCTGACTGATCGAGTGATGGCTTCTAACCCACTTGGGTGCATGCCCCGATTGTTTTAGCGCTCCTGAGAGATTCTCTGAATCTTGATTTGATTGCCCCTGATTGATCGGGAGGTGGTTTGAAACCCACTTGGGATGTATGCCTTTGGACTGTTTGTCTTCTGAGAGATTCTTGGAGTCTTGACCTGATTGCCCCAGATTGATTGGGCAAAACGTGTCATGCCCCTTGTATACGTAGGAGACATTGCTTCTTTGGAGTAATCTTTGTTGGTTGGGATAACTTTGAGTCATTAGTTATACCCTGTGCAAATTCTTTCTGTTGCTAACGTTTGAAATTATGTAGCAGAATTTGTTTAATAATGAATTCATGAGATGCAATGCATACGTTTGTCTTGAGTTTTTGAAAAAACATTAAAACAAGAGATGTAAAAGCGTGATATTTGTAAAAACATGCTATTTTTGTAGAAACGAAATATCGACTCAACATTTTAGTAAACCTTAAGGAGTCGGATACCTTTTTGGTGACAGTATGCTTTCGAACTAACCATGCTTCGGTTAGGACTTTCAAGGGTTGTAACGTGGCTTGGTTCATGGTTTAAGAAACAAAGGATAATGGCTCAAAAATTTATTTATACCCATCCCCTTCTTCGTGATGTTCTTCGATCCTACGCCCAGTTAACTTTGCATTTAAGTTCTAGCAGAATTTGAAGTTGTAACATTGAGATTTGATGATGGTTAGAGCACCGGAACTTTTATTTGGACAGACAGTCATCCTTTCTGGTAATACTTTCTTTTGTCGAGGATTTGTAGTGACCTCTTTTGAAATGTTTTCTTTTGTCGAGGATTTTTAGCAACCTCCTTTTTTACTTTGTTATCCCTATCTTTTGCCTGAACTGTTTATTTTGCGATTACAGTCAGCGGGATGTTTTTATTTTTATTTTTGATAAGTATCCTTCATAGGTTTTGACTTAACATCTTTTCCTTTTTTGACGGACATTGACTGCATGACTTGCTGGTTGCGGGAACCCATCATTATTTGTATAAACAACAACTAGTATAATTGAGTTAACTGAGTAACTACCCTGCCCCAGGTTATGATTAAGGGTTTAATTTGTGAGAAAGAAACTTCTACTTCTTAGGCTCAAAGGGGTTGACGAGGGATTAACATCCTTATATCTCCACTGTTTAGGAATTGAAACAATGCCTGAGCCACTGACATGTTGATCTTCGTGAACTGACGCTTAGGTGCATCTGACTTGCGTCTTTGTTGTGGAACTGGTGTAGAGATCAGAATTGTCCCCACAAATTGGTTGTGTCCATTGCGGCCTTTCAGATTGTACCCAGCATTAGCCATATGAGGTTTCTTAGGTGAGTTGAAGTCAATGATCTTGTCATTAATGAGGTCTTAAATCTTGTGCTTTAATTGCCAACAATCCTCTGTATCATGACCAGGACTATTCGAATGATAAGCACATCTCGCATGGTACTTATACCCAGGAGTGGGATTGGTAGGAAATGAATATGGAGGTAGTAGAGTTATCAAGTTCTGATTGAGCAGTTGTTGGAGAACTTGAGACAACGATATATGTAATGAAGTAAATGACCGCTTAGGCTTGGATCTCTGATTATCTTGACCACCTTGATGCTTATGTTGACTTTTCTCCTTCTCGATCAGAAATTCCTTCAATTCTTCTTGCCCCTTGGCCAAGTGAAAGATTATTTTTCGGAACTGGTTATTCTAAGCCTGAAGATTTTTGACAGATTGTTCGAGATCCATTTTCTTGCTGAAATAAACGGCGAGGTCGGATGAGAGATCTATTGTAAGAAACCTGTTATGCGATGTTATGAATGCGAATGCAATATTTTCAAGGATCTTTAGGAGTTTAGTTAGCAACATTAGAAAATGATTTGGTCGCGTCTTTGTCTGAAGAATTCTGAATTTTGTCTTTGAACGTCTTTCTTTGAGAACCAAGCTCACCATATCGAGTGGGTCATCGCCTCTGATTCGGGATACTTCTGAATTGGAAGGTACGTGGCCAGAGGAAAATAAATCCACTTGCCCCCTGCTAGGTACTGAATCTTTGAATTGGAAGGTGTGTGGCCAGAGGAAAATAAATCCTCTTGCCCCTTGATTAGGAAATCAGTCCTTGATAGGAGTCCCTGAAATTGTGCGCCCTAAATCCCTAAGATCCTTGAAAGGGTTAGTTAAATCATGTTATGCTTATGATGTCATGATGTTATGCGAATGCAGTTCATTAGGCATAATGTGAGATAGTAAGGGCAAACAAGTCCTTTTAACAAAATCTGCAAGGAAACGAAGGTTAGCAGCAAACACAAACAAGTCACACAAGTCACACAAGTCACACAATTTCCTTAGGCTCGGCTTGCATGGAGTTTAGATCATGTGTGATACCCTTCCCCAATGGTATTTCTATAGATAAGGAGATTTCAGCAACGGGTTCTATGAGTTATCCAGAATTGTCAGCCCTTCTAAAGCACCCTCGGACATGATACATTCGCATCATGCAATGATACTTTGAGAAAGGACCTTTCTGAATTGTAGCATCGGGTAGCGACTAGTTCTCAACATTTGTCAAGAGTAGTCCCCCCACTACGTTCCTAAAGGCCAAGATGGGTTAAGAGTAACTAAAAGGTCCTTGAGCTCCGGCGCACCCACAGGCACATACATAGACCTCCCTCATTTGAGAAAGGTGTGCATATGCTATGGAGTCTTAACTCAAGTGTGAACTTCATATTGACTCATCTCCCACATATGTGAAAGAGGTCGCCATGACTATGCCACTCCTAATCTTAAGTGTTCGTGAATCCGGGAATAGGATTCGTCCTTCATTTAATTCCCAAAAGAGCCCTGAAAAATAAAATAAAACAAGCAAAGCAAACAATAGAAAACATTTAAGTGAATCCTAAACTTTTAAGGTAACCCCTCTTTTTAATCGAAAGAAATCCCCAGCAGAGTCGCCAGTTCTGTAATACGGTGAACTGACTTTTAATCGAAATATTGCGGATAGCAAGAGTCGCCACTGACTTTTATTTTATTCAATTTTTAGGAAAGGCTAAAAGAACAGGAAAAACCTTTTAAATAAAAACAACTGAGTTCGGGGGGTAATTTATGCAAAGGGAAGGTGTAAGGCACCCTTTGCATCCATGGTTATCTATGGGCTCTTAATTGCTTTGCTCGTTTGAAAAGAAATGTAGAAGAAGAGAATACGAACTTTAGTTCGTAAATGAGCGTAGCCTTATTGAAGGTTTATGAAAAAGTGTAAGAAAAAGATTTAAGCCAAAGCAAGGCAATTAGGAGCAATTACCTTAATGTTTGTAGAAAAAAATCTTTTAGCCTTTCAGGGTGAAAGAGTCTATCCATGCCATAAGAGGGCAGGAAGTCTTTCGTTTGGATGTTTACGGGTCATCGAGTTATCGTTCGCCATAAGACTGTCCCATGCCATAGAGAGGCAGGTAGTCTAAGGGAAGGATCAGAATAGCCTTTCGTTTAGGCAACCAGAGGACACCTCAGCCTTTCGTAGGCAACTTCCGAGGGACGAGATCATTTTAGTGTATCGAAGGCAGCATCATTAGGGACTTATGATCTTTGCATTAATCGAGGCAACATGGCTGAGGTATCCTTGTATTCGAGGGACAAGGCTATTTTGCAAAAACACAAGCCAACAAGGCAACAGGCAACAGGCAACAAGAGGGGTTACCAAAAAAGTGTGCGTGGGTGCAACAATCATGTGATCAATTCAGAATTTTATCTTATAACTTAGGTGATTCTAATTCAGTTTAGAGTTACACTCCCTAAAATTACTAACCACATCAATTAATATGGGGAAGGGAAAAAAGAAACCAGTGGGGGAAAGGGAGAAAGAAGCCAGCGGATCAATGATGCAATAGGTCTAAACAAGTAATAATTAAAATAAATCAGGGTTTTAGGGTTACCGACTATTGAGCTTTGATGGTTGACAAACCCTGAAAATTGGAAAAGGGAAAAAATAGAAAGGAGTGAGTGTAGGCGGAGTTCATTATATTTGAAGGCGAACCCTAATTTTAATTTAAAAAGGCAAGAATAAATAATTTAATTAAAAGGAAAAAATAAATATTTAAAAGAAATATAGAATAGGACTTAGCTTCTCGATTGGCGTGGCGCGCAGTCGGATGATACTGGAGGTAACTCTAAAAAGTTGCACCAAGAAAAGAATTTTGTTAGCGTATTAAAGATCCATTGATTATTGGTACGAGCCCTATTTTTAACCCAAAAGGGCAAATAAATAAAAAATAAATGATGTTACCAAACCCTAAAAATAAAAGTTCATGAAATCGAAAGTTCGATTAAAATAGATAAACCAAAACAAAATCTAATAGTTATAGGGTTAATCCTAACATTTAATTAATTAAATGTATAAAAACTAAAATTAAAGATTAATAAGAAAATCGAATTCTCGATTAAATATAGATAATTATAAAAATATTACAAAAAAACTAATTTATTAAATATATAAATAATAAATAAAAGAAAGAAATTATGATAGGGAAAGAAGAAAATAAAACAAAATTCATGTAATTAAAAAAAGTGAACCAAATCTTCATAATTGGCATGATTGAGATTTGATTTTTAGATGAATATCTTTTATTCCAATCTTGCTAAACTTGGCCAATATTGCTCCTTTTTCCATCAATCTTCATGCACATGATTTTGGTATGAATCAAATATATTTTGATGATTGAAATCGATTTAAAAGACATCCCAATCATAATATTTGATATTTTACAAAATTTATGTGAATTATATCACTTTTAAATGAATAAAAAATCCATATAAAATTAAATAAATTCGTGGGACTTGGATTTGAAGTCTTTGATAACTTGGGGAGCAAGATTGGGCCAAGAAAGATTGGATCTCTTTGCAAGAAAATCCATTTTGAAGCCTTTTACTTCACATTTTTCCCCTTTGAAATCGCCTGACTTTGACAAGACATATCTTCCTCAATTTTTAAGGTATGGAAGAGTTCCAGGACTTTTTGAAAACCTCAAGATGTCCTACACAAGCCACTTTGGAAGATTTTTTCCATTTGAAGAATTTATCTTGATGATATTGGCTTTGACAAAAAACTGCTTTAGGTTGACTTTCAAAAAGGACCCATAATGTTTTGATCCATATCTCTCAAATGAAGCATTTTTGGACTTGGCATGTGAGAGACAAAATTATAGAGAATTCAATTTCCTTAAAAATGAGCTTTAGATGGAAAATTTCTGATGTTCCATGTGGGAGTTATGGCTGGTCAAAGTTCAGTTGACTTTCTCCTATGAAAACCCTAATTTAGAAACTTTTGGAATTGTTGATTTCTGATCTTTCCTTGATGAACCATGATCAATTCTTGATCAAATGGTGAATGATACTTCAATATGAGGATGTTGACAAAAAATTAGGAGTTTTGACTGTATTCGACCACTGTTGACTTTTAGGTCAACCTAGTCGACTGTTGACTTTCTGAACAATTGAGTGATCAATCTTTTAAATTGAGACCTGAGATTTGTCGTGGAGGTAGTGTAGGGTATCATAGACCATGTGGGATTCCTTAGAGCCATTATTTCACTGATTTTCCTTCAAAATAATAAAACCCTAGTTCTCTGAGCCTTGTTTAGGAGAGTGTGTCTTGGAGCTTTGTACTTTGATTTGAATTTGAACAAGAGAAATAATATGGGAAAATTTTGGGGTATGACAGATATGTTCAACAAGCTGATTCTTGATCTTGAAAATATTGATGTGAAGATCGATGATGAAGATCAAGCGCTGTTACTATTGTGTTCTTTGCCTCGATCACATGCTCACTTCAAAGAAATTCTCTTGTATGGAAGGGAGTCCCTGATGTTTGAAGAAGTTCAATCAGCCTTGTATTCTAAGGACTTGAATGAACGAAAGGATCATAAACCTTCGACCTTGGGTGAAGGTTTGACCGTTAAAGGAAAATTCTTGCGAAAGGATGGTAAGTTCGACAAGAAGAAGGGCAAAAGCCTGTCGAAGTAAGGATAATGGCAATGCAACCATTGTTCAAGATGATTTTGAATCATCTGATGTTCTTGTGGTTTCAAGCAGTGACTCGAGAAGAGAGTGGATAATGGATTCAGGTTGCACTTGGCACATGACTCCAAACAAATACTTGTTCGAGGAATTATGTGATCAAGATGGTGGATCAGTATTGCTAGGAAACAACAAGGCTTTCAAAATTGTAGGTGTTGGATCTGTGAGATTCAAGCTCTATGATGAGTCAATAAGGTTGTTGACTGAAGTCAGGTATGTTCCTGACTTGAAGAGAAATCTACTTTCTCTTGGTGAATTCCACCAGAAAGGATATGTTTTCCAAGGAGAGAAAAGTATCCTAAGTGTAACGCTTCACACATATTTGTCTAGAATAATATGCCTAAAGTATTATAAATGGTTCATAAGACGACAAATACATAATGTTTTGCAGCGGAAAGTAGAAGTGTGCGAATACAAAGCCGAATGTATCATGGCCAAAATACAAGTACATCATAATAGTACATGTGCAAAATACATAAACTAGCAAGCACGATAAGAACTAAAAGAAACATCCAAGCATCGCCAAGAGATCTAATCCATCTTTCCCTTACCGCGATCTTGTCTCGAACCACCTGAAAAATATAATTGGAATGGGATGAGATTACTAAATCTCAGTGAGTCCGCCTATCCTATTAGTCCGCTCGGATCTAAAGGGAACATACAAGCAAACGGATCCGCCGTGGATCCGTGGTTTTCCTCACGGTCAGGTACAAATACACAACAAGGACAATATCACCAATAGAAGTCCCGTGACTAACCAATGAGATATCATTATACACATAAACAACACACAAGTATGATGTTGCTAGTACAACCACGTCACCATGATTGTACCAGCCCACCGGTGAGGACCTAATGATATTGCCTATGTGGCATCACTAGGGGTGAATAACAAGTGACCTTACCGACGTGGTATCACCATCTCACCGTACCAACATCCGATGTTTTCCCGCTAGAGGAAGTGCCTTCTTCAGTACATGATGAGTATACACCAGATCATTCCCATCAAGCACTAGCATTTCCTTGGTAACACGATGAGTATACACCAGATCATTCCCATCGAGTACCCACATATATCACACCGATCAATGAGTATACACCAGATCATTCCCATTGAGAGCGGTGAATATGCCCAGCTATCCCTTCTCACCAATGAGTATACAGGGTATCGCTTTCGTCATCCTCCCTTAAAAGGCTTACAGCTTAGCAGGAGTTGAGTATCACAAAAACATATGCAAAGTAAAGACATAATTTAAATGAGTGATAACGAAATTATTTATTCAAGACAAACATATGCAATGCACTGATGATGGTTATTAAAACATATAATGTCTATCATAAGTCGAATGTTTAAACAAACAGAATAGAAATTGCAAATGAAAGTAAAGCTAATGATTAAAAGTTCATCCACTTAGACATTAATCAGTCTTGTCGTGATTATGTCTGGGAGTAGTGATCACTACAGGAGTCTTGGGATGAGGGAATTCAATTTCACCAACATCGATCATATCTTGAATCTTATTCTTCAATGGCCAACAATCATTCGTATCATGTCCAGGGCTATTGGAATGATATGCACACCTCGTATTGGGCTTATAGCTAGGAGCAGAAATGTTGGGCTTCACAGGAGGATCCCTCACAGTAATCAAGTTTGCTTTCAACAAATGTTGTAATGCCTGAGCCACTGACATGTTGATCTTCGTGAACTGACGCTTAGGTGCATCTGACTTGCGTCTTTGTTGTGGAACTGGTGTAGAGATCAGAATTGTCCCCACAAATTGGTTGTGTCCATTGCGGCCTTTCAGATTGTACCCAGCATTAGCCATATGAGGTTTCTTAGGTGAGTTGAAGTCAATGATCTTGTCATTAATGAGGTCTTAAATCTTGTGCTTTAATTGCCAACAATCCTCTGTATCATGACCAGGACTATTCGAATGATAAGCACATCTCGCATGGTACTTATACCCAGGAGTGGGATTGGTAGGAAATGAATATGGAGGTAGTAGAGTTATCAAGTTCTGATTGAGCAGTTGTTGGAGAACTTGAGACAACGATATATGTAATGAAGTAAATGACCGCTTAGGCTTGGATCTCTGATTATCTTGACCACCTTGATGCTTATGTTGACTTTTCTCCTTCTCGATCAGAAATTCCTTCAATTCTTCTTGCCCCTTGGCCAAGTGAAAGATTATTTTTCGGAACTGGTTATTCTAAGCCTGAAGATTTTTGACAGATTGTTCGAGATCCATTTTCTTGCTGAAATAAACGGCGAGGTCGGATGAGAGATCTATTGTAAGAAACCTGTTATGCGATGTTATGAATGCGAATGCAATATTTTCAAGGATCTTTAGGAGTTTAGTTAGCAACATTAGAAAATGATTTGGTCGCGTCTTTGTCTGAAGAATTCTGAATTTTGTCTTTGAACGTCTTTCTTTGAGAACCAAGCTCACCATATCGAGTGGGTCATCGCCTCTGATTCGGGATACTTCTGAATTGGAAGGTACGTGGCCAGAGGAAAATAAATCCACTTGCCCCCTGCTAGGTACTGAATCTTTGAATTGGAAGGTGTGTGGCCAGAGGAAAATAAATCCTCTTGCCCCTTGATTAGGAAATCAGTCCTTGATAGGAGTCCCTGAAATTGTGCGCCCTAAATCCCTAAGATCCTTGAAAGGGTTAGTTAAATCATGTTATGCTTATGATGTCATGATGTTATGCGAATGCAGTTCATTAGGCATAATGTGAGATAGTAAGGGCAAACAAGTCCTTTTAACAAAATCTGCAAGGAAACGAAGGTTAGCAGCAAACACAAACAAGTCACACAAGTCACACAAGTCACACAATTTCCTTAGGCTCGGCTTGCATGGAGTTTAGATCATGTGTGATACCCTTCCCCAATGGTATTTCTATAGATAAGGAGATTTCAGCAACGGGTTCTATGAGTTATCCAGAATTGTCAGCCCTTCTAAAGCACCCTCGGACATGATACATTCGCATCATGCAATGATACTTTGAGAAAGGACCTTTCTGAATTGTAGCATCGGGTAGCGACTAGTTCTCAACATTTGTCAAGAGTAGTCCCCCCACTACGTTCCTAAAGGCCAAGATGGGTTAAGAGTAACTAAAAGGTCCTTGAGCTCCGGCGCACCCACAGGCACATACATAGACCTCCCTCATTTGAGAAAGGTGTGCATATGCTATGGAGTCTTAACTCAAGTGTGAACTTCATATTGACTCATCTCCCACATATGTGAAAGAGGTCGCCATGACTATGCCACTCCTAATCTTAAGTGTTCTTGAATCCGGGAATAGGATTCGTCCTTCATTTAATTCCCAAAAGAGCCCTGAAAAATAAAATAAAACAAGCAAAGCAAACAATAGAAAACATTTAAGTGAATCCTAAACTTTTAAGGTAACCCCTCTTTTTAATCGAAAGAAATCCCCAGCAGAGTCGCCAGTTCTGTAATACGGTGAACTGACTTTTAATCGAAATATTGCGGATAGCAAGAGTCGCCACTGACTTTTATTTTATCCAATTTTTAGGAAAGGCTAAAAGAACAGGAAAAACCTTTTAAATAAAAACAACTGAGTTTGGGGGGTAATTTATGCAAAGGGAAGGTGTAAGGCACCCTTTGCATCCATGGTTATCTATGGGCTCTTAATTGCTTTGCTCGTTTGAAAAGAAATGTAGAAGAAGAGAATACGGACTTTAGTTCGTAAATGAGCGTAGCCTTATTGAAGGTTTATGAAAAAGTGTAAGAAAAAGATTTAAGCCAAAGCAAGGCAATTAGGAGCAATTACCTTAATGTTTGTAGAAAAAAATCTTTTAGCCTTTCAGGGTGAAAGAGTTTATCCATGCCATAAGAGGGCAGGAAGTCTTTCGTTTGGATGTTTACGGGTCATCGAGTTATCGTTCGCCATAAGACTGTCCCATGCCATAGAGAGGCAGGTAGTCTAAGGGAAGGATCAGAATAGCCTTTCGTTTAGGCAACCAGAGGACACCTCAGCCTTTCGTAGGCAACTTCCGAGGGACGAGATCATTTTAGTGTATCGAAGGCAGCATCATTAGGGACTTATGATCTTTGCATTAATCGAGGCAACATGGCTGAGGTATCCTTGTATTCGAGGGACAAGGCTATTTTGCAAAAACACAAGGCAACAAGGCAACAGGCAACAGGCAACAAGAGGGGTTACCAAAAAAGTGTGCGTGGGTGCAACAATCATGTGATCAATTCAGAATTTTATCTTATAACTTAGGTGATTCTAATTCAGTTTAGAGTTACACTCCCTAAAATTACTAACCACATCAATTAATATGGGGAAGGGAAAAAAGAAACCAGTGGGGGAAAGGGAGAAAGAAGCCAGCGGATCAATGATGCAATAGGTCTAAACAAGTAATAATTAAAATAAATCAGGGTTTTAGGGTTACCGACTATTGAGCTTTGATGGTTGACAAACCCTGAAAATTGGAAAAGGGAAAAAATAGAAAGGAGTGAGTGTAGGCGGAGTTCATTATATTTGAAGGCGAACCCTAATTTTAATTTAAAAAGGCAAGAATAAATAATTTAATTAAAAGGAAAAAATAAATATTTAAAAGAAATATAGAATAGGACTTAGCTTCTCGATTGGCGTGGCGCGCAGTCGGATGATACTGGAGGTAACTCTAAAAAGTTGCACCAAGAAAAGAATTTTGTTAGCGTATTAAAGATCCATTGATTATTGGTACGAGCCCTATTTTTAACCCAAAAGGGCAAATAAATAAAAAATAAATGATGTTACCAAACCCTAAAAATAAAAGTTCATGAAATCGAAAGTTCGATTAAAATAGATAAACCAAAACAAAATCTAATAGTTATAGGGTTAATCCTAACATTTAATTAATTAAATGTATAAAAACTAAAATTAAAGATTAATAAGAAAATCGAATTCTCGATTAAATATAGATAATTATAAAAATATTACAAAAAAACTAATTTATTAAATATATAAATAATAAATAAAAGAAAGAAATTATGATAGGGAAAGAAGAAAATAAAACAAAATTCATGTAATTAAAAAAAGTGAACCAAATCTTCATAATTGGCATGATTGAGATTTGATTTTTAGATGAATATCTTTTATTCCAATCTTGCTAAACTTGGCCAATATTGCTCCTTTTTCCATCAATCTTCATGCACATGATTTTGGTATGAATCAAATATATTTTGATGATTGAAATCGATTTAAAAGACATCCCAATCATAATATTTGATATTTTACAAAATTTATGTGAATTATATCACTTTTAAATGAATAAAAAATCCATATAAAATTAAATAAATTCGTGGGACTTGGATTTGAAGTCTTTGATAACTTGGGGAGCAAGATTGGGCCAAGAAAGATTGGATCTCTTTGCAAGAAAATCCATTTTGAAGCCTTTTACTTCACATTTTTCCCCTTTGAAATCGCCTGACTTTGACAAGACATATCTTCCTCAATTTTTAAGGTATGGAAGAGTTCCAGGACTTTTTGAAAACCTCAAGATGTCCTACACAAGCCACTTTGGAAGATTTTTTCCATTTGAAGAATTTATCTTGATGATATTGGCTTTGACAAAAAACTGCTTTAGGTTGACTTTCAAAAAGGACCCATAATGTTTTGATCCATATCTCTCAAATGAAGCATTTTTGGACTTGGCATGTGAGAGACAAAATTATAGAGAATTCAATTTCCTTAAAAATGAGCTTTAGATGGAAAATTTCTGATGTTCCATGTGGGAGTTATGGCTGGTCAAAGTTCAGTTGACTTTCTCCTATGAAAACCCTAATTTAGAAACTTTTGGAATTGTTGATTTCTGATCTTTCCTTGATGAACCATGATCAATTCTTGATCAAATGGTGAATGATACTTCAATATGAGGATGTTGACAAAAAATTAGGAGTTTTGACTGTATTCGACCACTGTTGACTTTTAGGTCAACCTAGTCGACTGTTGACTTTCTGAACAATTGAGTGATCAATCTTTTAAATTGAGACCTGAGATTTGTCGTGGAGGTAGTGTAGGGTATCATAGACCATGTGGGATTCCTTAGAGCCATTATTTCACTGATTTTCCTTCAAAATAATAAAACCCTAGTTCTCTGAGCCTTGTTTAGGAGAGTGTGTCTTGGAGCTTTGTACTTTGATTTGAATTTGAACAAGAGAAATAATATGGGAAAATTTTGGGGTATGACAGATATGTTCAACAAGCTGATTCTTGATCTTGAAAATATTGATGTGAAGATCGATGATGAAGATCAAGCGCTGTTACTATTGTGTTCTTTGCCTCGATCACATGCTCACTTCAAAGAAATTCTCTTGTATGGAAGGGAGTCCCTGATGTTTGAAGAAGTTCAATCAGCCTTGTATTCTAAGGACTTGAATGAACGAAAGGATCATAAACCTTCGACCTTGGGTGAAGGTTTGACCGTTAAAGGAAAATTCTTGCGAAAGGATGGTAAGTTCGACAAGAAGAAGGGCAAAAGCCTGTCGAAGTAAGGATAATGGCAATGCAACCATTGTTCAAGATGATTTTGAATCATCTGATGTTCTTGTGGTTTCAAGCAGTGACTCGAGAAGAGAGTGGATAATGGATTCAGGTTGCACTTGGCACATGACTCCAAACAAATACTTGTTCGAGGAATTATGTGATCAAGATGGTGGATCAGTATTGCTAGGAAACAACAAGGCTTTCAAAATTGTAGGTGTTGGATCTGTGAGATTCAAGCTCTATGATGAGTCAATAAGGTTGTTGACTGAAGTCAGGTATGTTCCTGACTTGAAGAGAAATCTGCTTTCTCTTGGTGAATTCCACCAGAAAGGATATGTTTTCCAAGGAGATAAAAGTATCCTAAGTGTAACGCTTCACACATATTTGTCTAGAATAATATGCCTAAAGTATTATAAATGGTTCATAAGACGACAAATACATAATGTTTTGCAGCGGAAAGTAGAAGTGTGCGAATACAAAGCCGAATGTATCATGGCCAAAATACAAGTACATCATAATAGTACATGTGCAAAATACATAAACTAGCAAGCACGATAAGAACTAAAAGAAACATCCAAGCATCGCCAAGAGATCTAATCCATCTTTCCCTTACCGCGATCTTGTCTCGAACCACCTGAAAAATATAATTGGAATGGGATGAGATTACTAAATCTCAGTGAGTCCGCCTATCCTATTAGTCCGCTCGGATCTAAAGGGAACATACAAGCAAACGGATCCGCCGTGGATCCGTGGTTTTCCTCACGGTCAGGTACAAATACACAACAAGGACAATATCACCAATAGAAGTCCCGTGACTAACCAATGAGATATCATTATACACATAAACAACACACAAGTATGATGTTGCTAGTACAACCACGTCACCATGATTGTACCAGCCCACCGGTGAGGACCTAATGATATTGCCTATGTGGCATCACTAGGGGTGAATAACAAGTGACCTTACCGACGTGGTATCACCATCTCACCGTACCAACATCCGATGTTTTCCCGCTAGAGGAAGTGCCTTCTTCAGTACATGATGAGTATACACCAGATCATTCCCATCAAGCACTAGCATTTCCTTGGTAACACGATGAGTATACACCAGATCATTCCCATCGAGTACCCACATATATCACACCGGTCAATGAGTATACACCAGATCATTCCCATTGAGAGCGGTGAATATGCCCAGCTATCCCTTCTCACCAATGAGTATACACCAGGATATTCCCATTGAGAGCGGGGACATAAGATAACGACATACACAACGACATAATACAGCCATCAAGAATAAAGAAGAAAACACGGTCTAAATACATATGTTCCACATGTTATCAGTGTCGCACTTAACAAAAGGTATGTCAGATATATCAAAAAAATAGTATTCAAGCACCTAGGCTAATTTTCCTAGATAGTATACTTAAATAGCTTTCTAACGGTATATGGTATGCGTCGAACGGACGCACGAAACGGGAGATATGAATTTTCCACTCTGCTGAATTTTTCCTTTTTCGCCCAGTGTAACCGGTTACACCAGGAACCGTAACCGGTTACGGTCACGCAAAATGCCCAGATTCTCAGTTTTTCAACAGCGTAACCGGTTACACTCAAACCCGTAACCGGTTACACTGAACCAAAATCATTTTTTCTGCATTTTGGGAGCTCTAAACCAGTCCCAAAGCTTCATGATGAATCCCCTATATTCCCAACTCAGTTCCAACGAAAACAAGATATACAAACACAATTAGAAACATCAGCAGGTAAGGATTACATCAGATTAAACATGTTTTAGCAGGATTGATTCATGTATCACTCACATTCCCAAAATCCCAATTAAACCCTCACATGCAAAACCCCAAGTTCACTAACTATGAACTCACCTCAGAGAAGAATCAAAGGATGAAGATGAAGATGCTGAAGCAAGATGATGATAGGAGCAAGAATTGGAACAGAATCTGTTGCATGCAAAGATGAAGCTTGGACTAGGTTTTGGGACTCTTCTTCCTCTCCCTCTCTTCCACGCTTTCCTCCTTCTCTTTCTCACATAATTCTGGTTTTTGTTTCCAAAATGGTTAGAAACATAAAAACCAAACAAGTCTTAATTCTTTATTTAAGTGGGAAATGTCCATAATACCCTCATTCTCACTAATTGACATGGTTTAAGTGATAAACCTATTAGTAAGGATGTGTATCATATTTATCCATTACTCATCTCAATTTAATTTAGAATTGGTAATTGGACAATTATAATACCGGGTATTACATTCTCCCCCCTTAAATAGAATTCGTCCTCGAATTCAAAGAAAGCTTACCAGAACAAGTGTGGATAGGATTCGCGCATCTCTGACTCAAGCTCCCACGTAGCTTCCTCAGGACGCGTCTCATCCCACATCACCTTCACGATGGGTATCTCCTTACTCCGTAGAGACTTGCTCGCACGCTCCAGGATACGGTAAGGTTGAGGATCATAGGAAAGATCTGGTTCTACTTCAACAGAATCCGGAAGAATAGGATGAAAAGTATCGGGCACAAACTTCCGGAGTTGAGATACGTGGAATACGTCATGCAGCCTGGATAGTGAAGGTGGTAATGCCAACTGATAAGCCACTTCACCTACCCGACTCAAAATCTGATACGGTCCCACATATCTCGGACTGAGTTTACGCGTTTTGAACGGTCCTCCCAACCTCAATCTTGGAGTGACCTTCAAATACACATGATCACCCACTTCAAATTCCAAAGGTCTCCTCCGCTTGTCCGCATAGTTCTTTTGTCGGTCTTGGGCTTTCTTGAGATTATCCCGGATCATCTTAACTTTTTCGGTGGTTTCTTGTATAATCTCCGGTCCAAGAATACTCTTCTCCCCTACTTCGGCCCAGCACAAAGGTGATCGACATTTTCTCCCGTATAGAGCTTCGTAGGGAGCCATACCCAAACTAGCATGGTAACTGTTATTGTATGCGAACTCTATCAACGGCAAATGATCCTTCCAACTCCCACCTTCTTCCAGAATGCAAGCTCTCAACATATCCTCTATCGTCTGGATTGTCCTCTCCGTCTGCCCATCGGATTGAGGATGGTTAGACGTACTCATATCCAATCTAGTCCCCAATTCCTTATGAAACATCTTCCAAAATCTCAAAGTGAATTTTGGATCATGATCAGACACTATACTAGACGGCACGCCATGCAACCGTACAATCTCTGCTATGAAAAGCCTTGCAAGATGAATCACCTTGTGAGTGATCTTTACAGGTAAAAAGTGAGCAGACTTAGTCAACCTGTCCACTATTACCCATATAGAGTCATGTCCGCCTCGGGCACGAGGTAGACCCACAATGAAATCCATAGAGATAGAATCCCATTTCCACGTTGGTACCTCCAGTGGCTGCAACATTCCTCCTGGCCTCTGGTGTTCAATCTTAACCTGTTGACAAATGGGACATTGTGCCACATATTCCGCAATCTCCTTCTTCATACCTGGCCACCAAAAGTCCTTCTTCAAATCTTGATACATCTTGGTCGATCCAGGATGAATAGAAAATTTACTCTTGTGTGCTTCATCCAGAATCAAACGCTTCAACTCAGAATCATTAGGTAGACACATCCGTTGCTTAAACAAGATTACTCCATCAGGTGCTCTAACAAAATCAGGCATGCCTCCGCTCGCTTGCAATTGCTCGTCATACCCTTGGGATATCCGAATTCTTTCTCGTAGATCATTCTGAATGCTCAAATTACTGATCAATACACCATTGGGTGTCCATTCAAACTGGAGATTAAGATTTCGAAACCTTTCCAACAATCCATGTTCTAACATCATCAACTCAGCAACTCAAAATTCCTTTCTACTTAATGCATCTGCCACTTTGTTGGCCTTTCCTGGATGATACTTCAATTCAAAGTCATAATCTTTGAGGTACTCCATCCATCTCCTTTGTCGCATATTCAATTCCTTCTGGTCAAAAAGGTATCTCAAGCTTTTATGATCACTGAACATCTCAAAGTGAACGCCATATAGGTAATGTCGCCACACCTTGAGTGCAAAAACTATTGCAGCAAGCTCAAGATCATGGGTCGGGTAATTCTCTTCATGAGATCTCAACTGTCGAGAGGCATAGGCTACCACCTGACCATCTTGCATCAATACTCCACCTAAACCTTTCTTAGAAGCGTCACAGAACACCTCATAGGGTCGGTTTGGATCCGGAATCACTAACACGGGTGCAGTAGTCAACTTCTTCTTAAGTTTCTGGAAGCTTTGTTCACACTCGGAATCCCATTCAAAAGCAACCTCATTTCGCGTAAGCTTTGTGAATGGTAAGGCTAACTTAGCAAACCCCATGATAAATCTCCGGTAATAACCTGCCAAACCTAAGAAGCTTCTGACTTCAGTCACGCTCTTTGGCCTATCCCAATTCACCACTGCTTCTACTTTAGAAGGATCCACTGCTACGCCTCCTCCTGAGATGACGTGACCAAGAAAACTTACTTCGGATAGCCAAAACCCACACTTATTGAATTTGGCATACAACTGTTTCTCTCGAAGAGTAGATAACACAATCCGCAAGTGTTCTTCATGATCTTCAGGAGTACGAGAATACACAAGAATATCATCAATGAAGATCACTACAAACTGGTCCAGATATGGCTGAAAGATTCGATTCATGTAATCCATGAAAACTGCTGGAGCATTAGTTACACCAAAAGGCATAACTAAAAACTCGTAGTGACCATATCGAGTCCTGAATGCAGTCTTAGGTACATCTGAACTCTTCACTCGGATCTGATGGTATCCTGACCTAAGATCAATCTTCGAGAACACACTAGCTCCTTTCAACTGATCTAGGAGGTCATCAATCCGTGGCAGAGGATATTTGTTCTTTATGGTAACTTTGTTCAGCTGACGGTAATCAATGCACAGGCGCATACTTCCGTCCTTCTTCTTTACCAAAAGAACAGGAGCTCCCCATGGAGAAACACTGGGTTGGATAAAATGCTTAGTAAGAAGCTCTTCCAATTGACGCTTCAGTTCTCTGAGTTCAATAGGAGACATCCTATAAGGAGTGATGGAAACTGGGGCTGTTCCAGGAACAAGATCGATTGAGAATTCCGCCTCCCTTTCTGGAGGAAGAGAAGTGATGTCCTCAGGAAATACATCAGGAAATTCACACACCACCGGAATCTCCGACAATTCAACTCTCACAGAAGGTTCTTTGGAAAGAACCAAAAGAAAGGATCTTTCTTGAGAAAAGAGATAATTAACCGTGCTGATTGTACCTTCTATCAACTTGGTAATTGCATCATCGGAAGAAGTCTCTTCAGCAGGAATGAATATGGCCTTCTCTTTGCAACCAATGTACACCGAGTTAAGAGACAACCAATCCATCCCTAGAATGACATCAAGCTTCTTGAGGGGTAAACAAATTAGATCAATTGGGTACTCGCGACCATTAAAAGAGACTGAACAATCTTTACAGATTAGTCGAGCTTCCACGGTATCATCCGTTGCCGAAGAAATAATCATAGGATTGGGTAATGGAGTAGCTTCCAAACCAAGTCAGTAAACACACTCGGTAGAGACAAAGGAATGAGTGGCTCCCCAATCAACTAAAACACATAATGGTTGATTGTTAACATAACACGTACCCGCAATGAGATTGTTGTTTCCCTTGGCCTTCCTCGAATCCAAAGTGTAAACACGACCTGCAGTCTTCTCAGGAATCCTCCTTTGTGGACAGCGTGGAGCTATGTGGCCCTGCTCGCCACATCTAAAACAAGTCATAGAACCAAGCTGGCACTCCCCGGTATGCTTCCTTCCACACTTACGACAATGAGGCGGTTGAGTCGATTGATCACCATAAACCTGCTTCTTCTTTGGTGGAGGATTACGGGGCCTCAAGTGTTGAGTAGATCTCCCTTGCTCCCTAAAATTAGCCTTGTTCTGGTTCCTCTCTTCTTGAACCCTCTTCAAGCTATTTTCAGCAACATAACACTACCTTAGACATTCAGCATAAGTAGCGAACTCTCTTTGAGAAACACTATGAGCAATGTCGGCCCTCAAACCCATCATAAACTGGTCAATCTTCCATAGTTCATCTGGAGCATAAGCAGCCTGTCGGGAGTAATCATCCAAATCCTCGAACTTCTCTGCATATTCTGAAACGGACATCTCACCCTGCTTGAAGTTCTGGAATTCACGTTCCTTCTGAGTCCTCACACTATTAGGGAAGTACTTCTCCAGGAATGCCACCTTGAAGTGCTGCCAATCCTTAGGAATCCCTTGTGTGGTGAAATAAGTGGATGTAGTGTTCCACCACCTAAGAGCTGGTCCCTTCATCTTCTGAGTAGCAAAGATCACCTTCTCTTCTTCAGTACACTGAATAGCTTGAAACACCCTCTCCATACCAGCTAACCAATCATGAGCCAAGAGTGAATCAAGTCCGCCAACAAACTCTGGGGGATCCATCCTGAAGAAGGCACGAAAATCAGGTCCAGCTGCAGCTTGAGGAACGGGAGCTTGAGTAGGAGGTTGCTGTCCCTGCATGCCTTGCATCATTTGAGACATCATCTGGTTCTGCTGCATCATCTGCTGCATCATCTGTTGCCAAGGCACGCCTGCACCTCCGGCCGGTTGCTCGGGCTCCACATTCCTAGTTCTGGGCCTTCCGGGACCTCTGCGTTGCTCAGCCATCTCCCTGTCTGTCCTACGCATGGAATCAAGTTGATCAGGCTCAATACCACAAATAAGACATAAGGAATCCTACTGATTATACACATATGAGGCAGAATTGTACTGCATTATGATGTGTCTTAGCAAAGTCGAGGATCGACCTGCTCTGATACCAACTGTAACACCTCACACATATTTGTCTAGAATAATATGCCTAAAGTATTATAAATGGTTCATAAGACGACAAATACATAATGTTTTGCAGCGGAAAGTAGAAGTGTGCGAATACAAAGCCGGATGTATCATGGCCAAAATACAAGTACATCATAATAGTACATGTCCAAAATACATAAACTAGCAAGCACGATAAGAACTAAAAGAAACATCCAAGCATCGCCAAGAGATCTAATCCATCTTTCCCTTACCGCGATCTTGTCTCGAACCACCTGAAAAATATAATTGGAATGGGATGAGATTACTAAATCTCAGTGAGTCCGCCTATCCTATTAGTCCGCTCGGATCTAAAGGGAACATACAAGCAAACGGATCCGCCGTGGATCCGTGGTTTTCCTCACGGTCAGGTACAAATACACAACAAGGACAATATCACCAATAGAAGTCCCGTGACTAACCAATGAGATATCATTATACACATAAACAACACACAAGTATGATGTTGCTAGTACAACCACGTCACCATGATTGTACCAGCCCACCGGTGAGGACCTAATGATATTGCCTATGTGGCATCACTAGGGGTGAATAACAAGTGACCTTACCGACGTGGTATCACCATCTCACCGTACCAACATCCGATGTTTTCCCGCTAGAGGAAATGCCTTCTTCAGTACATGATGAGTATACACCAGATCATTCCCATCAAGCACTAGCATTTCCTTGGTAACACGATGAGTATACACCAGATCATTCCCATCGAGTACCCACATATATCACACCGATCAATGAGTATACACCAGATCATTCCCATTGAGAGCGGTGAATATGCCCAGCTATCCCTTCTCACCAATGAGTATACACCAGGATATTCCCATTGAGAGCGGGGACATAAGATAACGACATACACAACGACATAATACAGCCATCAAGAATAAAGAAGAAAACACGGTCTAAATACATATGTTCCACATGTTATCAGTGTCGCACTTAACAAAAGGTATGTCAGATATATCAAAAAAAAAGTATTCAAGCACCTAGGCTAATTTTCCTAGATAGTATACTTAAATAGATTTCTAACGGTATATGGTATGCGTCGAACGGACGCACGAAACAGGAGATATGAATTTTCCACTCTGCTGAATTTTTCCTTTTTCGCCCGTGTAACCGGTTACACCAGGAACCGTAACCGGTTACGGTCACGCAAAATGCCCAGATTCTCAGTTTTTCAACAGCGTAACCGGTTACACTCAAACCCGTAACCGGTTACACTGAACCAGAATCAATTTTTTCTGCATTTTGGGAGCTCTAAACCAGTCCCAAAGCTTCATGATGAATCCCCTATATTCCCAACTCAGTTCCAACGAAAACAAGATATACAAACACAATTAGAAACATCAGCAGGTAAGGATTACATCAGATTAAACATGTTTTAGCAGGATTGATTCATGTATCACTCACATTCCCAAAATCCCAATTAAACCCTCACATGCAAAACCCCAAGTTCACTAACTATGAACTCACCTCAGAGAAGAATCAAAGGATGAAGATGAAGATGCTGAAGCAAGATGATGATAGGAGCAAGAATTGGAACAGAATCTGTTGCATGCAAAGATGAAGCTTGGACTAGGTTTTGGGACTCTTCTTCCTCTCCCTCTCTTCCACGCTTTCCTCCTTCTCTTTCTCACATAATTCTGGTTTTTGTTTCCAAAATGGTTAGAAACATAAAAACCAAACAAGTCTTAATTCTTTATTTAAGTGGGAAATGTCCATAATACCCTCATTCTCACTAATTGACATGGTTTAAGTGATAAACCTATTAGTAAGGATGTGTATCATATTTATCCATTACTCATCTCAATTTAATTTAGAATTGGTAATTGGACAATTATAATACCGGGTATTACACTAAGATTCATGAAGGGGTCGAAGGAAGTCTTGAGAGGCGTGAAGAAACAAGACTTGTATACCCTTGAAGTTGAAGTTGTAAGTGGTTTGACAAATTTTGCATACACGAAACCGTTGTCGAAGACAGAAATCTAGAACATGAGATTGGGCCATGTCAATGAAAGGGGTCTGGTCGGATTAGGGAAACAAAATCTGCTTGGTGGAGACAAAGTCGAAAAGCTGAAGTTTTGTGAATCCTGTGTACTTGGAAAATCTTGCAGAGTGAAGTTCAACAAAGGCAAACAAAGAACACATGGATCCCTTGATTACATCCATGCTGATCTTTGGGGGCCTGCAAGGTGTCCATCACATTCAGGAGCAAGGTATTTTCTATCCATAGTTGATGATTGTTCTAGGAAGTTATGGGTATTCATTCAAAAGACTAAGGATGAAACTTTTGAGAATTTCAAAAGTTGGAAGACTCTAGTAGAAAATCAGACTAGCAGGAAGGTCAAGAGGTTGAGAACCGATAATGGCCTTGAATTTTACAATGAGGCGTTCGACAGTTTTTGTGCGGGCTCTGGTATTGCAAGGCACAGAACTACTACAGGTACTCCACAACAAAATGGTTTGGCTGAAAGGTTTAATCGAACTATTTTGGAGAGAGTCAGATGCATGTTGACTAGTGTGGGGTTAAAGAAGGTGTTTTGGGCTGAGGCTATTTCGACAGCAACATATCTGATAAACAGATGTCCTTCGACAGTGTTAGATATGAAGACACCTGAAGAAGTTTGGTCGGGACATCCACCATATCTCGTATGGTCGAAGGGTAGCTTCTTGGTTCGACAGGATTAAGCATGAAGTCGAAGGTTTCTCACATGCTTGTGTCAAAGATGCTAGGGTTGTTAGCATGTTAAATTAGGTTTTAGTGTTTAAACCCTAATTTGTTAAGGTAGCTTGTTTATTAAGTTGGCTAGTGTAATGGGCCTTGTGGAAAAAGCCCATTAGTTAGTATGTTAGATTTTATTATAAATAGCATACTAGTCTCTCATCATTGTAAGTTGCAAATCCTAATTTAGGGTGAGAGAGGTTATTTGTTATTCTTGTAAACTTGTAATCTTGTTTTAAGAGAAAGTAAAAGAATAGCGGTTATAACCAATTCTTGTGTTCCTCTTCTTCTTCCTTGTTCTTCTCGTCTTCACTAATTCCTATTATATTTTGTTCTTGACATCGTTTTTCACAACATCTACAAAGATAATAACATAACCAAAATATAAATATACAAAGATGTAGATCAAAAAGTATATGTACAAGTGTATAAATAAGGAGAGATCATAGCAACATGTTATATTAACATGGTATTGCATTGGGATCAATCACTTAGTTCTTACATACCTTATAAATTTGACACCACGTTGAAATTATGAGACACTAAATTAAATTTTCTACATACTCGAGACACAAGAAATAAACAACAACAAGAACCCAAAGAGAAAATAAGAAGAAAAGATGTATGGCTCAAGTGATTCGTTGGTGATTTCATTTGGTGAGATGCTCATAGATTTTTTTCCGGACACATCTGGTGTATCTTTGGCCGAGTCTTTTGGTTTCCTCAAAGCCCCTGGTGGTGCTCCTGCAAATGTGGCTTGTGCCATAGCCAAACTTGGTGGCAATGCTGCCTTCATTGACAAGGTTCTCTCATCTTACTATCATCATCATTGATTTTTTTTCTTTTTTCATATTTAATTATATTGCAATGGAAATGCCAACACGAGTTAACAATAGTAGTAAGGTTTTAAATTGCGTCTGCAACCGCAATTGCAGCTGCAATATCACTGATGATGTTGTTTATGCTACGACATTGATATGCAATTGCAGTGTGATTAAAATCATACATGTGAACGAATCAAGAATCACATCAGACAAATTTATCCATGTTCGTTTACTTATTTTTTTTCAAAATGTAATAAAAAATATTAACTTTAGGAATTTTTCAACTGTGTATTTCAAATATCTCTCAATGAATATACACGCAGCAATATGCATAGCAGCATCCGCAATGACCACCACCACAACGGCATCCGCGGCTGCAATTGTAATTTAACACCATACACATCGTTCACAATTCGTTTATGTACGTGATATATACCGAAGTTTTTTCTCACAAAATTACTACAATAATTGTTATGTGCAGGTGGGGGAGGATGAATTTGGAAGGATGCTAGCTAACATATTGAAGAAAAATGGTGTGAACACAAACGGTGTTCTTTTCGACAAAGAGGCTAGAACTGCATTGGCTTTTGTAACCTTGAGGAATGATGGAGAGAAGGAGTTCATGTTTTATAGAAACCCTAGTGTTGATATGTTACTTACAGAATCTGAAATGAAAATGAATTTGATCAAGAAGGTCAAGATATTCCATTATGGATCCACCAGTCTTATCACTGAGTCATGTCGATCTGCTCACATGACTGCCATGAAAGCTGCTAGAGATGGAGGTGCTTTGTTGTCCTTTAATCCAAATGTCAGGCTACCTTTGTGGCCTTCTGCTGAGGTTGCTAGGTCTGGAATACAAAAGTAATTGGGTTGAGGCTGATTTCATCAAGGTAAGTTTTCTTCTCAAAGCATACAGGTTTTGCGAGAAATAGTTATGAAAAACTGAGCATTTTCTATATAGGTGAGTGATGATGAAGTTGAATTTCTTACACAAAAAGATCCTCAGAATGAATAAGTTATTATGTCTTTGTGGCATGACAAGTTGAAGCTGCTTCTTATCACTGATTGAGAGAAGGGTTGCAGATATGTCACTAAGGGATTCACCATCCAATCCATCCAATACATAAGCACTTGTGAGACTATTTGATTGAGACAGTTATGAACATAACTTGCCTCGTGTCTATAAATTGTTTTCGGCTTATTTTCATATAATCTCTATATAATAGCATATGAAAACAACTTATGATTTTCTATTGTAATACAAACTATTGATGTTTGGAGATATTGTTTGAGTGCAGAATTTTAAAGGAAGGGTAAATGGATTCCTAGTGAAAGCTATTGACACAACTGGTACTGGTGATGCTTTTGTTGGTGCACTTCTCACAGTCGTGGCCAGAGACACTTCCATTTTTGATGTATGCTCTCTCTCTCTTTCTTTCTCGCACGCAAAGTTGGGATCCTCTCTCGCGAGTCGCAACTGAAAAGTATTTTAATTTAGGCTTTGTTAACTCTTTTTTCTGATTTGTTGATATTGTCTTTGCTTTATTGAATTCATCATCAAAGAATGAAGAAAAACTGAAAGAGGCCTTGACATTTTCAAATGCTTGTGGAGCAATATGTACAACACAGAAGGGAGCCATTCCTGCACTTCCAACTGCTGACGAGGCTAAGAAATTCATCTCCAGCTCTTAAAATTAAACTTCTTTTGAAGTTTGATGAATGTCCAGAGAACTAGCTAGCCATAAATATGTTCTCATTTGAGAGTTTTTGCTTTAGTAAGACTTTGATACAATGACACAAAGTGTTGTATCTGTTTATGAATAATAAATGGGCACAACTTCATTACCCATCAATAAATGTTGGGTAACTCTACCCATCTGAATTGTCACGATTATATTGGTCAAAATATGCCACCTATCATATCAATAAAAAGGTGATAATTTATATTTGTGACACTTAATCTTTTAACAATTACTAGTATAAATTACAACTCTTTACCGTATTAAATTGGGGTGAATTCTTATCTACCAACTAGTGTCTTACCCGTGCGTTCGCACGGGTACCCGTCGTTTTCGCGCATTGTGATTGAGAAAAATAAAAGATATTAGTAAAAGATTAAGTTTTGGATAAAATTAAAAAAGTTATAAAAATAATAATATTTTATTTGACAAATTATAATGAAGGAAAAGTTTTAAAATCGCAAATTCACAAATTATAACGAAGAAATATTCAATCAAATTCTATAATTCAATTAGTGATAACTATTTAATATAATTGATTAAACTACAAACTATTAGCCCAATCTCAAACTATCAGCTAAGGAGAATCGATTATTTTTGGCTAGCTAAGGAGAAAAATAGTTATTTTGGCTCAATTATAACTACAAACTATCAGCCCAATCTCAAACGACCAGCTCTATCTTGTAGGCTAATGAGAAACCACTACAAACTCCATTTATAATAATGATTCATTCAAAATACATAATTAATAGAAAAATACTTTGACTAGTTACTTCATTTTCCCGTTAATATTCGTTATTTTGATAAGTAACTTCGTATTCCCGTTAATATTTCAAATTTCTTCCCGTTAATTTTCAATATTTTGATCAGTAACTTCATGTTCTTGTTAATATTCATTATTTTGATCAGTAACTCCTTGCTCCCGTTAATATTCATTATTTTGATCAATAAGTTCGTGTTCCCCTTAATATTCCAAATTCGTTTCCGTTCATATTCAAAAAATTTAACAATAAAAGATTTATCAATAACTTCGTGTTTCTGTTAATATTCAATATTTTGTAAATAACTCAGTGTTCCCGTCAACATTTATTATTTTGATCAGTAACTTCGTGTTCCCGTTAATATTCAAAATTTGTTCCCGTTAATTTTTAAAATTTGGATCATTAACTGAATGTTTTCGATAATATTCACAATTTTGATGATTAACTTTGTGCTCCCGTTAATATTTAATATTTTAATTGATAAATCCACGCTCCCGTTAATATTCAATATTTTGATCAGTAACTCCGTGTTCCCAGTAATATTCAATATTTTGATCAATAAACTTCATTTCCCGTTAATATTCAATATTTTAACCAATAACTTCATGTTCCCCTTGATATTCAATATTTTGATCAGTAACTTCGTGTTCTCACTAATATTCATTATTTTGATCACTAACTTCGTGTTTCCGTTAATATTCCAAATTTGTTCCTGTTAATATTCAATAGTTTGATTAATAACGTCATGTTTCCGTTATTATTCAATATTTTTAGCAGTAACTCTATGTTACTGTTAATATTATATACTTTGCTCTGTAATTTAATACTCACGTTAATATTCAATATTTTGATTACTAACTTCATGTTCTCGTTAATATTCAATATTTTGATTAATAACTTCATGTTCCCGTTAATATTCAATATAGTTTGATCGATAATTTGGTTTTCCCGTTAATATTCAATATTTTGATAAATAACTTCGTGTTCTCGTTAATATTCCAAATTTGTTCTCGTTAAAGTTCAAAAAATTTATCAGTAACTTAATGTTTATGTTAATATTCAAAAAAATCATCAGTAACTCCGTGTTCCCGTTAATATTCAAATTTTGTTAACAGTTAGAATAATATATTCATTGTTATTATCTTTAAAATGCAACAAATATTTTTTCTATTATATTACTATTATTATTATAGATTTTTTAGCATAAAATATTTTATTAATGCTTTTTGTTATTTTATAACTAAAATATAATTATTTATTATCATACTACTAATATGGCTCTATATTTATTCCAAAAATTATTTTCAATTACTATATCTTCTTGTATTAAAAAAATAAAATATTTTTATATAAATTATAATCTTTATTATAATAATATAATAATAAAAAATTTAATATAAATATATAATAGTCACAATCCTTAATACAACTATATATTATTATTATTATATATTTATATTAATCATTTTAATTAATGCGAAATTATATTAATTTATTTATTTTTTATTATTTTTAAAACAACCATATATGTTTGTATCAAATATTTATCAAATAAATATAATTATATTCACGGTATAAAGTAATATGGGTGTTAGGTCTAGAAAATAGTGGAGGAGATTTAAATTAACAAATATTTATGACTCTTAATATAACGTAAAGAATATTTGTGACTCTTAATATAACATATACAATTAAATAAATATTTAAAGAATATTAAAAGATATAAAAAAATTTAAATTAATATTTATGATGATTAATTTAATTGATTGTAACTGATTTATATTTATTTTATTTTATGATTCAATTAATGGATAAGATTAATTTTCGATCTAATGAATTTTGATTACCAATTAAATAATTTTAATAGAGTTTTTTAACATAAAGTAATTTTATTGCTAGTGTTTTGTATTTTTTAATTAATTATTAATATACAAATTAAAGCCTATAAAAATATTTTTCGAATTACTAAATAACTATATTAATTGTTAAATAATATATACTCATGGTCATTATCTTTAAAATGAAACAATTATTTTTTCTATTATATTATTATTATTATATATTTTTTATCATAAAATATTTTATCAATGTTTTTTTGTTAATATAATTATTTTTTATTATTGTAAATAATTAATACCTTCGATAAAATTAATAATATGGCTCTATATTTATTGAAAAAATATTTTCTACCACTATATCTTCTTGTATTCAAAAAATAAAAAATGATATATTTTTATATAAGTGTTAGCTGAAGATTTCGTTTTGAAGTATTTATCCTTCGAAGAGGTAGAAAATCGAAGGAAAGATGGTTACTGATGGCCATCCCTTAAAAATAAAAGGATGACTACTGATGGTCATGCTTCGAGAATAAATATTTCTAAGTTCACTATGAAGATAATGTACGTATGACTCACATATTTACTCAAGTATCAAGCGTTAAGAGAAAGAGTTCGCTGAGAAAATGTACGTATGACACCACCATTTTAATACATGTGTATTATCCTTTGCTTTTAAATATCTTTCAGAATTACTGCATTTCGTTTACTTCTTGTCATTTACATTTCTGTATCTTTACTTTAACGTCATTTACTTTCGAATTACTTTCATGCTATTTACTTTCAAAGTCTTTTACATTTCTGCAGTTTAAGATTCTTTACGTTTCAATTGTCCTTTTAATTTTCTATGTTATGTCACTTATCTTTTCGTTGAAGTCACATTTATATGTAACAAAGTGATTGTCAAGACTATTTGTTCTGTTAATCGAACAACGCCTATTGAAGAAGACAAATAATGAATATGATTCGAATAAACATTGATGACAATCTTCTTGACTATGTGTCCTAGGATCAATCTAGTCGATCCTGCAAGTAACCAAATCTTATTTATTATAGTTTGGAAGACAACCGCAGATAATTCCCAGACTATGCCTGAAAATAATACAGGACCCTTAGGGACTATTCCAGTTTCAGCGTCGACAACCGCACCCTCATCCACAAGCGCAGAGGACGTATTGTTTGCCTCGACAAATGCTGCAAACAATTTGTTTGGTCAAGGCGCGAATTCTGCTTTCGAATGGAGACCAAATAATCCATACGGAATGCCATACCAATATGGAACAGGCGTACGAGGGGCAGGACCTATATATGCCCCAACTAACAATGCGACATTTTCACCAAATGTTAGTTCAGTGGGTCGAAGTGCACATAACACTAGTTTCTCTACCCAGATGCCTCACTTTACCACAAATAACCAAGCAGCATTTCGACAAGAAATGGATGCAAGCAACCATGATATGGTAGGGGTTTTGGCCAGAGAATTGACTTCAGTTTTAAGCCCACTAATGGCAAATGTTACTACTACAAATAGAGAAAACATGGAGACTTTCCAAAAGATATCATCTCAAATGAATCGAATGGCAGAATTCATGGGAGTAACGCCACCTAAAAGGAAAGACAAACAACCTTCGAATCAAGAAGAGAGGCCCATTTTAGAACGTGTACAAGACATAGTTCCATTATCTAGGACGGCTACTAGGGATGTAGGCCCCTCACGAAGAACGGAGGTGTTCGAAGGAACTCCAATAATTAACTTAGAAGCTTCAAATCAAAGAACTGTCCCCGTTCGACAAGAAACGGAGGAGGAGCAACCCAGATTAAGGATTGTGGGTAGGAACGAACACCCAGATGAGATTGTTCAAAGAGTTAGAAGAGAAAATCTGGCTACAGAAAATAACTTAACTGCCATGATAGAAAGGGTTATGGCTAATAATGGCCTTAGTACTGGACTTAGACGTCCAAACTATACATCCCCTATATCAGATTATATCATGCAGACAGAATTGCCTAGGGGCACTAAGGTACCCAAATTTACAAAATTTTCAGGCGAAACGAACGAGTCAACGGTGGAACATATTGCTAGATATTTGACAGAAGCAGGAGACTTAGCGGGAAACGAGGATTTAAGGATCAAGTATTTCCCTAGTTCGCTGACAAAAAATGCCTTCATTTGGTTTACTACTTTGCCACCAAATTCGATAGATGCATGGGCATACTTGGAAAGACTTTTCCATGAGAAATTCTACATGGGTCAAACTAAGATAAGTTTGAAAGAATTGGCCAGTGTTAAAAGAAAATTCACAGAAACAATTGATGATTATTTAAATAGGTTCCGTCTGTTGAAATCAAGGTGTTTTACAACAGTCCCAGAGCATGAACTTGTTGAAATGGCTGCAGGTGGTCTAGATTATTCAATAAGAAAGAAACTAGATACCCAATACCTTAGGGACATGGCCCAATTAGCAGATAGGGTTCGACAAGTCGAACGACTGAAGGCAGAAAAAGTTAGGGCGAATAAAAGTTATAAGAAAGAGAGAATAGCGTACGTCGAAGCCGAGGACGCTGATGATGAGTCTTTCAATGACTCGTATAGCCCTGAATAAGTCGAAATAGACCTAGCTGAATTGAAAGAGGCGCCACCTTACGCCTGCAAATTGCTAAATCCTGCCAATGGGAAAAACCCAGTGGAAAACGATAAGAATGATAGGTTCCCTAAGAAAACTTATACATTCGACATTACCAAGTGTGATGAAATATTTGATTTATTGGTAAAAGATGGCCAAATGATACTACCCCCAAATTCAAAAATTCCTCCGTTGGAACAACGGAAGAAAAGAGGTTTTTGTAAATATCATGGGTTTTTAGGCCATAAAACTTCTCAATGTTTTCTTTTCAGGGATCTAATTCAAAATGCTCTCAATGATGGAAGGTTGAAGTTTGCTGAGAAGACCAAGAGTCATATGAGGGTCGATACCAATCCCCTAAACATTGCTGACGCTAGCCTCTGCGAGGTAGAAGATATCAACATGGTGGAGGCCTCTGAAGTTGAGGTTGTGGAGACTAAAGCAATGTTCAATGGAAAGCAGGCTACTGAAAGCCTAAAAAGTGAAATAGTCTTCAACACTGTTGTTGAAGAATCTTCCAAGACAGAAATAACTGAAGAAAACAGTGAGGCCACTGAAGACCTCAGGATGAAACTCCAGAAAATCCAGATCTCTGAAGTTCCTCCAGCAGCGGTTAACATGGTCAGCGCCAGACGACCAGTGTCTGAATTTGGCGAACTAGAGACATGGCTGACGAGGAAAAATGGGGGCATCGAAGTTCCTCCTAGAACCGAAAGCCTCAAAGAATATCTCTGGAATTGCCACGAGAGAAATGGTGGTAAGCAATGGATGTGTCCAAGGTGTTCGATCATGCTGAATCGAAGGGTCGAAGCCAACTTCGAAAGGGTTCGACGCGAAAGGTGGGATCACCCAGGAAGAGAGCCAAATCCCCTACTACAACTGTACCCAAAGATGGAGGAAAGCTTGGTAGGATTTTTGGTTAGATGCCACAAAGAAAACACTGAAGTTGCTCTCTGCCCAAGATGTGGGGCAGTCTATGACGAAATGCTAGCACGATCATTCGAACGTGTGTATTGCTACATGAGTCAAGAAACTCAGGGGTTGCGTCCTAACCTGTACGGTTTCGACACACAGACTCCAACAAAGAGGCCTGATAGCCCACACCCCAGAACTCGAAGGGTGACTTTCAAAATCCCTGCAGATGCGCCAAGGGATAGGTGGGTACAAGCTGATGCAAGAACCAACAAATGGCGAAGTTGGGACCAAGGTGGAAGAACTGCAATGGCATATAGGAAACAATTCCAAAGACCAAATCGAGAGGCGTATCGGTTGGAGAATTATAAAGGAAGAAATCCTATGTCTCGGTCTCAGTGGAGAAGGCATCAGAGAATGAAAAAGGCTCAGAAGGAATACAGGCCAAGAGAAGCTGGAGAGTCTAGTAGCAACCAAGCCCCATACCAGGGGGCAAAGTCAAACAAACCTCCGGTAGAACGCGGATTATTCGAAGCTGAAAAACTCTTGGATGAAGAAGACAAGATGCGTTCAAATTCTTGGAAAGAAGAGGATAGAATGACAAATGATTTTGATTCTGATGGAGTGTCATCTATAAACTTGAATTGTAATGTTGTTTCCGTACTCCCTCACGAGTTTAATCAGGAAACTGAAGTAGAAGACTGTGAAGAGGCTGATATCGAAGAAATGACAAAACACAAACCTGTGTGTTACTATGTGCTGAATAATGGTGCAGTAGAAGAACAGAATGCTTTCTTCGAAAGGCCTGATGAGGGTATGCGAAATCATTTGAAGCCACTCTATATCAGGGCTAAGATTGAGAACGTGGGCATAAATAAAGTCCTAGTTGATGGGGGAGCAGCAGTGAACCTAATGCCTCAATACATGCTAAAAAGAATTGGTATGTTCGATACGGATATAAGGCCACATAACATGGTTTTATCTAACTACGAAGGCAAAATAGGACAAACACTGGGAGTTGTTCAAGTCAATTTGACAGTAGGCTCAGTTACCAGGCCAACCATGTTCATGGTTATACCAGCAAAGGCAAACTACAACCTTTTGCTTGGTAGGGAATGGATTCATGGAGTAGCAGCTGTGCCCTCAACAATGCATCAGAGGGTGACAATTTGGAGAGAAGATGGTATAGTGGAGAATATCGAAGGTGATTAGAGTTACTACATGGCTGAGGTCAACCAGGTGAACAAAAACAACTTCGACAGGAACTTGGCAAACATAGGCCCTTGTCATGCTGCAGAAGAGATGTATACCCCAAATAAAAATGCATTATACTATTTAACTTTACACCCAAATGGATTCCAATGGGATAGAGAGATCATGTATGGTCCACCAGATATAGCACCATTGGAGAATTATCCGACAGTACGGCCAATAGGCTGGGACGATGACATTAATCATGTCTGAGTCTTCGTTCTTCGAAAAGATTTCGGCCTATGTGGCCGAGAACAAAAGAAAGGCGGCTCTCGAAGCCGAACTATTAGATACAAAGATAGATGCAATTTCAACCAAAGAAGGAATAACAGAATTGGAGATACGTGCGAGTGTCGAACTCCCTGAACACACGACTCCAGACGAAGAGATCATAAGAGAAAAACCAAACCAAAGGTTGGATGCAATATACGATGAAGAACCTTTGGGGTTCGAAAAAGACCCAATGGCGCCGAATATAAAGATGTTGGCCCAAGATCCACTTGAAGAAGTAAATCTTGGAGACAGTGATCAAAAAAGGATAACGTATATCAGCGCGAAGCTAGAACCAGAATTGAAAGCAACGGTCATCAAAATGTTGAAAGAAAACAGAGATTGTTTTGCTTGGGACTATGATGAGATGCCTGGTCTAGGAAGGGATTTAGTCGAACTAAAATTACCAATAAAAGAAGGGAAGAAGCCCATAAAGCAAACTCCCAGAAGATTCGCGCCAGAGATTCACTCGAAGATTAAAGCAGAGGTCGAAAGACTCTTACGGTGCAAATTTATCTAAACTACAAGGTATGTTGAGTGGATTGCTAATATAGTACCTGTAATTAAAAAGAATGGCTCATTAAGAGTATGCATAGACTTTCGTGACCTTAATGCAGCTACTCCTAAGGACGAATATCCCATGCCTATAGCGGAAATGTTAGTAGACTCAGCCGCAGGTTTTGAGTATTTGAGCATGTTGGATGGATATTCGGGATACAATCAAATTTTTATAGCGGAAGATGATGTATCCAAGACAGCATTTCGTTGCCCAGGGGCAATAGGCACTTACGAATGGGTTGTGATGCCTTTTGGTTTAAAAAACGCTGGGGCAACTTATCAAAGAGCAATGAATTCTATATTTCATGATTTTATAGAAACATTCATGCAAGTGTATATAGACGACATTGTGGTAAAATCTACCTCGGGTATGAGTCATCTCGATCATCTGAGCCAATCATTCGAAAGAATGAGGAAATATGGCTTGAAGATGAACCCCCTTAAATGTGCTTTCTTTGTGCAGGCAGGTGATTTCTTGGGGTTCGTAGTCCACAAAAAAGGGATAGAAATCAACCAGAACAAGACGAAAGCCATTAGGGAAACCAAGTCCCCATCCACGAAGAAAGAACTACAATCATTATTGGGCAAGATAAACTTCTTAAGGAGATTTATCTCTAACTTGAGTGGACGTACGCAAGCTTTCTCACCTCTACTTCGGCTTAAGCAAGGAAAATTTGAATGGCGTGCTGAACATCAAGAAGCTTTCGATCAGATAAAGCAATACTTGACTTGTCCACCAATTCTATCTCCCCCAAATGGGAAGAAGCACATGCGCCTATACATTTCAGCATCAGATAAAACAATAGGCAGCATGCTTGCCCAGGAGGATGAGAATGGCATCGAGAGAGCCATTTATTACTTAAGTAGAGTACTCAATGATGCAGAGACTAGATATACTGATATAGAAAAACTCTGCCTTTGTTTGTATTTCTCCTGTATCAAACTTAAGTATTATATAAAGCCAGTTGATGTTTACGTTTCATCTCATTGTGATGTTATTAAACATATGTTATCTAAGCCAATACTACATAGTCGAATTGGCAAATGGGCTTTGGCCCTTACTGAATATTCATTAATATTTCAGCCTCTCAAGGCAATGAAAGGTCAGATTGTGTCAGACTTCATTGTCGACCATGCAGTGGTTGAGAATCATCAGCATTATGTGGACTTAAAACCTTGGAAGTTATATTTCGATGGTTCAACGCATAGAGAGGGTACTGGGGTTGGAATATTGATAATTTCTCCTGATGGAATTCCAACAAAGCTCAAGTTTAAAATCGAAGGTCCATTATGCTCCAACAATGAAGCTGAATACGAAGCATTAATTGCTGGACTTGAGGCTTTGTTAGAATTGGGGGCAACCAGAGTCGAAATTAAAGGAGACTCCGAATTGGTCATCAAACAATTGACAAAGGAGTACAAGTGTATCAAAGAGAATTTGATCATGTATTTTGTCATCGCAAATAGGCTACTCAAGAAATTCGAATATGTGGAATTAAAACACGTATCAAGGGTGAATAACCAGGAAGCAAACGACTTGGCACAATTAGCTTCAGGATATAAAGTGTCAAAAGAAAAGTTGGAGGAATTGATTGAAGTAAGAGGAAGAGCAATGTTTACTAAACTTTCGCCAAGTGATCTAGAGAACTCACAATTGGGTTATGCCAACAAAGAACAATTCGAAGTACTAAATATAGACTCATTGGCAGACACAGATTGGAGGAGTCCAATTATTAGCTACCTAAAAAACCCTTCGACGGATACAGACAGGAGAACCAAGTATAGAGCATTGTCATATTTTTTGATGGGAAATGAATTATTCAAGAAAACTCCTGAAGGGGTATTGTTGAAATGCTTGGGTGAAGCAGAAGCATATTTGGCTCTGTCGAACGTTCATAGTGGGGCATGTGGTGCGCATCAAGCAGGGCACAAAATGAAATGGCTCTTGTTTCGTTATGGGATGTATTGGCCTTCGATGTTAAAGGATTGCATAGAGTTTGCGAAAGGGTGCCAAGAGTGCCAAGAACATGCAGGTATCCAACACGCTCCAGCGAACGAATTAAGTACAATAGTAAAACCATGGCCTTTCAGGGGATGGTCATTAGATTTGATTGGAGAAATTCACCCCAAGTCATCTAAAGGTCAAAGGTACATTTTGGTAGGAATAGACTATTTCACAAAATGGGTCAAAGCAATACCTTTGGCAAATGTGGACCAAGAGGCTGTGATTGAGTTCATTCAGAAACACATTATATATAGGTTTGGAATCCCAGAAAGTATAACAACTGATCAGGGATCAGTCTTTACTGGACGAAAAATGCAAGACTTTGCCAGAGAAATAGGTTTCAAGTTATTTACTTCCACACCTTATTACGCCCAAGCAAATGGACAGGTTGAAGCAGCAAACAAAATAATAATTGGCCTTATTAAGAAACATGTGGGAAAGAAACCTAAGAATTGGCATAAGACTTTAGATCAAGCGCTCTGGGCTTGTCGGACATCTCCAAAAGAAGCCACAAATACAACTCCTTTCCAGTTGACGTTTGGACATGATGCAGTACTCCCGATTGAGATATGTTTGCAATCAGTAAGAATACAAAGACAAGCAGACATTCCTCCCAACGTATACTGGGAGTTAATGATGAATGAATTAGTAGATTTGGACGAAGACAGACTTCGAGCACTGGAAATGATAAAAAGGCAAAAAGAAAGAGTGTCCAGAGCTTATAATAAAAAGGTGAAAGGTAAAACTTTTGTTAATAATGACTTAGTCTGGAAAGTTATTTTACCTATAGATCGAAAGAATCAGGCACTTGGTAAATGGTCCCCACATTGGGAAGGACCCTTTCGAATCTTAAAAGTATTCTCGAACAATGCTTACGAAATTGAAGAATTAGCAGAAGATCATAGGATCTTGAGAGTAAACGGGAAATATTTGAAGAGATATAAACCAAGTATGCACGAAGTAAGGATTGCAAAGACGTAGATACTCAGGGTACTACGAAAAGCCAAAATGGTCAGGCATGTGTCAAAAATATACTTCACATTGATCAAAATGGCTTCACAATCAGAAAGAATTATGGAAAGAAAAATCAAAGAAGACACCAAAATATTCTTTTCATTTCAAGCATAGGAGTACATTCATTACAAAAAGATCCAAAGAATAGGATCTGAGGTTACAAAAAGAAAGGAAGGCATATATATATAAAAAGATTAAACCTAAGGTAAAAACTTGCTAGTCAATCCTCTGGTCTAAATTGTCCAAAGACAACACAGGAGAAGGTTCAACCTCAAACATATCCCTGGCTCCAGAATCACGCATCCTCCTCACTACGCCTTTCTTAAGAAAAATGTAACTAAGAAGTCTCCCGTAGGGAAGACAAGTCACAACCCCTCGACGGTCAACACCGGCAGAGACAGCTTTAACAAGTCCTTTGAAGATCATTAAAGGAATGTTAATTTTCCTCCCTCGAAGACCACAGAGGATGAACTCCAAGTCTTCAACCATGATGTTGTTTTCGTCGATCCGCCGAGGTTGGAAGTTCCCCACGAGCATCTGGTGCCAGATCCTGATGACTTTGGCACTGAAGCGATCATTGTCCATAAGAGTTCTCAACATGAGATGAGTAGTCATGCTGAAACTGTTGTCATCAAAAGTTTCGCCAGAGTTATTGCATTTTATCAGGTTGGCAATAGTGGTGGGAGTAATGCTGAGACGAGCGTGTCGAATCTCAGAATCAATGGTGGTCCTACCTTCAGGATCTATGCGTAAGGACGCATTCATCCAGAATTCTGCCACCATGTTGGGGTAAATAGCACCCTCCAAGACTTCTTCAAAATAGAAGTCCAGTTCTTGGTTGACAAACAGGGTTTCGAGGTTGATGAAATGACGAACAAGTTCATCCTCAGAGAGTCTGAACTCGCCTCTGATGAGGGCTTTGATGTCGTTAAAGAAGAGAGGTTCAGCCATTGTAAGGTAAGAAAGTTGTTCTGAAAGAGAAGTTGTGTGTTTTCTTTTTTCTGTGTTTGGTCTGGAGAGAAAACGCATGAATGAGAAATGAAGTTGATATTAGACCCTTTATATAGACTGGGAATACTGAAGGGTGGGTTTTAATTGTTAATGAGTGATTGGACTGCGGTTGGTTTTCCAAAGAAAGGAGTTATGGCTTCCGCCGTTTCCCGCCCTTGGAAGTTGAGAAGTAATCATTAAACTGATGCACGCACGTCTTAAAACCGACGTTTTGGAGAAAGTGACGTCACTTTTTTATAATGATTATGTCTAGAAGAAGTGGAAACGTCAAGTCTAGAGGCAAGAATGCTGCGAAAGATGTTCAGGATTCTACACGTCGCATTAAATAAAAAGCACTGTAGAGAATCTAAAGATATATTTTGGCAGAAATGTTTAGATTCGCTAAAAGTAATGCTGGAAAACATTATAGATATAAATGGGAGTCAAGCATACAAATATTATGAGTCTACAATAGTTTCGATTACAAAACAAAGGTGCAACAAGTAACAGGACTGAAAGCATCTAGTTAAAATCTTCAGGGAGATCCGTTTTGATCTTCAAGTATTGAGTCTCCCACGAAGACATGCGAAGCTCGATTAGTGCCCGTTGTTTCTTCAAACTTTCGATTTTTGGCACTAATTTCTGTGCAGTCTCGAAATGTCTAATGCCCGACTGCACCACTTCGAGCAAATCTTGTTCGTTAGATTTTTGTATGGCTGCCTGACAACGTTCAGCTTCTTTTATCTTGCCCTCGAGTGCCTTTATCTCTTGTTTCCAGGAGTTGATGTTCTGCTCATAATCATCAAAGGCCTTCTGATTTTCTGAATGTTTGAGCTTGAGGGCCTCACCTTGTTTCGTTGCGTCCACAGCAGAGTTCCATGAAGAGTCATGAGAGGCCTTTGTCTCAGATAGCTCTTTTTCGACATTTTGCCTTCGAAGAATGTTGGCCTGGAGTTGCTCGAGTAGAGAGCCTAACAGAACAATTACCTCTGAAACTTCTGTGGAAACTTGAAGCAAATCTACCTTCTTTAGAAGTTGATTTAAGTTGTGACTCTTAATAGGTTCCCGGTTGAGGACATCTACAAGATTGACCCCAAAGAATCTCTCCTTTATTTGTCGGAGGAGGCTAGGAATGTCTTCTTTATCACCAGATTCTACAGTTGCAACTAGAGAGACATTAAGCTCTGAAGGCGAAGAAGTATTCGCATCCATGATGGCCTTTAAGAAACTAAGAGGATCAGTTTGCTTAAGTTGTTCCAGCTCCAAAGGAGTAGGCTTCATGGGGGCAAGCGTCGAAGTTGTCTCAGGAATGGTTTTCGTCTCAAGAGTCGAAGTCCCTTGAGGATCTTGTTTTTCTGGTTGAGAAATTTCTTCCATAGCACCTTGCTCCGACGCAGTATCTTCACTGTCATGTGTTTGGGGGTTCACATTGTCGCTGCCTGAGAATGGGTGATCTTCTTCCAAATTCTTGTCTTGATGAGTAGGTGGGGATTCGTCAGTGGAGTGACTTTTTTCGACTGGTTCATTAGGCAATATGGTAGCAATTGGCCTAACGTCTTCAAAGACTGGCGAAAGAACATGGGTTTGATTTTGGGATGTACCTATGTTAAATAGAGCAAAGTTAGTTATAAAGATAAACCTTTGAGAGGTTTAGTTGACGAAAGTTAAAGTTTGACAATTACCGTAAAGTTTGTCAACATTAATGGTAAAGCCATGGTCCTTGAAACCTGAAGTGGCAGTGCCAGCGTCTTCCTGCAATAACAAGGTAAATGTCAGTTTAATTATTCGGTTAAGATCATAAGATAATATGTGGGTTGGAACCCAAATACCTTGGTTGGGATAGTGTCTGGACTTGAATTATGACTTTCCACAACGAAAGCATTGCTAGCAGCTTTCAAAGGAGACTCTTCAGAGGACGCTTTACCACCAGGAGAAGCAGTTTTAGAGGGGCTTGTCCTTTTCCCTTTTCTTGAAGGGGTAACAGCTTTTTGTCTCTTCTTGTGTCCTTGTCTAGTTTGGGGAGGGGATTTATCTTCACCATCTGAAGCAGCTGTCGAGGAAGCTTTCCGCTTCGAACCTGTTGGGGGTTTCGAGCTCTAGCAAATAGACGAAAAGTAAGATGGAGACTGCTCACAGATTGTGCAAAATCAAGAATATGAGATGAGTATGTACCGTGGGCTTCTTGCCAGTAACGATGGAATCACTTCCACTTGGTTTGTTGCTCTGAGATGTCCCAGAATCTTTTTGGGACATCTGTAGTTGAAACTGAAATCAGTATATCAGCAAAGAAAAGAAAAGTCAGTCGAAAAGATTGTCTTAATCCAAACCTTCAGGTATTAGGGTCAGGACACGAACATGTTTAAGATCTATATGAAGATGTCCTTTGAAAGTATCCAAGGTATGCTTAGTCGGAACCACTCGTTCAGCGCGTTTTTTGGTACTCTCTTGAAGAATTTTGAGAGCATTCCCACACACGAACCAGTCTGGGAAAGGAGGACTTAGAGCCACACCAAAATCAGCACTTGGTAGTGGAGGGAATTTTGGAGGATTAAGTTTGAAAGCCACTTCATAACGTAGTTCTGGTCGAACATACGAGGGCAACTTCAACTTATCCAGTTTGGCGGAAAACTTTTCGCGCAAAATGACTGCAGCCTCACAAACGGTCCGACTAAGATCATCAGGCCTGTAGATAGTTTCAAAGAATTTTTGAAAAGCTTGGATTTCTTTAATATGAGTTGAAGTACCTTTTTTAAAATTCTCCTGCACATCAGTAAAAGCTGCAGTTAGTGCTTGAGCAAGGCTATCAGCATCAAAGATTTGGGAGCTATAATAATCCGTCCACCATTGATGAAAATCTGGTGTAGAATAAAAAGCAGGTTCGAAAGAGACAGGAGGAAGTTTGATGGTGCCAACGTATTTGTTGATTTTTGTTTTACATTCTTCTTCAGTCAAGTACAAGGTATGGAAACACATATGGTTTCTTTTCTCATATAAACACTTGGGTTTTATTTGAACCAACCCAAACTGTCTCGAGACCAAATTTGGTTGGTAGCACATGAGAATGCATTGACCCTTTGATGGTCGAAGGCGATGGGATAATAACCTTGGAGTCAGAAAGGCTTCCCAAATTTCCATAGACTCAGTTTGTTGATCCTGAGATGTTGATGGAAATTTTCGAGTAAACCATTCAGGACCTTTTGTTCTGTGTACAAAGGGAGCCATAGAAGGATCGAACTGGTTACGCCGGGCAAACATCATCGAATACGCCAAGAAGTGTTCACGAAGCTTTCCAATTTCTTCTTTTGGAGTTAGGTAAGCTAACCTGGTCCCTTCTATAGTTCGATTCTTGATTTTGCTATCCTCCTCATTGACATTTCCTCGAAAGGGAAGGTGAGTTTCGAATGTAGCATTAAGCCATAGTTGTAATAGCCAGAAAGGGCCAGCATAAAGTAAACTACCGGATTTGAAATTTTTGGTAAGGGTTGCAGCTTCGCTGAGGTTTTCATAAAGAGACCCTAAAAGCAGTTGGCTGAGGTTGAGCTTTTTTCCAGCATGCAACTGATTAGCCATGCAAAGATATCTCTTTGCGACTTGAATAGATCTTGAACAGAAGGCACATCGTGAAAGCCATAGCGCTAGAAAAGCAATATGTTCTTCATCGGATACTGCCGTTTCGGTGGTAATATGGTGATTCTGGATGAATGCAGTATAAGTGACTTGTGAGTCATTAAAACCAATAGTATCATCATCCATTTCATTAGGATCGAAGGTTTCGCCAGTTGGTCGAAGTCCTGTAATCGCAGCCACATCAAAAAGAGTAGGGGTAACCATTCCACAAGGAAGATGGAAAGTGTTGTGAGAAGCATCCCAAAAGTGAACCGCTGCTACTAACATGGGTTGGTTGTATTCTAAACCTGTCTTTGACAGTTGAATCAAATCGTATATTCCTAACGATTTCCAGAAGGATTCTTTCTGTTTCTCTACTTTTTCTAACCAGGCATAATACAAATCAGGATCCTTGGCCAAAGAAATTGACCTAAACACTTTTACAGAGTTGGTCATATAGTTTACCCTAATTTTCGCTAAAGCTAAAGGAGTTTCAGTGGGAGTTTCTTCCATGTTAGCAGATTTTTCTGAGGGAGAACAGCCATCTTCATCTATCCTAATTTTGCTAACTAATGGTCTAGTCTTGTAATAAGCAGGGAAGAATCTATTCAGAGATGGGATATTTTCACCTGGTAATGGACCCATAAAAGCGAGAGATTTTCCAGAAAGTTCAAAGGGAATGATTACCTGGGAAGCGTAAATAGCGCGTATTTCTTCGGTGTTAGGGTTTTGAACGTGCTCTTGTTCCCCAGACCGTATTGTTGATTGGAGCTTCAGAGCAGGTTGAAGAACATTTGAAGATGAAGCCATAGAGAAATTTCTGATTAAGAGAGCAAGATTTTGAAGAAATTGAAGATGTTTGGTTTTCTTTGAAAAAGATGAAGAAATAGGAATGAAAGTTTGTGTAGAAGTATAAGACCAAGTATTTAAAGGTTTAACGGAAACCCTTTTTAAATCTTTTGGGTAAAATCCAAAGAACACGTGGCGGTTGGTGATTTAATCCAACGGCGGTCGAATAAGAGATAGCTTCACTCCTAGCATGTAGGAGTAATGATCAAGAAGTAAGGTTAAAACGTGGGAATGTGAGTTATGAGAAGACATCTTTGAAAATGACAAGACATTTCGGAAACAGGGTCATCAATGATTATGACGTTAGTCAGCAGTCTTGGAACTCTCAAAGATCAATAAAGAACGAAATCTTATAATGACAAGAAACGCCTATTTCCGTTGACTCTCGAAACAGGCATTTATTGGGGGCAATTTGTTAGCTGAAGATTTCGTTTTGAAGTATTTATCCTTCAAAGAGGTAGAAAATCGAAGGAAAGATGGTTACTGATGGCCATCCCTTAAAAATAAAAGGATGACTACTGATGGTCATGCTTCGAGAATAAATATTTCTAAGTTCACTATGAAGATAATGAATACTGAAAGCTAGTGAAAAGTATGTGTCTTCGGGGACTTAGACGAATTTGTAAATATATTCAAGTATTACTACTTAGCGTGTTTTTCGTAGTGTTTTTAATACACTGCCACGCGTCGAAGACGGACTCAGGCGGGAAGATTTGAAATTCGAAGACGGTTTCGTAACTGTCCAGTAACAGATGGCATCGCTGGAAGTCCTTATGAGAAACGTGGCAGCAGATTAGTATAGGACCGTTAAGGTCGAAACTAGTATAAATAGGAGTCTTAGTGTTAGGATTCTGGGTGTTCATTTTGTACAAATCACTCACATATTTACTCAAGTATCAAGCGTTAAGAGAAAGAGTTCGCTGAGAAAATGTACGTATGACACCACCATTTTAATACATGTGTATTATCCTTTGCTTTTAAATATCTTTCAGAATTACTGCATTTCGTTTACTTCTTGTCATTTACATTTCTGTATCTTTACTTTAACGTCATTTACTTTCGAATTACTTTCATGCTATTTACTTTCAAAGTCTTTTACATTTCTGCAGTTTAAGATTCTTTACGTTTCAATTGTCCTTTTAATTTTCTATGTTATGTCACTTATCTTTTCGTTGAAGTCACATTTATATGTAACAAAGTGATTGTCAAGACTATTTGTTCTGTTAATCGAACAATGCCTATTGAAGAAGACAAATAATGAATATGATTCGAATAAACATTGATGACAATCTTCTTGACTATGTGTCCTAGGATCAATCTAGTCGATCCTGCAAGTAACCAAATCTTATTTATTATAGTTTGGAAGACTAGCGGTTGTTTACCGGAAATCACCGTAAACAATAAGTTATAATTTTTATTATAATTATATAATAATAAAAAATTTAATATAACTATATAATAGTCACAATCCTTAATATAACTATATATTAGTATTATATATTTATATTAATAACTTTAGTTAATACGGAATTATATTAATTTTTATTTTTATTTTTTTAATACAACCATATATATTAGTATCAAATATTTATCAAATTAATATCACTATATTCACGTTTTAAATTAAGAGTGGGTGTTAGGTAAGAAAAGAGCGTAGGAGATTTAAATTAATAAATATTTATGAGTCTTAATATATCATAAAAAATATTAAGGAATATTTGTGACTCTTAATATAACATATAGAATTAAATAATTACTTAAAGAATATTAAAAGACATAAACAAAAATGTTGAGTAGTAATTATAATAATTAAATTAATTGATTGTAACTGATTTTTATTTGTGTTAGTAGTAATATAAGTAATTTCTAACCATAGTTATTTTCTTTTATTTTATCATTTATATTGTCATTTATGTTACCATTAAATGTTTAATATACATATTTTTTCTTTATTCTTTGATTCTATTTACATATACATTTTAAAATTATGTATACATTTTTAATTTGTAATATTTTATTACATTCTATATATATTTTTTTGTTAGTTTAATTCTTTTGTGAGGAGAGATTAAATTGCACCATAAATTATAAATTTTTTTTAATCTATGACATTATTGTAATTTAATAGTTATAAATGATCATTTAATAATTGAAATGATTCTTTAAAAAAATAATATTATTAAATTTTTGGTCATAAATAAATTACATTTTATTTGACCCAGAAGTTATTTAACCAAGAAATTTTATTATTTTTTAAAATAGAAGCATAGTTTAAAATATTATTCTAATTGTTACTTGAATTATAAAATTTTGACCGGAATGCAACATATATTTAAATGTGGTTTGAAAAAAAAGACACGTGCGTCCTATTTTTTTTTTAACTTTCGTATTTTAATTGAAAATCAGATTTGTAAATTGTAGCACATAATTTAATATTTTTATAATTATTTTATTTTATTTTATTTTATTTTATTTACTTTCATAGAATAAAAAGTATATTGTCTCTCCATTTATTTCTAATTATTAACCATTTAATGATTGAATTTAACACATATTTATGTAACATTATTGGTGCACTACGTATCATCATCAAGATTTTTTTTTAAAATTACTAACAATTTAGTTTATCATTATCTTCCATTAATAAAAAAATAAAAACTTGACATTAAATATCAATAAATTAAAAAATTTAATTCAATAACGAACTTATTTAGAATATTTAAAATACAAATAAAAATCATTAAAACATAAAATCAAACCATTAATTTATATGATAACATATAAGTGCATAAAAAATTGAGTTTCGTTTTTTTTATCATAAAAAAATATAATGTCATTATGAAATTTTAAAAACATCAATAATATCCTATAAAACACATACTTATTTTTGAATAATTTATACGGTATCTAAAATAAATAATATTTAATAACCCTTTGATCTCACAGAACCGTTATTTTTTAATAATTTATACGGTATCTAAAATAAATAATATTTAATAACCCTTGTGATCTCACAGAACCTGATCGTGAAGAAAAAACTAATAAATGCAATAAATTAGGAATTGATCGTGAAGCAAAAACTAATAAAAGCAATAAATTAGGAAAAGAGAAAAATAGAATATTTGGGAAATAAATGGGACATTTGTTAGAAAAGCGCTTATTTCGAAATCAACAGAAAAATGCATTCTTTGCATCAATTTACAAAATTAAATTGAATTACTCACTAAAAAATGGTAATTTTTTTTTGGAAGGTAAAAGTAATATATAATGAAGCTGGCATAAGAGATGTCATTATCCTGTACAAACAGATGCTGCAGAAACAGCTCAAATATACACCAGTAACAAAATGACTATCCTATGCAAAACTAAAGTTACAATTAAAAATATAGTAGAAGTAACAGCAGGCAATACATAATGGCCACAAGCAACACCATAACTGTAGAGCATATCAACAAACCATAATCGAAGTAAAGCCGGAACAATTCCTATTCCTACACCGATCACAGCAGCCCGACAAAATAGGAAAAATCAGCTCAACCAAGAAGTGGAGATGTTGCTTCATGCTTATGCCCTTTCTTCGTGTTACTCATCTTACTGCAATAAATTGTCAGACCTTATATATATATATATATATATATATATATATATATATATATATATATATATATATATATATATATATATATATATATATATATATATATATAACAATGCTTCAGACCTTCAGAACCACATATGTGTCCAATGATACCCCGTAAACACTGTGAGAAAACAGTACAATAGTATTAGTATGGCATTGAGATCCGGGGAAGTTTCAAAGATCTTTTGGGGTGAAGGATTCTGAATGGAATTTTATTTTGGGAGTTTGAGATGTAAGCATATAGTATATGAATCTAAGTAGACGTGACAGAATTAAAATGCACACACTTACTGTGAGAACTGCAAAACTGAATCAACACGGTCACCACATATTCGCTTCCGAAAACGTGCTAATGAAGCGACTGGGTTCTTCTGTCTTTCATTTTTCCATCCGCAGTTTGAGTGGCAGCAGAGGTGACTATTTAAAAAGAAGAAAGATAATACTTACATGTATTTATAAGGAAGGGTGTGTGTCTGTGTGAGAGAGGGATAATAAGCTATGATTTCTAAAGATATCGGTACAAAAAATGTAAGCTATGATTTACCGCTATCCACCGTTGACACAATACTGATATGCCTACCAACATCACCACACCTGAAACAACAAATCTTAAATAAAAAAATCGAAGCAATTTGAAACTAAATAACAAAAATGAACAAACATGAGTAAAAGAAAAAGAAGGAAGAATCGGGAGAAGTTTCGACATTTTTTGTAACCTATGAAACACAGCGACCCACCTCATCGGAGCAATACTCTTTGATCCCATATCAACAAAACCAGTTATCCCAGTCTCCAATTCTTGCAGCAACAATCTTCCTGAAGTAGAAAAGCAAAACTACTTCAAAAAACACTCACTTGAACTCAAAATTCTCATTCATTTCAAATCAAAGAACCACAAACAAATCACTGATCAATCAATGATGGTCACAATTCAGATAAGGAATCAATCTAAATGCAAAACAATCAACCACAATCGTAAAAACCAAATCTTTAAAAAAACAAAAGCAGAGCAAAATCGATCATAAAATGCACATGAAAAGAATCTATCTAATCTGCATCAAAAAACAAACCTTATCTGAAAATTCAAACAAAACCCAATAATTGCTTCGATCAGGGTGCGAATGGAAGCTTGTTGACGGATCCGCAAATTGTTGTTGGTGAATCTGATGTCGCAACCGTGCTTTTTTGGTGATGTCGTTGTATATCAGGTTACAATCGTGTGGCTGAAGATGTTGTTCTCACGAGATGACGATGAAGGTGCGTCGCGAGTCGAAAGTTCCCGCGTTGTGAATCTGTTGTGGTCCAATGATGAATTTGGTGTAATTGTTCGGATCTGAAGGTAGTTTGTGGTGATGGTTGTGATGAGGTTTGATGAAGTTAGTTGTGAAGTTGAGGGAAACTCCATGGTTTGTTTTTCAACTTCTGCAATTAATGGAATATGGAGAGTAGAAAATTGTTGTAACGGTGCTTTCAATTTTGAACATGGGAAGTTAGATAGAGATATAACTGCTGGAGGTTTTTAACGTGAATTGAATTGATGAAAGAGTATAATTTGAAAGAAGATGATGTGGAAAATTATGGTGAAGGTTGCTGATATGGACAGCCTAAATGATAAGAAAATGGTAGACTCTTCTTATATGATAGATTAAGAATGAATGGACAAAGTTATCCAAGTAACATGTCAAAAGCTTAATGGTCCGTGTGTAACCTATTCTCTTGTCATTAATTTTTAAAATTAACTAGTAAAGGACCCGTGTGTTCGCACGGGTCACGCAAAGCCGATATAAATATTTAATAAATATTATATAATTATGGTTAATAAATGTATATAAAAATATATACGAATTAAGAGAAATAAAAGTTTCAATGTTGATTGTCATAAAAATATTGACTTAATTTATCAAATTATATAGTTGTTAGGATATACATGGAAATTATGTTAAGAAATATATGACTATATTATGTAGTACACTTCACACACTTATATAAAATCAATTATCTACCCGTGCGTTTGTATGAGTCGCACAATATCGTTATAAATAATAAATAAATATATTATAGTGATGGTTATGAAATAAATATAAAAGATATACAAATTAAGTGGTGTCGACCCGTTGGATTGGATGTATATTTTAACAGAAAAATAAAGGAAATTATTAAGTAGTCATTTAGCCGTGAGTTCGCATGGGTCCCAAAATCTATTCTGACACAGTTGATCTCAAAATCTCTCAATATCTTACTTGATATCAGTTGAGGTAAAGATCCAAACCTATTCAAAGTCGCTGCTGCAATAGCTCCCCTCCGAGTGCGGTTACTGCTTCTCCTCAAAAGTTGGCGTCGCCGGAATAGCTCTTCCTCCAGCACCGTTGCAGCCGTTGTAGGTCCTCATACAACACCTCCGCCACCACCGTAGCTCCTCCTCCAACATTGTTGCCACGTAACTCCTCCTCTTGCACCGTCGTTGCTTCTGTCGTGCCTTCAACACCATGTCTTCTTCTTCCTGTGTTAAGTCTGAGCATGTTTCTACCTAAGTCGACAGCCTTGCCAAGTCCTCTTCTTCAACACCATGCCTGACAATGTTTAGTTAATATTTTTTTAGAACAACCAAAACTCATGTGTCGTTTATCTTGAGAATGACTTCTCATTCCACAACCAAAAATCATTTGAAATTTACAAGATTTAAAAAAAAAATGTTCTTTTCAAATCTTTTTCAAATATATCCCTTAAGTCGAATCTAAGCTAAAACCTTTTCAAATTAAAGTTACAATTTAATTTTTGCTGTTAATTTATAGTAAAATTTTATTAGTTTTAATTTTTAAAATAGAAATTTAGTTTTTTTACAAGTAAATATTTTATAATTTTTTTAATCATAAGATGATTATTGTCTTGACGACCTTACACTTGAGTTGATCAATTAATATATTATGACAATAATTAATAATAAGATTAATAAAAAACTCAAAAATAATGAATCTATAAAATAAGAAAATACAAGTACCTGGTAAATACCAAGTTGCCCTTTGGTTAAAAAATTCCACCTATTATTTTGAGGGTTAAAATGTGTCCAAATAATACTTTTTGTGACTAAATTCTGACTTTGGCTTTGATCTAACTATTAGTTTCTTATTTTGCTCTCTCTATTGGTCAACTTGTGTACTATTTGTCCTATTGTTTCTGATCTAACCGAACCGGGTAAGGCAAATTGCCCCTCTAAACACAATCTGTACCCTTTTTCATGTTTTCCTTACTCCCAATGTTGCTTTCCAATCACAATCCTAAAAAGAAAACGTCACTTCTTACTCTCTTTCTCTCTCTCTCTCTCACTTTCTTTTCTATCTAATTTTTTTCTCTCTGCAAGTGATTCCTTCTTTCCTTCTTCTTCCTTCTCTCTCTTCTGCTTTCTTCATCCTCTGCCGCAGCTTCTACAGACATTCACGTCTTCTACTTTCCATTCCTCCTCCTTCCTAATTTTTAGGTTTTCAAATTTTACTCATGTTTACTGTTCATTTGCATTATTGAGTTTCAGAGAGATTCGATTTTGTTTTTGATTTAGTGTTTGTTGTTTCAGGTTTAGTGATGTTAGCTTACGTGGAAGGGCTAAGATTCGCCGGCGGTGGGGTTTCTGATGGCTCCAGTGCGCCGCCTTCGTGACCCAAAAAGGAAGTCGGACACGGATCCTAACCTTTTGACAATGCAACTTGAAACTTGGAAAATTGAACCAGGTAGGAATTTCTTTGGTGAAAAACTATTGTGTAGCTGTGGTGAGACCGAATCGATACCGAGTGAGTAGATCTTGATTCTTCATGTCAGTTTTGTAGTTAGGGTTTTGATTTAGTATTTAGGGTTTTGACCGAAACAATGATTATTCTTGATATGGGATATATTTGGATCTATTTGGATTTATAATGTGATTCTACTTTTCTGTGTGAATGGTTCCAACTGGTTATGTAACTGTTAGTTTGATTTTGTGTAGGTGTGAAGGTGCGTATGTAGAGTTATATAAAGTTGTTAGCTTAGCTTGGTACAAGTTGTATGGTTGGAACTGTTTGGGCAGGTTTGGGACTGCTTTGTTTTATTCTGCTGGATGAATGAGAAAGTGCTTCTGAACTTAGCAAATATTGTTGGAGCCGGAGGAGTCTTGAGCCCCGTCAAATTGATAAAGCAGTGAAAGCTTAGATGAACTTGAGAAAGCTTATTTTCTTCATCATATTTAGTTTTATAACAATGTAGATGTGTTATGATCTATCAATTTGTCTTCTTTATGAGATTAGACTTGCTTCTATGCAGGATTCTCCGGTTGTGCCGATTGGGAGGAGTCTAAGGACTGGTGTCCTTTTAAACACTGAGGACTGGTGTCATGCGGGAAAACTATTCGTTTCTGATTTAATGGTTTTAGGTTTTGTGTTTTTGTTGTCAATAAACTTTAGTTTATGATTGTACAAATAAATACAGGAACACTTTCATTCCTCGTCTTTTTCATGATCGATTGCAGCATGGTAATGATAAATACATGCTGATACATGCATATCTTACTATGCAGAATTCTGAATTGAAGAAACCAAAGATGAATTCCATGGTATCAGGAACACTATCGTCATTCAATGATATAAAACTTGTGAGTTCAGTTTCTAATACTTCCCTTAAAGAAGATGTTTCTATGTGTCTTATCATAACTCCTCACCAGGTTCATTTTCAATATATGTCATGATGGTTTAGTACAAAATCATTTTCTGCAAATGTTACGACACGACAAAACGAACAACTTAGCTACTACGTATTTGCTGTGGCTGCCAGTGTGACAACCGAGTAAACATTTTCTTAAGTAGTAAGAGTAAAACATTTTCTTGATAATCAGTTGACTATGCCTTAAATATAAGTGTTATAATTATTCTATTGTGTCAAATTATTGTCAAGATCGACGTTCTTGATGATGTGTTTTTTAATTGCAGACATGAAGCAGAATCTGTCACACAAGATAATTTTATTAGCTGCTGTTGAGAGGTGTCAATTCATAATGTTGATGATGCATAACTGCAGCCTCAAAAAGCACACTTCCTATTGAGATGCTCAGTCATGAAGTAATTGTTTCATCTCTTTGAAAAGGAGGGCTCATTTGTTGAGGACCTTCACCAGTGCATAACAACTTATATGGAAGAACACATGTTGAATGATCTCAAATCATAAAGTCATGCTCACAATCATTCCAGTTCGAAAGATTTTTAGAAAGAGCTTCGGAAATCTACTTGGTTCTTGCTTCTAGCTTGTCTGTATGTATTTGAGCCCGGTGGAACTTGCAATTTTTACAGTTTATTTTTCGCCCCTTTGTTGATAGGTTGGGGTAGCCATAAGAAGGTGGTTACTGGTTTTTGTAATAAAGAAGTAAATCATGAACAACAAGAATCCCATAACATGATGATTAATGTTCATCATTATCTTGATTCTTGAGAAATAATAGTAGTATTCAGCAGTGTCATCATAATTTCCAATGTACTTTCTCAAGATAGTTATTTTCTCAAGATAGTTGTGTTGTGTTTTATTGTTGCAGCTGTTGGAGTATTAAAGCTGCCTGTTGAAGTCGGTGCAGCAATGTCATCTCCACCGGTTGGACTGACTCGGGTTTTAATATTATGAATTGTGAGAACATCTTAAAGAGAGCATTCCAACATGTTGCGGCTGCGCATAAAACAATTTTGAATGTCAGTGAAGTTGTCCATGCAGATTTGGTAAGTAGTAGTTGTGAGAAGCTATAACTACAATAAGTTTTTTCGGTGTTGAGTGACTGTGTCATGTCGTGTCCAAATATCTATTAGAGTTCGTGCTTCATAAGTAGTAGTTCGGATATTTTTGACATAACTGACCATGCGATTGTTGTTGTTGCTGCAGAATGTCCGAAGGAGTTTAATTGTGCAGGTGATTAGATCTGTTTATAATATTTGTGTTGTCTTCTTATTTGTATTATTGTGATGACTATTTCTTCCAATTAGTATTGCATATTCATTACATATCAACTATTTTGTCTTATTCATATTATATGAAATGCAGGGGTCCCCAAGTTGAATCAATCAGAGTTGGAGACAACGTGTGAAGAAGATGAACCATTCACAAGGACGGTGGTGTTTGAGTATACTCCGAACGAAAGCTTATATGAGCATCACTTGGTAACACATTTATATAGTAACTTCTGCAAGATTTGGGCATGTTATGTTTTCGTAATGTTCGTGAGGGAAGGGAACAAGAACACTATCCAATTATATACCTCACGTAGTGTCTTAATTATGTCTCTCTTTCAGGATGAAGACGGGAACAAGATGTTAAATGAATACATTCGAGAGTATAAGATTGGTCCTGGTAGCTATGCCAAAGTGGTAAGTGTTTGTGGAATTACACTTTCCATTTCCTCAATGAGCTTACTTTTCTGAGCCCCTTCCTTGGTATTCATTACAGGGTCTTTACCAAAGTAGTGTTGATGGACGACATTATGCAATTAAGGTAAGGACACTTTTAGTGTTAGCATGCAAACCATTTTATCAAAGGCTTACCGAAAAATGCATGTATGTACTGTTATCAAGATAAGAGCATTGCAGATGATTTATTAAAATTGTATCTTTTGATCTGCAGTCCTTTCATAGGTCTCACTTACGAAAGCTTCGAGTTTCCCCATCTGAGACTGCCATGAAGGATGTACTACGTGAGGTATATAATTGGATAGTGTTTTTGTGCAGCTGTTGACTGTGAAGATAATTCTTGAAAGGGACGATGAAGATGACGATGATGATTCCAATGGTAACCACTGTCATACCCCAATTTTTGACCTAAGATACCACCTCATATCATTGCATATGCATCATTTGCATCTCTAACAAATTGCATAGCTTGTGTTTGCTACTTGTGACTCAGCAGGGTTTAATCAAGAAACCACTCATCAGTACAAGTAACAATCAACTAGGGTTTTGTTCTCCCTTCATCTCAAATGAATCATCTTCATCAACAATCAACATTTGGTCCTCAGAGATTCATTTCAACAAGCTCAAAGGCTCTGAACCAACCAGATTAGGGTTTTGACTGAAAATAGGATACCCCTGACTTTTGCTCAGGATTTGACCTAATGACTTGGGACATGAACTCAAGACCCCAAGTGCATCATTTTGACCTAATCTATTGACTCAAGACATCTCCTACACAAGGATTGATCAACAGAGAAATTTCAAGTCATCAGAATTAGGGTTTTGAACTATCAGGGACTAAAATCAGGGATCACATTTGGGAAACCCTAAAAATCCCCAGGGAGTCAATCAAAGGTTTCAATCATCCTCAAATAATCCCTATGACAACATACAATGGAAATTGTATCTCAATTCAAGATCCACAGTCATCAATTTCATCAGGTCGACAATTAGGGTTTTTGACCTAATGCACTGAACAACTGACTTTTTAATCAGGACATGGTGCCACAACTCAAACCATGGCTCAATATCCTCTAATGCTTCAATGCGATCCATTCATACCATTCATATGGTGAGGATAGCCTGTTTCATTTGAAATCTCCAGAAACGCGATTCGACTGAAAAAGTCAACTGTACAAGATCACCATTGACTTTTGGGGAATTTTGGTCAACCATGACTTTTGAAGTTTTGAATCATCAATATATGATATATGAAGTCATTTGATCAAGAAAAATCAAGAAAATCAATCAAGAATCAAAAAGTCAAAGTTTGACTTTCCATACTTAGAAAATTTTCTAAGTGTTTTTCAATGGTTTTTTCCAAACTTTGGATGGGAATTTCTCAAAATTTCACCTACAAACTGAAAAAAACTTCCAACATGAAAGTTGTAGATTTTGATCCAATAAACAACTTTGACACATATAAATTTTTTCCATAAGATCAACCATTTAAGAGATATGGAGCTTCAAAGTTGGCATCTTTTGAAAATTTCACTTGAAATCTCATTTTCTTCAAAGTTCATGGATCTTTTTCACCCATTTCCTTAAAGATGTTGAAGAAACTTTCAACTAGGGTTTTGAAGTGTGTAATATGAGCTTTCCAAAATGTCCAAGAGCATGAAAAAATTTGAAGTGTAGCTATGGTTTTGAATTTTGCCATTAGTGAGCTTTTCACTTGAAATTTCAAGTCATTTTGCCAAAGTTATGAGCCAAATTGCCAAATGGACCAAGTAATGATGCATAGAAGCAATGATTGAATGATATTTTCTGATTTGAGATCAGAATGGAAAGAGATAAGAAGCTTGGCCAAAATAACCATGGTTTAGTTACTTTAACCATTTGCATTAAATGTAAAGATTCCACTTTATCTCCAAATGCCAAATCACCAATTCTTGAGCAAGTTGCAAAGCTCTGCATTCAGAACTCATGGCCTATAAATAGAGGTCATTTCCACTCTTCAATTCACACCAAAACCTCACAATTATAGGTTTTCTCTCTTCTTTCTTGAATTACAAGTCATGTGTTTCAAAGTGAGGTAGAAAACTCAACCTCCAAACCTTGCAAGTTCTGAACAAAGTGATGCTTCCCACAACTTCTAAATGTCATATATGATGTGTCTGAATCACTCATACACCCCAAAACACCTGAAAACTCAAAATCATCATCTCACCTCCAAATATGCATAACATGAGACTTATCATGCCAATTTTTGTTCAGGCTCAATTCTGTCCAAACTACCACTTCTAACATCATCCATATATCACATATGAACTATCCAATCCATCACATATAGCCAATAACCTCAGAATCATCAAATTCGATTCACTCTTGAAGCTTATGCAGATCGGGTACCATGGCCATGCCCAGATGAATTCAGATGGTTCCAAGCATCCAGACACCTTCCATAAGGTCCATTGAAGCTATCCAGATCATCAAACAACTTCTGTAACACCTCCAAGCAAGAATTCGATTCTCAGTTGTGCCGTTTTTAAGGTAAGTGCTCATGAACTTCAAACTCATACTTGCACGCATCATAAATGAAATGTGAGCATACCATCTTGTTTCTGCACCTATGAGGATCATTAACCCTCAATCAATTGCATCATAACTTGCACATACACGATTTCACATTGAATTTCAGTTCTAGGGTTCTTCATGTTCATGCGAAAATTGACCCCTTTAGAGCAAAAATAAATGAATTATGAGGGCACCATCATGTTCCTCGTGAAAAACCGAGTGAGATAGACCCTTTACTTGATCAAAACAACACAGTTTTGGAGATTTTCAAAATTCAGTTGAAGGTGTGTTCTTGGCGCCATTTTTGATTCAGAAATTTCAAATGTTAAGTTTAATATATAATTAAATGGAAGCGTATGTATTACAAGCCACAAGCGTGGCTCAGTTGGCAAGAGTTTTGGCTGGTGAGAGAGAGGGCGTGGGTTCAAACCCTGGTGAGACCAAAAGCTTATTTTTTATCACTTTTTTCCTTCAAATTCTTCACAACTTCATCAATTAATTTAACCAATCAAATCAACTTATTTTTTCTTCATTTTTTACACACCTCTTATTTAATATACATATTTTGACAATATCAAAAAAAATCACAAAAAAAGATTTATTTAATATGTTTTTAATTAGGTTTAAAATGATACATTTTTAAGTGTTTTTAATTACTTTAAAAATTGTTTTTTCATTTAATTTTTAACCTAATCACTTGTAAATATTTTTTGTGATCAAACCCTAATCACTTAGGTCTTAATTAAGCATTAAAACTTGTTTTAACTTAATTAAGTTGACTTTTGTCAAATTCAAATCGTTTTAAGACGAGCGATCGCGATTCTTTTTCAAAACGATAAGCCACTTCTTTTTGATTAAATCTTTTTAATTGATCAATTGATTTTCAAAACGAAGTGGGGCCTCTCGAATATTAGAGAGTGTAAGTCCCATTTCTTTTCTTTTTGTACAGTTTGTTTTTTTCTCAAAACAACAAAACTTCTTCAAAACAAAATCTTTTCAAAATAATCTTCAAATCATTTTCAAAACAACAAAACTTCAAAGAAACAAAACTTTTCAAATATACCATGGGCCTCCATGTAGGTATAAGCCCCAAGCCCTTTTGTACATACCCACTCAAGTACATGAAATTAGGTATTTCATTGTACGCCATTTGTACATATCTCAATCAATTTGTTCTTAACTTTGAGTAACAAACCAAAAATGAAGGTTTTTCTTTAAATCTTCCCAAAAATATACCATGGGCCTCCATGTAGGTATAAGTCCCAAGCCCCTTTGTAAATACCTGTTTACATAGCTTTGAATAAACTCAAGTGGACCTCTCCCCGAGTGTGAGTCCCGAGCCCTGTGTATACAAATGGATCATGCTTACAGGTATATTTCCTTCATAAACTCCATCATATACACACACTCTGTCATATATATATAATTGTTCATACCTGTTCATGTTTGTTCATACTTGTTCATGTTTGTTCATATGTGTGATATGTGTGCTTGTTCAACTTAGTACAACACTAGGTTCCCCATAGCCTCCTATTGGGCTTCGTGCAAAGAATCTCTCTAGTTTAGGTTAGGACATAGAGTATGGTTTCCCGGTGAAATCGCTCTAAGAGCTCAAACCAACTATACCACGCCTCCCCTTGGGCTTTGTACAAACGAGTGTCCCTCCCATAGCCTCCTCTTGGGCTTACAATGCAAGGACCCTGGATTGTCCCTCCCATAGCCTCCTCTTGGGCTTACAATGCAAGGACCCTCGGATAGCCTCCTCTTGGGCTTCGTACAAGGACCCACGGGCTTCTTATAAGCATCCCCCAATATCCAAATCAAATACCCTAGGAGATTAGACATTTTTCATCTCTATGCTAGGAGTATCTCTTCTATATCATCACAAACAATCAATCAATCAATCAAACTTTTTGCCACAAGGCTGGCTAATCAATCAAACTGTTTTACCACCGTACTGGATGATTAATCAAAGTTTTTGTCACAAGGCTGACTTCATTGAAACTTTTGCCACAAGGCTGGCTGATTAATCAAAGTTTTTGTCACAAGGCTGACTTCATTGAAACTTTTGCCACAAGGCTGGTTAAACAAAAACATCTTTATCATTCTAAGCACCCTAAGTGGCATGGCCCCGGGCTTATAATGAAAAGATTTTCAAACAAAAAAATCAAACAGATGTATGTGATGATATAGATTAGATACATCTAGCATTTAGACGACATTTGTCTATTTTCCTTTGCTTCCACTAGCATAAGTGGGAACTACGATTGCTCTGACTTTCTCAACATCCCTTTGAGAATACGTAGGCACAAGATCGATCCTTGGCGAGCAAAACAAAACACAAAAAAACCATTCAAACCTTAGCACCCGTAGACCCCGAGCTACAGATGCTCTGATTCCCTTTAAGGGATATGTATGCAAAGGATCGCGATGATCTTTGCGAGCATAATCAAACAAACACCTTAGGTCCCACCTCTTTCACAAAAACCTCTCAATAACATGGAATGAAAAATAAAGCAAAGAAACCTATAGAGTACTATAGATACGTTGGGTGCTAATACCTTCCCTTCGTATAACCAACCCTCTTACCCAAGATCTCCCCCCACTTTTAGGTTATTGCAGCTTTTTTCCTTTTCCTCCTTTGGAAATAATAAAAAGTTTGGTCGGTACAAAAGAAAAATCATTTTTTTGAGCACTCGAGCCCAAAGAAGGCATCAGGTGTCTCATCCCACAAAAAAGAGGAACAAAACGATTTTTCGCCCGCGACAACCACCAGGAACCGAAAGAGAAGAAACACATTTTCAAACTCGAGGTAATCACTTTGTTGCTATCAAATATTGTCCCTTATGAAAGTTTATTATTTATAAGAATCCAACACTTCTCTTTCTCTTTGATGCAGATACTAGCAGGAAATGCGAGAAAGGTGAGCGCTGTTCGGTTTGAAACGCTTAATATATTTTATGGTCTTACTGGAATCCCTTAGGGTTAATTGTTGATATATATGCAAAGGGACGGTCGATGAGCTTTCTCAGATGATGCACTTTGAGCAGTGTTTACACAGCGGCATTGTGGTCGTACATGTTAATTCCAAAAATGATATTAAAGCTGGTAATGTTCTAATTTGAACTGGCTCACGTTCTTTAACATCCTTAAAAGCATAATTGGATTAAATAGTTCGCAATGCATGTTTATTTATGGCTGTGTAAGGATCTCCTATCTTCCAAACTGCATTACTAACAGGCTCTGCTTCTTTTATGCAGTGGGTTACATCAATGTCAGCAACATTTTATCTGGAAAGTGTCTTGCTGAAAGGAAATATCTATATGGAATTTCATTGTAATGCCTTTTTGGTATCAAGAGGAATGTGAATGTGAATGCTTTTCAATGAGAGAATTATTCGAATGATCCAGTCAATTGTTTAGATTTCCCAAGATTGTATAGATAAGTTTCATACTTAGTCAGTTTTACTGTGATGATAACTTTAGTTTTAAAAATTCCCCTAGACATGATGCCTATGTACCTTGACCTTTGTTTGTAAGGTGATGTTCTTCATATTTTCTGGTGTAATAATCACAAGTGATAGACCTGAATAGAAGAGTAAAAGTTGAGAATGTCTTAATCAATACGTGGAGCTACCGATGCCGCCACCACTGACAGCTGAGAAATTTGATCATAAAAGGTATCTTTGTGCCCCACCATAAAAAGATACCTTTGAATACAGAAAATGGATGCATATCTTCTAAAAGTGAACTGATGTACTTCTCCATTTCTAAAATCTTTCTCGTGTTGTTTTGAAGTTATTTGGGGACATACTTTATTCCAGGAGATATGAAGAGTTGGTTGCTGGGATCATATCATGGCTTCATTGGTAATACCTTTTATGATCAAATTCTTACTGATGGGATCATACCATTTCTAAATTCTTACTTGTGGAATTTAACTAAGAATGTATATTGAAGTGCCATAATTTACTTGTGGAATCTAAATTCTTACTTTGTTGAAGAGAGACTCGATAGAGCAGTGTCAAATTTAATTTGATTAGAATACCAACAAAAGATCAATTAATGAAGAGAAGGATTCTAACAAATGTACAAGGCATGTGCCTTATGCTTTGAGAAGGAGGAAAATTTAAATCATGTATTTTGTATACTTAATACTCACTTATCCTCAGACAATAACGGTGAACATCACTGGATGAAAATACTATATTTCGATCAGAAACACTATGTCTTTCGTATTTTATTCCTGATATGCGTTTGATTAATTAATATGATTAATATTTGGAAGGGTTTGGTTTCCCTTTTACATGTTAATGTTTGTAATAATATATATATGTGGTTATTGATAGCAGCTTCTCTTTGCAACACAGAAGAATGATTTATGAAGTATTATGGCATTCTTTGATAAAGGTAGGCTACTTTACTTCAAAGAATAAGGCTTGAATGTTTTAATACGAAATTCATATTTGGATGATTCAAATAAACTTGAGCTTTTTGTCAAATTATACACAAAAATAAACTCCAATTTATGGCTCAAATTATTCTTTGTTTAAATGGAATATTTTTTTAATGTTTATATTACAACCTAAATGTATTAAATATTTGATACATTTTTTAATTATTATTATTATTATATCATATTCTATAAATAAAAAGTATTTTTGAATTTTTTAAATTAATTTAATATTTTTGTTTAAACATTAAAACTTCTATATTTCAATTTGATATAAAACACCATTTTTTTGCTTAATATTATATGTATAAGAAAAATTCAGTCCAAGCCACACCAGAACCCGTGCAGACGCACGGGTTTACCACTAGTTATTAAATAAAATAAATTATGTCCGAGTTACTGATAGAGAGTGAATTATGAGTTAAATTAAGTTAGAATAATAATTTAGTAAGTTATTCATATTATTAGTTATTTTGTATTGTTATGGGCTCTTAGTAGTATATGGGCTTTTACATTTAGGATCTATTATTAGTGTTATATAATGTAGTCTCTATGACACATTGAGGATCAATCAAATGAATGAAAATGTTATTTTAATTTCTCTTAGCTTTTTATTATTGTTCTTCCCCTTTCTTTTACAAACCCTAGTTATAGATTTTGGTAGGATAACTTCCTATCAATTGGTGCTTTCATCATGAATTCAAATTCTCCTATGGATTATTCTTCTCATACACCTTCATATTATCCATGTAGCATTCCTCCTACCTATCCCTCACCCACACCACCACCTTCATTTCCATCATTCCCATGGGAACTCTTTACACCTTACTACACTCATGGATCTTCATCACCAAAATTTTATCTAAATCATGGATATTCACCTCATACACCTACCTCATATCCACCACCACCTAACTCATATTCATCCTATTCATCTTCTCATGATTCATACTACTACCCTAATTATTATCATCAACTCCAACCACTAAACACCTTTTCCACAATGGATCGTCAATATTCAACCCACTCTAAAAATAGAAGAGATTTTGAGCAACATTTACATATGTCTCATTCATGTTTCAAGAAATCATCGAAAACACTCCTAACAAAAAACCCCCCAAATCTCTTCATTCTATCAACAATGTGCACACCAGCTTACACCTTCACCACCCCTTCTATTTCCTCCTGCCTTTCCAAGCCGCGATTCCTTAAAATCCGCAAACACAAAAATTCCTCCGCCTTCAATAGCGACGTTTCTGTAGCCAATACCGTCGTAACCGTCGCTGGATACGATACGCTTGATTCCATTGTGAATTTCCACATCAATAGGTATTTAGAGCAGAACAAACCAAATCCAATTGCCCTTTCCCCTCAAGGAAGTCTAGGTGAAGAACTCAACGACACGGAGAACTTATTTTTCCCCTTTGCGAGTTCTCGAGCATCTCAAAATGCTGTCAGTTCAGGATGGAAGATGGTGATGCATGAAGAAAGCCAACTTTATTACTATTGGAATGTTGAAACCGGGGAGACTTCATGGGAAATGCCTCAGGTTTTGGTTCAAGCTGATCATTTGACTTATGATCCCTTACCATATGCTTCTGTCAACAACAAAACAAACAGTGCCACAGTTGGTATGGATAATTTCAACATGCTTTCAGCTCTGACTAATGTTGAGGAATCAGATTCTGAGTTGCAGTATTTCTCTACTTCCCTATCACCCTCAACGACATCCTTTTTCAACTCGTATGAGACCGACACAAAGGTATTGTTGTCTTATGCTGTTTACGAAAATAATGCATATAAGGTGTTCGATAAAAGACCTCTGTGTGTTTCCAAGCTGAAATCTGTTGGCAGAAATTTCGCAATGCGAAAACTTGTTACACTCAGAGAGACACGACGTTTATGTCGTATTTCCGATGAGCTTGCAGTGAATCCTGTTTGTTCTATTTCAGAAAATACGTGTTCCGTTGTTTCTATTGAAGCCAAGAAGGACGAGGAAAGGATTGTGGAGGAACAAGGTCTTCGAATCACATTAGATTGTGATGGATACTATCCTGCTAGTTCAATTGATTCTGATGCCTTAAATACATTTCATGATGAATCCAATCCTCTAGAAGCTAGGGGCTTGTCAGCTGAATTAAATGAAGCGAGAGAAATGATTAGGACGGAAGTACATCTTGAAAATGTAGATATGGTTTCTGATTTTTGTGCAATTCAGTTTGAATTTAACACGGGTTCTGATGATAGCGGAGTTGGTTTCGGCAAAATTGACAAGTCTTGTTCAGTCAATGACCATCCAGCAAACCTCAATCCAGAGCATGAATTGTCCAGACGTGAGAATGAAAGATTTGAGAATCAAACAAAGAAGGAATTTGCTTCTACAAGAAAAAGATCAAGACGTGCTCAAAATAAGAAAGTTGGTGATGCTATTGTCATGGATGTTGATGCTACATCCGTGTTGTACAAGAAAAAATTTGCTTCAACATACGACAGTTTTAAATTTGTTTGGTTCAAGGAAGATGAAAATGTGGTAAAAGTAATATATACCAGTTCGGAGTTTGTTAATTCTGATGGTGATGTTGGTGTGATTCAGGAATCTACAAGCTTTTATGTTGAGCAAGGTGGTCATATTTTCTATACTGTGTCCCTTGCTTTTCAATATGCTTCATATCAAGTTCATAATGTTCATGATTACGGAGGTTACGTGCTTCACATCGATAACGGAACTGGTATCTTTGTTGGAGATGTTTGTTATAAAGAGACCCCCAATGTTATGGATACCTTAAGAAGACTTAGCCATGATACTGATTCAGAAGTAGCAATGGCAGCTGTTATCTCCTTGAGTATAATAGGCGCGAGAACAAACAATGCTCGAATTTCGGGCATGCTACGTAATCTTTCAAGCTATTACTACAAGGATACCAACTTTCTATTTCGTGTGCGCATTGCCCAAGGTCTTGTACATGTGAGAAAGAAACTTCTTACACTTAATCCTTATCATTTTGATTGGGACTTCGTGTCACTGACAGCGCTTGCCAGACTAACTATGTTGAATGTTTGCCTTGATATGAAAGCTATTGTGTTGAGAAACTATCACTATGTTCTCTACTTCTTTGTTTTGGCAATGCAGCCGAGGATGTTTTTGACCGGGGAAGAGAACTTAAAGTCTCTATCAGTGCATGTTCGAATTGGTAAAACAGTTGATGATAAGAGCTTTGATACTGTGATTGGAATTTCTATTGGCTTTAGTTATGTCTATGGGAACAAATGCACTATGGAGTTATTTTTTGAAGAGTTAAAGTTGTTAGTCTTTAATGATGATATACTTACTACAGACAATAGATGGAATTGGAAAAGGAATGTTGTTGTAAGCGTTTCTATTGCTGTGCTCACTGCAGTTTCTGTAGGAATTGCTTTCTACATCTACTATTATTGCAGAAAGAAGAAAAATAATGTTCATGCAATATTATTTACTAAACTATATCAATGTGCTTCTGGTTCTGGTTCAAAAGTCATTGAAAAGGGAGGTAGATACTGTGGAGTCCATTTCTTCACCTACAATGAACTTGCAAAGGCCACAAACAACTTTGATTCTACAGAAAGAAAATATGAATATTTCCCTTCATCTTTACCTTGCTATAGTTGATGAGCTTGGCTATTTCATTGAGCTTGACCATCTCCTCTCAATTCAAACAATGGAATCCGATAATTTTAGAACCTTGAGGACAAGGTTCAAGTGGACCCGGCGGCAATGATAGAAAGTGAATTATGAGTTAAATTAAGTTAGAATAATAATTTAGTAAGTTATTCATATTATTAGTTATTTTGTATTGTTATGGGCTCTTAGTAGTACATGGGCTTTTACATTTAGGATCTATTATTAGTGTTATATAATGTAGTCTCTATGACACATTGAGGATCAATCAAATGAATGAAAATGTTATTTTAATTTCTCTTAGCTTTTTATTATTGTTCTTCCCCTTTCTTTTACAAAACCTAGTTATAGATTTTGGTAGGATAACTTCCTATCAATAACCCTTCAAATTAATATATTATCATTCATATACATACATACATACATACATACATATATATATATATATATATATATATATATATTTATTTATTTCTATTCAAATTTATTTATTATATAAAACAAAAATTGAAAAACTAAATAATATGGTTCAAATAAAAAACAGAAAAAATAAATAAAATTATTTTGACATGCAAATATTTATGATGAATCATTATCCTTTGTTACACTATTTCAATTCATATTTCTTCACAGTACTACGTATGCTCATAATTGATTTTAAAAAAATAAATAAATAAAGGGTCATAGCTAGCATTGGAAATATGCACTTCTTATTCCCAGTTTATTATTTTGTTGAAAGTTAGTCATAAATTTTATTTTATTTATATAAGGGGATTCATGAGTTATACTTATTGATCTGACCTGCTGATCAGAATTAGAAATTGGCCAGAGACATTTGGATAATGTTGGTGATAAGGAGGAGGGGGTATACCTGCAAGGTACTCCGACGATCCAGTAATAAGTAGGAGCACATATACGTTTTAGTGTTTCAAGGGTTTAAAATTGTGTTACCTGGCCCTCTCAAATGAGAGGGTATTAATATTGCTCCGATCGCTTGGCCATTGGTTCATGTTTTGGACTAGATCGTGGATCTAGGCCCAAAACGCGTGACTGCCAGAATTCTAGGAATAAATTTAGGAATCTTGGGAGGCTGCCTGAAACTAGTCGTTGGTCGGGCAGAGTGATATTTTTGGACGACAGACGTGCTTAGCGAGCAGAGGGTCGCTGCCCTTGGCGGGGAGCAGGGTGGATGTCTTCCTGTTGGTATAGAGGAGGGTCTGGTCGAGGTGAGCTTTCCTCGGACCAAAGGGAGGCACGCCCTCGACAGAGGGGCAGGATGAAAGGGGTTTCCTTTGCCCTTAGGTGATTGGTCCAAAGCTAATTGGTCGTTCTGGGTGCAGAAGTGGATTGGGTCATGCTTAGCTGTTGGGCTAGTCCATAACACCTACTTAAAGCTCTCAAGATTAATTAGATACTCTCAAGATTAATATTTGGGGACAAGACTAAGTCATTATTTTACTGAATCTGTATAATTCATAGTTTCTCTCTTATCTATTAAACACTTTGTTTTCACAATTTATATTCTAATAAATTTTATTTTTCAATACGTATAAATCTTTTCTAAAAATGTTTTCTAACTAAGATCTTGATGACTCGGAAAGTTTTGCTAGTTCAAGTTTTTCTAAAATGCAAAATTCACCCTCCCTCTCTTGTGTGTGAATCACATATCTAACAAGTAGTAACCCATAAAAAATTACTAAGGTCTTTGACCACTTCTAATCACATATGAGTGCTACACGCTATGTATTTTTCTTTTATAATTACAAATTATTAATGTCAAATGTTTGAAATCTATTAAAATATATATTTTTTGGTATAATTTTCCAATTTTTTTTTCTAATTTTTTTTTGCAAATGACTTGTTTTTCTTTGGAATTCATAGTTTTTAAAAAATGTTGGTAAAAAATTCTTTTCAATAACTTATACAAGTATTAACTATTTATCTCTTAATGATAAATTTATATTATTATATAAATGGTCAAATCTACAATATAAGAAAGTTAGATGGTCTAGAAATTACCCCTCTGCCCCTTGGCTTCCAGGATGCACCACGTGGCTAGCTTCTTTGCTTCCCTTTGTTTTGTTCTTACGTGGCTAGCTTCTTTGCAAAAGTATTGTTATTTTTTTTTTGTCTTTGCTTTTCAGCTGCTTTTCAAAAGACCCATACCTTTTCCAATTTGACAATATTTTTTGTATCTTCCTTGAAAACACAAATATATGATTTCCCTAAGTCTACTATCTTTGTACTCAACCTCAAACAACTCTCTTTTTTTTCTTCCACTTTCTCTCTTCACCTTTTTATGTAGGTAGCTTTTTTTCCACTTTCTCTCTTCACCCTATTATCCTTCTTCGGCTGTTATTTTCTTTCTTCCATTTTCTTTCTTTTCACCATTTGCTACACCGATGAGTGTGGTGGTGGTGGAAACGGGTTTCCGATAATGAGTGTGGTGGTGGTGGAAACTGATTTCCAGCGACGATTGTGGTGGTGGTGGAAACGGGTTTCCGACGACAATTTTATGTTTTATTTTTATTTTTAGATCTGTAAAAATACTGTGGACAAAATTGTGTATGTATATAATAATTTGATGAAGTTTCATGTTTTTATATTATGAAGTTAAAGATTAATTTACATTGTATATATTTTTCAGTCATAGGTTGAAATGATCCAAAGAGGTTTGAAGATTGAGTATTAATAAAATTTGGTAAATTCTCATCTTTTGTTTGATTTCCTCTGTCAATTTCATTGAACTTTTTTTTTAATGTTTTTCATGAGGAAGTTTATATTTTTGTTTCTCTTTCACTTTCTTCTTCAGATTTATAAAAGATTGCAGGTGAGGTTTTAGATCTGGAGCTAATAACAGATCAAAACTCAAAAGTATTTTTCTTCTTCCATTTTAATTTTTTTTCTTTTCGTAATGAGCATTTGTTTTAGATTTAACTTGCTTCAAAGTTTTGATTCTCTTCATGAAATCTGGTTTATATGTTTTTTTCTAAATTTATGTTATTTGTTTCTTTCACTTTCCTGCTCATCCTTTCTACTTTATGTTCTGTTTTTGTTTATTAATTTCTATTAATTTATATTTTTATTCATCGTCTCTTCTCTTTATTGTGACAGAGAAAATATCACATGAGACATTTTATGTTTTGGAGTTTTTATGGGAATGATGACTTTCTATGCTTCAACAAAAATTTTGAGTTTGCATCTAAGCTAAGATGTAAGCTTTTAAATTCAGAATTTATCTAACTTTTTATGTTGTGTGTATGTGAGTTTAACTTTTCATGTTTCAGGTAGAACATACCCACTTAATGATTGGGATTTGCAACATAACTATAATGCAGAATTATGTATTCATTGCCATATGCTACAACTCTCTCACCCTCTAATCTGCTATAGAATCAGTAGGTATAAAATTATGTACATATTATGTTTAACTGGTCAAAAGTGCTATAATTTTTGCTCTTAATATTGAATTAAGGAATCAATATGAAGTGTCTTGATAAAATTATTTCAAATATTAGAATTGATATAAAATTATGAAAAATAAATATGATTTACATTTTAAACTCTATAAAAGATAGTATAATATTTTTAATCAAGTTATACTTTTTGAAATTATTTTTTTTAATACCTGCACCTATGAACTTCACTATTTCTTTATCTTTTCATAATTGGATTAATAATATTAATTTTAAATCTTTTCCTTCTCTATTTAATGTGTATTTTTTTTAAAAGAGTTTCAATGCATTGATTTTGTTTTTCATGACAATTTATCTTCTCTATTTTTGTAGGTATAAAGTACTAAATACTTGGAATTAGTGAAAAAAAGATTTGAGGAAATTCTAAACAATTAAAGATACTCAAATATTCCTAAAGATTCTCGAATATCCCTAAAACAGGTGAGCAAAAATTTTTGTTATAGGCTTAAGTTTTTTTATTCCTTAAGAAATTGTTTTACATAGATTAACATGGTATGCATGTGATAAACCATTTTGAAATTTAATTTAAATTATTATATAGGTCAAGACAAATGTTTAAGTTAAGTCAGAAAAATGGATAGAAATAAAAAATAGTTATGTTTCCAAGGAGAGAGACGTGATGTTTTGGTTTTTCTATAACCAGGTTCAAAGCATTTATTTTTAGTAAATCATGTAAATATTATAATATAGGTATTATCATTACCAGCTATGTGCTTTTGACTGACAAGAGCGACAACTATATTCTTATCACAATTTTACTCACTTTTCAAATCACAGTCTCACTCACATAAGTACTCCTCACATAAGTATTCTTATCACAATTTTACTAACTTTTCAAATCATAATTTTTTTAATATGTATGCAGGTCTGTAGTGGAGTGTCCTCATCTTCTAAGGGGTCAAATCCCTAACATTTAAAGTCTCTTTTGCATTAAGTTTTGCATTAAGAAGAAGTTGAAAAGAGGGAAAGAGATAAGAAAGAAGATGAAAAGAGATAAATAGATGAGAAATATAGAGAATTGTAGTATTGATCGAATATTTTTGTTTTATTTTCGATTTTAAATAATTTTTGCCCAATTCTCTTTTTAATTTTTTTTTCAATTTATTGTGATTTTATTATTCAAATATTATAAATCGAGAAAAAAAATATTTTGTCATCTTACTATTAATAATAGTAATCATACTCCATGATATTTATTACTCTTTCACATTTCTATTAATTAATATATATATATATATATATATATATATATATATATATATATATATATATATATATGAGAAAACTTTTACTTTTGATATTTTTAAAATGAGAACAAGGGTTTGACTCAAATTGAAGTTACAGATTTTGTTTTAAAAATAGGTATCACCATTCTTTTATGATCTATGGCAATGCTTATACTTTTTTGTTTGAATACAATTATTAGTTGATGGAAATAGAAAGATTATAAAGACAATGAATATTGATTATAAAAATAATGAATGTGTTTTTAGAATGATTTAGAGGATTATAGTGACAATGAATTTGTTTCCATAATTATAACTCCTCAGATGATTTTGACGTTTACAAATATCAAACTTCTAATTATATTTTTTATTGATTTAGTTTTTTAATCATTAAAAATACTTATTGTATTTAATTTTATCACAAGTTATATAAAATCGATTTTAAAGAGTCCACCTACAAAAGAATAAGTTTTCTTTGTAACAGTAGGTAATATTAATTATTCAAAATTGATGATATTATCAAAATCATTTTTTAATTAAAACCACTTAACAATTACTATTTTTATTATATATTAAAAAATATATATCAAGTTATTTATATGTAGGATTCTTACTAAAAATAACATCCTCCTATTTTTTAAAAATAAGTTAAAAAATGTTATGATAACTTATAATAAATTAGTTAGTACATATTTCAAAATTATATTCTACATTATAAAATATTTCTTTATTATTAATAACTGATTTTAACCTCTATTTTCCAATTATCAATCACCTTTTTTTTATCTTTCACTGAAAAGTGATATATGAAAAGATTTGTCACTTTACCCGATGCAACTTTTTGAAAATTTTGATTTTGATTATTTTTTATTTGCCTTATTTATTGCCTTTATTTTTATTATATTATTTTTATTTTTGTTTTCTACAGATCAAATCTTTTTAAATCTATTCATTTGTCTAATCACCTATAGATTTTCATCATCTTTTCTTTTCTCCTTCCCAATGTCATACTGCAATTTTCAACCACTCTTCTGCTATCAAATCATTTCATTTATCCTCTTCTCTCTCCTACCCTTTAATTATTCTGCAATTTTCTGCATGAGACTCCATAATCTTCTTCCTAATATCTAACTTATTTATTCTTTTAATGGTCACTTAATTATGATCATTGCATTTTCTTTTTTCTTTATTTGATGGCTTAAAGGGATAAATACAACATATTCATATAATTAAAAGATAAATTTAATAATAATTATATGTTTACAACAAATATTTACAATTTCAAAAGGGAGAAAACTACTTATGAATTATATATAATAAAGATACCTTTTCATATATTATATTTTTAAAAAATTAAAGTACTACATATAATTTATATATTTTACGTTTTGAATCAATTAAATATTACATTAATTATTCCGTCGTTCAGTATTATTATTATTAATTGTGTTGTTCATTATTTATTACTATTGTTCACTACTTTTTATGGAGATTTATGGTGGATTATTGTTTTTAATTAGCTAATAAAATTTTGTGATTTGATTATTGATGAATAAAATATCATATATTATTAAACAATAAACAATTATTATGACTGATTTAAATATTTTAATAATGATATTGGTTAATAAATATTGTGACGAAAAATATTGTGTTTTTTACTTACATAAATTTTTTTAATAGAAATATTAAATATTATAAGACAAATGTATGCATAATTGTTTTTGTTATAAATAAAAGATAATAATGATATTGGTTAATAAATAATTTGGCCAAATTGTTGGATAGAAAGTGTAGGATAAATATGTAATAGTAGGTAATCATGACATTGTCATGGTATAATCACATCAATATTTTATTTTTAATATCTTCTTAAACCTACTTATAGCAACGACAGTCTATAATATAGCTTTTATGTCATATCTTTAACTTTTTTATCTTCATAATAATATTTTAATATATGTAATAAATTTCTTAAAGATATTATGTTATATAATTGTTTTGGATATTTGGTTCATAAATTCATTTCAGTCTTACTTTGCCCATCTTATGTATGTTCATAGTATTGTAGATATAATACAAAAGCTACTTATCCTATTCACCTTACAATAGCTTATGCTTCATCTTTTTTTCCCTCTGTTGTGTTATGTAATAAATCTATCGAAAGTTGCAATATATTTATTTAATTTTTTTTTGCGCTTTCAAATTTGTTCCTGAGTTTTTTTTGACACATTTTAATGTTGATTATTTATTTCCCAAATAATGATTATTAATTTTAATTAAAAACAATATATTAAAAAATGTACATCTAATATTTAAGAATCATTAAAATATAGTAATAATTTGTAACCATAGCACATATTAGGCATCTCCTAATATAAGAAAATTCAATTATCAGAGAATCACTAAAATAACTTTGCTTATATGTCTGCATATCAATGAATTGAGGGCAAATTTTGTCCAACTAAACTATGTCCCAACCAACCCACACATTTGATTCTATTTCAACCAAAGACCAACTAAACTATGTCGCAACCAATCCACACACCTGGTTCTATTTCAACCAAAGAGTTTTTATGTTTTTTATAACAAAACACATTGTTTCAAACTGAACATAGAGTTTTTATGCTTTTTATAACAAATGCATTGTCCTAAATATAGTGAAAACACTGCTTTCATAAAAGAAATGCTTTCCATCAACTCTGCTTTTGTCATGTCAATTTTTTTTCAACCATCTCTCTCATTGTTTATTTTGAATTTAGGTTTCTCAATGTTTTTAGATATGAAGTATTTGTAAAAAAATCAACTTTCAAAGTTGAAGCAAAAGTATTATTTTATGGAAAAACATATACAATAACAATTTTAAAGCAAAAATAGTTTTTCAAAATAGTAGTTATTAATTTGTATTAAATATTTTTTTCTTTTTTTTTTAGATTAAATATTTATTGTTTGAAATTGTAAAAAGAAATAATGTTGCGTAAGATCAACAAAAATAAGACTCTTTCTCCTTTTAAATTATCTCACACAAAGTTATAAGTGACAAGATAGAGAAAAATTTATACTTATTAAAATGTGTTGCAGTTTTCTATGTTTTGAAATTTGTAATTATTATTCATAATTATATAACAAATTGGATGTTTTATTATTTTATAGCAGTTAATGAATATCAATTAATTTGATCAATTTGATTATTTAAAAAAAAATTATCTTTCACTATCATAATAGTCATTTAATAAGTTTGGTAGAAAGTGATTTTAAGGTCAATAATTTTTGTGATAGAATAAACTTAGCTAACATTCTCATTTAAGTAAATGATTTTATAAGAGACCATTTTTAATAAATATTTTTTTCAATTTTAAATTTTAAAAAGAAAATAATATATAAGAAAATTTATGCTTCTAAAATGAAATTAATAATATATTTTAAGTTAGATTTAGTGTATAAAATGTGATTAAAAAAATAAGATTATATTTTACTAAATCTTTTGTACACGGGAACATGAAGTTATTGATCAAAATATTGATTATTAACGGGATATGAAATTACTGATCAAAATATTGATTATTAACACGGGACATGAAGTTACTGATAAAAATATTTTTTAAGGTACACGAGGACATGAAATTATTGATCAAAATAATATTTGTAGACGGGAACATGAAATTATTGATCAAAATATTGATTATCAACGGGACTTGAAATTACTGATCAAAATAGTTTTTATTAATTATATATTTAATTAATACTTTTTCACGGATAACCAGATATTTTCCTATTAAAAAATATATATACCAGAACTCGTGCGAACGCACAGGTTTATTCCTATAATATAGTATCCAATATTTTAAATCTTTCCTTAGAAACACAAATATTTTATCTCAATTTTCTCTTTCTTCATAAATTTCAAATTCAAATAATATTCTTATACTCCTAACTAATGAGTTAATATATCTTCCTATATTTTATTCTTATTTTTAAATATTATTTTCTTTTTTATATTCATAAGATTTCTCTTTAATTTTTCTCATATTTTTTTCATTTATAATTTTTTTAGCTTCTATTTTTAATTAATTTTTTTTATCTTCTATTATTCACATATTTTATAACAAAATTATATTTTGTATTAAAAAATTTTATTGATCTAAATGTTTTTACGGGTACCAGATATTTTTCTATACATTCAATTAATTTTTTTTACGGGTACTAGATATTTTTCTATACATTCAATTATTATTTTTTCACGGGTACCAGACATTTTTCTGTATATTAAATTATTATTTTTTCACGGGTACCAGACATTTTTTTATACATTCAATTATTATTTTTTAACGGGTCTCAGACATTTTTCTATTAAAAAATATACATCTAAAACAAATGCGCGTCCCATACTAGATATTTTTCTATGTATTTTTCTTTTATAATTACAAATTATTAATGTCAAATGTTTGAAATCTATTAAAATATATATTTTTTGGTATAATTTTCCTAATTTTTTTTCTAATTTTTTTTGCAAATGACTTGTTTTTCTTTGGAATTCATAGTTTTTAAAAAATGTTGGTAAAAAATTCTTTTCAATAACTTATACAAGTATTAACTATTTATCTCTTAATGATAAATTTATATTATTATATAAATTGTCAAATTATTTAATATTTCTACAATCTTTTCCACGTGGTCTATCTAAGAAAACCATAATCTATTTTTTTACCAATTGAAAATCAATAATGAAAAATCAAATATCCCAATTGAAAAACACTATACTATAGGATACAAATTTGGTAGTCCATTGATTTGGTACCATAAATCAAACGTTACTTCTCATGATATATAATGGCAACGATAAAATCATAACGATATAAATTTTGTAGTCGATTGATTTTGTACCATTAAATCTTAACTTAACACTTTGTACCATTAAATCTTAACTTAACACTTGGGCATAGATACAAATAACTCAATAAGCAATGGCAACGAGAAGTCAAAGGTAGAAAAAGTGTTCCAGTGAGAGAGAAAGGAAGTTTCTTTGGAAATATAATTTTTTTTGACAACTGAAACCATTAATAAAAGTAGGGATTGAGTTGCAATTACATGAAAATAAATTATTAAATTTAAAAATTAATGACAAGAGAGTTGGTTACACATGGATCATTAAGTTTTTGACATGTTAGTTGGGTAACTTTATCCATTAATTTTTAATGGATATATAAGAATTCATCATAATGGGCTAAAAATAACTTATTTTTGTTTCCGTTGAATTTTCGAAGGTGTAACCAGTTACCACTGATGTTGTTTAAAAAATAATTTATTTTTTCGTTTGTGTAACCGGTTAACCATAAGGTGTAACCACTTACACCTGATGCAACTTTGAAAAACACTTTAAAAATAGTTCTGGTGCAAACCCGTTGATGTTAAGAGATAAGTTATGCATCAAGGTGAATTAATCACAATATTTTTGAGCACTATGTTAAAATACTTGATGAGATTGCAACTTGTACCTTAATGATGTGATCAATGCTTTAAGATCCAAAGATATTTTGATAAAGTTGATTGAGATACAAGTTTTGATACCATCGAGCTTTGACTATGAAGCTTTTCTTCATTCTTTGACTATACATATGATCTTGAGAGATTATAGTTGTCTTCATCAAAACACAATGCTGGAGAGACTTGTCTTCACATATGAGATTATTGAGTTTTGTTTGTTATTGTGTGGGTTTAGAAAGACATCGTTAGAAAAGAATGGAAAGTTGAGGGAGATTTTGTTTGTTTAATTTAAGGGAGAAGAAAGAGGGAGTAACATAAAGATAGAGGAAGTTGAGTTGTTGTGATTCTAGGATATTGGATAAAGGCTACAATTCTCTCTAACACGCAATTCCCTCGTTTGCTCGAACCAATTATTAGTCTTACACTCAAATATCAGATTAAAAAAGGAAAATTGAGTACACACTCTTTTATCCTCGAATAATCGAAAGCACAGTGTACACTTTGTTTGAACCGATTATTCGTCTTCCGCCAAAAATACATAATCAAACTCATACTAAAAAAAAGAAACTCGATGTACATCCGCTTGATTCTCGAGTAATCGAACACAAAGTGTACACTTAGTCTAAATTAATTATTTGTCTTCCACAAATATGATTTTAAAATAATTGGATTAAAAAAGGAAAATTGGGTGTATATTCTTTTTATTATTGAATAGTCGGATGCAAAGTGTATTGTAGAAATTTGACCACCACTATAACTCGATGATCTCTTCTCAGAATAAGAACCATTGAACCTGCAAAATAATAAACCATTACATAAACCTGAGGCGTGTAAATACACTGTCCTTAAGGATTTATCCGCCTCATAAGCGCAAATCCCCCAGGATTCAACAGGTTCTTCCCAGATTCTCAATGAGATTCTGAGGCAACAGAACAACAAGAAATCATCTTGTAAATAGCTGGAAGATGTGACCAGAAGAAAATAAATATCTGCAATTCACGTTATTTGTTTCCTTTTTTTTGTCTAAAAGAAGAATAGGCATTTAAATAAGAAAGAGAGAAAAATATATTTAATGACTTTGACTAAGTCAAGTCATTAAAATAATCATTAACCAAATTAAATATTATTATAAATCATAAATAAAATAATAATAATAATTTTCTTTAAAAATATTTGTCACTTAAAAATTAAAAGTAAACTTATTTAAAACTTTTGAAATATAATTAAAATTTACAACAATCCCCCACATATTTCAAAAGTTTAAAAGTAGAATAAATAAAGTTTTCTGGATTCACACCATGAATGTGATGCATCAAACTAGTGTAGCAAGCTATATGAACTAGTCATAGAATGATAGTACTTAACATACAGTGAGATTGGTGTAGCAAGCTATATGAACCAATATCACTTAGCGTATGTTAGAGGTCTACCACTCACATCACACCCCCATAATTCTTGTTGTTGACGCTGTGGTGCGCTAGTAGGCCATGCGCCTGCCTGGTTATTTCATGAGTGCTCAAGAGATTTCGCCAAAATCTCATACAAGCGGCCCCACTCGACACTCATATAGGTGATTTCATCAAGTGTATGATGCAAATCATACACCTCCAATAAGGATATGAAATTCATTAAAAGCTACATAAGCTTATCCTCTCAATAATGCAGTGTCTAGCACTTTCTCAATTACACCATAGGAAAAGGACGCAAGCAAAAATTAATTATATAATTTTTGGTGCTAGCAGAACTAACAAGTGACTTGTTCTTACCCATATGAACATTTTTCATGGGATCTCCAATCACAAAGGTTGGGTTCCCATCACTTGTTAATTTCAATTGGCTAAGTCCAATTTCCCTCGATGTGTCACAAATTAATTTCTTCCTAGGGATTTTTTCAGAGAACCAACTGAAATCATTTTGATCTAACTTCACTTAAATTAACGATATTATCTCATTGTTTAGTAGCTACTTTTATACACAAATGAGGAAGTCTCTAAGACGTCTATAAGTCAATGAATCTCAAGTATTACTCAAGTTTGAATATTAAACTTGGTCTCCATAATTAAATTTATACAGGTCTGCTTAAATGACTTATCAGCGACATCATTATTTCTCAATAAAAATAAACATAAATCTATTTAAGATTTTAACATAAAGGTGTGTTTGAATGTTTTTCAAATGACAACACCCCCACAATGAGAAATAATTTCACATTTAATTTTATTCTCATTTGAATCATATATTAACATCACTGTATTATTGTAATACATTGGATCATCCACTATAAGGAATATCACAATTTAAATTATCATTCAAAATATTTCATGTGATTAAAACTCACTGTATAAATATTTTTTACAATACTCAATAAAAATAAATAATTTTCCAATAATATAAAAATTAATTCTCACAATAAGAACAATATTATCTCATGTTTCTCAAATTATTATATCATATAAACTTCTTTAAAATAAGTCACTAATAATAATAATCACATTTTTGTTTAATTTATTTTTCTCCTTTCTCTCATTCATATTATATAATATAATATGTATATTCAAGAATTATTTTATTTGTTTTCAATAAAAATAATTAAATAATATTTTATAATATAAAATATCTCTATTCATTTTATTCATACATAATATCAAATTAAATTCTCATATAATAATATAACTATTATATACCTCCACATTAAAATATATTCTAAATAGGGCATATCAATATATTATATACTCACACAAACTTGAATCATAAAAAAAATATATTTTATTTCTAGATTTTTAACTCGATTATTTATTGAGATAAATAATATTAATTATTTCTAAACTTTTCAGGATTGTTATAATAATAACAATGTAATATTATTCATTCTCTTGTGATAATATTATAACATCACATTTTTTTTAAAACAATAACAAAATTCATATAAGTATTCCCAAAATCAATATTTTAGCAACCATATAATTTTAATAAAAAGTTGTATTTATTTTCAACATTTTATATTTAAAAAGATTCCCAAATAACATTATTGTGAAATAAAGGTAGATGCATACCGGTAAAATAATATATATAATAATTGTGTATTAACGTATGTATTAATGATACTAATATCGTATCGTTTTCAACGGCGTCAAAGAACACATAATCTCTATAATCTCTAACGTATAGAACATTCAATTTAATAAAATTTAATAATACAATATCATATAATTAAGACACAAAATAATAATTTATTATAAAAACTTAAGAAAAAATATCGTTAACTTTAGTTACCACATTTATCATCCAAATAAATAAATAATCATCACCAACAATTCACAATACGTTTTTATTTTTTCTCAATAACATATATACCATTAAATTATGTTGACCATAAAAAATACTGTAATTAGTTCCAATTAGACCAATTAAACATGCATTTTGCATATGTTTCTTTATTTATAACTCCTCTTATTAATTGATTAATATAATAATTAAACAACAACAATGATAAAGATAATGATAAAGATATATGTTAAAAAATAGTGCTAAGAGAACATGTATAAATATAATACTCAACAACAATAAAATTAGGTGAATCATTTGTATGACAAAATTTCATTATATATTTTCACGATCTATGACATATAAAAATAACCACAAATTAATTTATTCGTCTATAATCTTATTTAGTTAACTTTTACATAATAAATATTTTATTTTTCTTTTGCACAATTCATAAGCAACAATAAAAATATTATCGTAGAAGAAAAACTTACTTGAATTTCACATAGTCAAATATTAGAATTTCCCATTATGCTATCATCTTTTTCTCTCACGAAACAAAATTCCTTCCAAACCTTTTGTCATCGTTTTTACTACTAGCAAAAATAAATCCTTAAGATTATTGTAGAAATTTGACCACCACTATAACTCGATGATCTCTTCTCAGAATAAGAACCATTGAACCTGCAAAATAATAAACCATTACATAAACCTGAGGCGTGTAAATACACTGTCCTTAAGGATTTATCCGCCTCAACATAACAACAAGAAATCATCTTGTAAATAGCTGGAAGATGTGACCTTTTTTTTTTTTTGTCTAAAAGAAGAATAGGCATTTAAATAAGAAAGAGAGAAAAATATATTTAATGACTTTGACTAAGTCAAGTCATTAAAATAACCATTAACTAAATTAAATATTATTATAAATCATAAATAAAATAATAATAATAATTTTCTTTAAAAATATTTGTGACTTAAAAATTAAAAGTAAACTTATTTAAAACTTTTGAAATATAATTAAAATTTACAACAAAGTGTACACTTTGTCTAAAACGGTTATTCGTCTTCTGCCAAAAAAATCAATTTCTACCAATCAAACCTACTCTTTCCGCCTCAGCGTGACGAAAAATCTTTTCATAAACATATGATGTTTTGTCCACTCTGACGCGAAGCACAAACAAATGCTTCATTCCTCCCATGTTCGAGTAGCAAGCAATGTTGTCCGCTCGAATGCGATCAAAACATAATCTGATGGATTCTGGATCATATTTTATCCATTCAGACGCGAAGCACACACAACGTTCACTTCTCTCATGCGTAGGTAGCAAGTAATGTTTACCGCTCGAATGCGGCCTAAACATCTTTTGATAAAATCGATCAACAAACAAACATTTTCTTCCCATGACTACGTAGCTTTGAATTCCCCATCTCACATATGGATACGAATGAGCAAAATTCGCGATCTTATCATGCCCCTTAATAAAAAAAACTTATGTTTTCTCATTTATTTCATTTTATAAGTATCCCACAATAATGGGAAGAAATCAAAATACCTTAAGCTGAGACTCTTACTCACGAATCTGACTAAATAGTTCCCATTGAGAACAACATATGTGCGGGATGCTAATAGCTTTACCGCGCATATTTGACTCTCGAAATTAAATTTGGTTGCGATGGCTATATTTTTGTTCTTTTAAAGTTTTGTCAATGTTTTTCCTTTCAAAAATAAACTTCAGTGAATTTCAAACATTTCTTCATTGCGATAACATAGTTTCACAAAAATTCAAAATTAAGTATGCAAGAAATTAAGAAAACTAAATTCTCAAAATAAAAGATTACTGCCATTGTCAAATATCTATTAGGATAAAAAGTCTATATCATTAATGCAACTCGAGCCGCAAATGACAAATATTAAATTGAAAAAAGTTCACTACTACAGAACTGCCATCAATTAAGGATAAATGTCCCACAGTATATTAAATATTTAAGGATACATATTGTAAAGTTAATTGATGCATGCTAATAAAAATTTATCCTATAGTAGAGGATAATTACTCCTAGAAAAATCGGTTTTATTGATCGATTGCATAACAATGACTAGAAAATTCAGTTTTAGCAATCGAAAAATTTCGGTCTTTATATTGACCGATTTATCCAACAAAATTTGATATTTTTGAACCAATTTAAAGACCAAAATTTTGTGGCTATCTATTTGGTCACGAAAAATAATTTTATGTATAATTTAATTTATAAATAAAAATTAGAGATCAAAATTTTGGTCACAAATATTTTTTATTTTCTTTTTTTATTTTAAAGATTTAAGTTTCATTTTTTTAATTGTTATATATATATATATATATATATATATATATATATATATATATATATATATATATATATATATATATATATATATATATATATATATATATATATATATATATATATATATATATATATATATATATATGTAATGTAACAATAGATGTTACATGATTTAGTGGCAAGAGCTTACTTTAAATTTTTTAAAAATTTCTGAAAATAAAAAAAATATATATTTTATTAAAAATAAATATATTTAATCTTTTATTATAATAAAAATAAATTTTTTATTTTTTATTTTTTTAGTATGATAAAATAGTTTTTGAAAAATATATTTTTTATCCTATCCCTAAAAATGTATTTAAAAGCTATCTTATTGAATTATTTTTTTAATTTTAAAATAATTTTAATAAATTGGATTGCAAACAAAAATTTTTTCTCAAAATTTTTTTTTGGTACAAAACAAATTTTTAAAAAATATATAAATTAACTCTAAAAAACTTAAATTAATTTAACAGAAAATCACAAATTATTTTAAAATAGTACACTTTTCATCTATTCAAAGAAAAATATGATCTAAAAAACCTTCCCAAAGGACTCCAAATTTATCTTCATTATCGCTCAATAGTAAAGTATTATCGAAATAAAAATCATATGTATAATTCAAAATCCGTTTGTTTTGGGCTTTTTTAAAAATAATTTTTATAGTGTTATATAATTTTGTGTAAAAAACTTATAAATAATTTTTATAGCGTTATATAATTTTGTGTAAAAAAAAATTATAAAAAAACTTTTCATAAATGTTTCAAATGAAAATTTGGTTTGAATAATTATTCATTTCAGGTATATTCATCTTTTTATTGAAACTTTTTTTGGATATCAAAATTTCAAAAACTTACTTAATTTTGAAGCTATTTCAAATAGATTTTCATAAAAACCATTTTTAAAATATCACTTTTAAAAAAAATTATGATTTTGACTATGCTTTGGTCTTCAATAATGTTTGTTTATGTTATAAAATATAAAAAATAAAATTTCAATTTAGGAAAAAAAAAGAATATAATTTTTTTTTAATATTTAAAAAACGATTTTGAAAAATTTATTTTCAAAAATACAAAAAAAAAAATTATTTTCTTAAAGCTGAAACAAACAAACCCTAAATTTATTTAACAACTCTAATTTTCTTTTCTCTTAGATAATCCAAAAAAAATTCAGCAGAAATATTTTTTTCCAATAAAACCAATTCTAAAATTTGCATGGGATTGACGATTTATAGAGAGAATGATGCTGTTTGATGTGAGTTGGATTTCATGTTAAACTAAAGGGCAAAAGTGGTTGTTAGTAACACACGCAAGAGGCGTGGCCAGAAACACAGTAAAGTGGTGAAACAAAATGCCTTCATCTTGACCTTACCTACTCCTTTTATCCCAAGCTAAATGATCTTATTTTTGATCAATTCAAACAAAATAAAATATGCATAAAAATAAAAGAGAAATTATTACTGACTAAAAATGTTAATATTGTATTAAATTTGAAATAAATTAATTAATTTAAAAACTTTTTTTTTTGTAAAATAGATCTACTACATTAATATTGTTTTATTGGTGATTTTTACTCCATTATGGTTCCCAATCCCATAAACATAGTTACATAGAGGGAGTCACACTCCGAATAGAATTCCTAAGTTGGATTTCTCTACCTGCATCAACCAAAACAATCTAGTGGAACTTCAAACCAAAGTGCTTATTTTATTTGGTCTAATGGTAGAAGTGCATAGGGCTTGGTTGAGAGAAGGCTTGATACGGCCCTTTGCAATCCAGCTTTGCATATTTGTGTCAACATGGGAGTAACTATTTTGCCAAGAATCAAATCTGATCACTTCCTTGTAGGGATGGAAATGGGTAGGATTTGGGCAGGGTACTATAGTACCCGTTCCCATACCCGCAGTTTAAAAAAATCCCCGTACTCGAGCTCAAACCCACGTGGGTATCAATATTCATGCCCGTACCCGTACCATTGGGTACCTCAATGCCCATACTCGTACCCGTTTACCCGCATTTATAGTAAAATTAAATCGTTTAATTAAAAAATATCATATAATTTAAGTCTTTTTAACAATATTAAAAAAATTATGTATGTTATTGTTGAGTTAAGAAACAAATAAACACTTTTATTAAAATGAATAATAATTTAATAGCGATATATTTTTAAAAAAAATTATAATCATGCATTTTTATATAATAATATAAATGCCATTATAGAAATATGTAATGTGGGTATGGGGCGGGTTGGGTAGTAAGGTACCCGTACCCGCACCCATACCCGCATATTTTAATGGGTAATTACACGTGCCCGTGCCTATACCCATTTTTATGGGTATTTAACCTATCCGATATGAGGTTTTTTGTGGGTACCCACTGGAGATAGGCCAAATTGCCATCCCTACTTCCTTATCATTTTTGAGTATTACTTCATTGGACTTAGGCATCTCTTTCAGCTTAGGTTTATTAAAAGATAGAGATTGCATGAAGAGTGTTTCACTTTCATTAATAATTGTTGGAACATATCCTTAGTTGGCTATGTTCTGCCATTTAACTGTAACAAGATTTAACAGAAAAAACTACAGCTGCAATCTCGTTGCCAAACAAATGCATCTATGATCTCCTGGTTCGGTGCAACATTGGTAAGGGTGGTGGTCCTCAAATCCTCGATCTAATTTAATCGGTCTTCATCAATCTCAACTTCCAAAATATGAAAATTCTAGCTCTCCACATTCTCGTTAGTTGTTTTATCCTGGAGGTGTCGTATCCCTTGCACAATTTTAGGCAGTGCTACAAATCATATTAAAGAGAGTGACCTAGTCTGGAACTCAATCCGATAATTTCTTTAGTGACATTTTTTTAAATCCTAAGGCGTTGTTTGCGAGTTTGGAGGGGGAGGGAAGGGAGGATTTTGAAAAAGAGGAAGGATTGGGTGAAAAGAATAAAAAGATTTTGGGTAGGAAGATTTTGGAGGGTTTGATTTTATTTACAACACCAAAAACCCCCTAATATTAGGAACTAAAAAATTATATTGAACGAGGGTTTTAGAGGGTTTTGATAAATTTTCCAAATATCTTTTAGGTTATTATAGTATTCTGAAAATTAAAAACATTGTAATGATAATAACTCTTTTATCATTCTAAACAACATTATTTTTTTAAAAAATATCAAATAATTTTCTTTTTTTTTTTAAATTTTTGTTTTTGAAAGCCTTCTCCTCCCTTCCCCTTCAAACTCGCAGACAAATTCTAAAACAACAATTTTAAGATGTTTACAGACTACAATGGGCTCCTGGAGAAATTATTGGTACTTTTTCAGATGTTGTGTCTAATAAACCTTTCATGTTTAAGGGAAGTCACTTCAAATGGTGGCAATAAAAAATGTGATTGTTTTTAACCTTAAAAAGATCGCCAACATTCTGACTAAGGAGATTCCTGTTTTTCCTTTTAGATGAGTCAGACAAACTAACAATAAGAAATATGGATTTAGATGGAACAATTACTACTACTAAATCTGAATATGTTGCACATATTAAAGTGAACAATTTAAAAATCTAGAAAGAAATTATGCCATGGAAAGAAAATGATTATCTCTGTAAAAACCACTTTCTATAGGGGCTCGCAAATGATATGTATGATTATTATAGTAGATGCGAGATTTCAAAACAAGTATGGGAAGCTCTGAAAAAGAAGTACGATACCTAAGAGGCTGGAGCAAATAAGTATGATGTTATTTGCTACTTAAAGTATCAGATGGTAGATGAGAGGTCTGTAGCGGTTATAAGTCACAAACTTCAAAAGATTGTTGACAAGATCATCATTGAACGTATGTCCATAAATGGACAATTTCAAATCGCTCTTATTATTGACAAACTGCCCCCTAGTTGGAAAGATTTTAAAAATTTGCTTCACCATAAAACAAACAAAATTTCAATCGAGAGCCTGATTACTCGCCCATGAATAAAAGAATAATCTCTGAGACAAGATCAGAAAGATGAATTTTTGGTTGTTTCAATCAACAACAAAAATTTTGAAAAAAGAAATTTGGTGTGATTCAAAATTCATATAGAAAAGCATTAAAGAATTAGACCCACAATATTGTGAGCCGAATTAAGAGTGAGAACCCTTCTAGAGCCAAAATTTCTCCTATTGCTAGAAAACAACCACCACCTAAAAAAAGTGACGCTGAAATTTTCTCATGTTTCAATTGTGGAAAACTAGGTCACATGGCTAAGAAATTTAAGAGCATGTTGAAACATGATGCTACCCATAATGCACAAGTTAACTTGATTGATGAGCAATATTACGATAATCAGTGAAACCAACATGGTTGGTGGAGAAACACTAGTGCCTATCATTATGTCTATTATGATCATGCATTTTTCAAAATAGGGGTGGTAAACAACCATGTCCTTCCTACAAAATCTCGAAAAAAATGAGGCGAGGCGAGAGAAGGGATAGTTAAGGGTGTGAGCCTAAAACCTTGGCCCGCCCCATAAAAAGTGAGTGCCATGCGGGGCGTGCCCACGGTCATTGCACCTTTTAAGCCTAAACATTTCACAATTTTATATTAATGTCCACGCCTGCAAAAGTCTACAAAAAATAGGGCGGGACAAGAATATTAGAGGGTGTGGACCTAAAATATTTTCCTGCCCCGCAAAAAAGTGTGGACAAAATGAGCATGCTCGAAGAACTAGATTTGTTTTTCCACCCCTAGTTCAAAACATATACGAAAGTTGATGATAAGAAAGTGTTGTTAGCAGATGGTCACACCACTAATGTTGGTGGTTTAGGACAGGTGAAACTAGAAGTTCACCTTTGGAAAGACTTTAATGTTAAAGGATATCATGCATACTTCTAAAATTAGAAATAATCTTGTTTATGGTTTTCTTCTGAATAAAGCATAATTTAGTCAGTCTATTGGAATAGATTTGTAAACCATCACTAAGAATGACATTTGTGTAAATGAAATCGATATGTTAATATTTTTATGAATGAAATTGAAAACAATTTATTAAGAATGAAAGTGAAGTGCTCGATATGTTTAATACTTTTGGGAATGAAATTGAAAATCAATTTAGCAAGTAAATTAAGAGGTTTCGTAATGATATGAAAATTTCGTATGATTCTAGTTTATTTACTGAATCTTATAAACAAAATGGAATTGTACATTAAACCATGTGCCATATTTTTCCTGAAATTAATGGTAAAGCGGAAAGAAAAAATAGAACTCTCACTGAACTAATAATTACTATTAAGTTGAATTACAATGTTTGATAAGTGCCATATTTACATTAATTACGTCAGCACTTATGGACTTATTTTATAAGAAATTGTTACAAAATCTCCGATTTATCTATGAAAAGTAACAAAATTCCTGTTTGGACTTTCCTTGTATGCATTAATAAAAATTGGTGAAAAGAAACGAAAATACATTAATGAGCATACATAAAATAGGCAAAAGAAAAAACCTGAAGATGCAAGACTCGCTAGGCATAAGCTATAGGCGCGCTAGGCGCATACAAGACCATGTGGCATGACTAGGTGCAAGTACTTCATGGTGAAGCAAGGGTTAGCGTGTTAGTTGAAGGGGTGGTATGTTGGGCAAGTAAAGGTGGGCCAAGGACACAGGAAAGACATGGGAGTGTTTCTTGACGAAGAAGAAAAGCTAACTCGTGAGAGTGTCAGAGTAGGGTTGGCATGTTGGGCGTAAGGACGGTGCCCCCAGCGAAAGCCTCATATTTTTGCATATAAATAGAAATTTTCATATCAATTCAAAGAGAGTTTCGATGGATCAGAGGAGTACTAAATTGGAGTAGGTTCACTTTGATCTATAACAAGAGAATAAGAAAGAATGTTTGAAAGGCGGAAGTGCTGCTCAGGTGACAGAGCAGATACCACTTCCAATGTCAACTTCTCTAGAAATACCAGCTGTTAAGCTAACCATGAGTAAGCGTACCTAAAATTTATATTATTAGGATTAAATGTAGTCATTATATTCATGTATTACATAGGTCATGGTGTTTTATGTAAATCTAGACATGTTATAATATTGGTCAATCTTAATGCTTATTTTATCTTTTTAATCTAAAACCTATTTTCATGGTATGACCTAACATCGAAAGGTGTTTTTCGTTACTAGATCCAAGATAATCATATATTGAGTAATAAGCCTAGACATAAGTATATGCTCAATATCTAAATGTATTATAGTAGGATCGGTGTGGAGTCTCGCTACTTTGCGACTATTGGGACTTAATGCTTTGTGTTTCCTAATAGTTTGATATATCAACTTCTAGGTAATACACTGATCTCCCGACGTGGAGATCGAAAGGAAATATGAATGAGGGTAATATGTGGTAGTATTATATGCTGAGTAGAAGAGCATATTGTTGACTTATGGAGTGCATGATAGATACATCATAATGAAATCTACCCCTGATAAACATTCTAAATGTTAATTCTGAATCTGTAACTTTACTTTCTCTCATTTATTTTCTATCATTTACTTTTCCACATCACAAAATCCAAAAAATCCTTTCCTATTTAGAATAATAAAACACTACGAAATTATATTTAAAACAACTGGTCTCAGTGGATATGATAATTGTAAAATTTACGTTTACTGCTAACGCAACAATTTTGCATCTCTATGGTGGGATACAATTTTATTGATTGTTTTCTATGTCCTGAATAAAGTCTCAAAGTCTAAAAATAATATATATCCTTATAGCATATTAAAGAAAAGATAATCAAACTTGTCTTAGTTTAGAACTTAAGCTTGCATGGCTTATGTCAAGATTCCAGATATGAAGTGAGTTAAACTTCATGGTAGAGCCTATGGATGTGTAATATTTGTGTATACAATTAACAATAAGACATATAGGTTTTAAGAAGTAATGTTAAAGTGATCATATAATCAAATGATATTGAAATTTATGAAGATAAATTATCTTTCAAATTAAGAAATAATAGGGGAACTGAATCGAATAACATTCCTCTGATATGAAGCACCAAAATCAACGACGAAGTAGAATCTGAACTTTGACGAATTAAGAGAATAAGAGTTGCCAAATACACTGGACCTGATTATGCAACCTAGAAAGTAAAAGAAGGTCCAATAAATCTTCAAGAAACTTTGTCATCTCTTGATGCATATTTGTTGCAAGAAGCTATTAACAATTAGATATATTCTCCTAATAGGACCTGACACTTAGTAGACTTGCCTCCTGATTGCAAACCAATTGATTGTAAATAAGTTTTGAAAAAAAACTAAAAACTGATGGAATAGTTGATAAGTACAAGGTTGGCTCGCCTTGCATCCAATGGTTTTAGGCAAAGATAAAATATAAATTTCTTTGCTATTTTTTCTCCAATCACTAGAATCACGTCCATTAGTATACTTGTTATAATTGCTGCTATTTATAACTTAATAGTGCACCAAATATAGGTTAAAACAACTTTTAAAAAGGTGACTTAGAAGATGAAATCTATATGGACCAACTGGAAGGCTTTGTGATTTATGGGCAAGAAAACAAGTTCTGTAAATTATTTAAGTATCTGTATGATCTAAAATAAACTCCAAAGCAATGACATGAAAATTTTGATAACTTAATAATATTGAATGGGTACAAAGTAAATGAAATTGAAAAATGTGTTTATTACGAATATGAAAACAGTATTTGCATTATCATATGTCTATATGTAGATGACTTACTCATGTTGGATTAAACAATTGGGTTGTTAATGATGTGAAATCATTTGTGCAATAACTTTAATATGAAGGACCTTGGAGAAATTGATGTGGTTCTCGGAATCAATATCACTAGATCCGAGAAGGGACATTCTTTGGATATATTGCATTATATGGAGAATATCTTAAAGAAATATAATTATTTTGACTATAAACATGCTTGCACACCATACGATCCTATTGTAAAACTATTTAAGAACACTGGTGATAATGTCAGACAAACAAAGTATGCGAGCATCATTATAAGTCTTAGGTATGCCATTGATTATACTAGATATGACATTGCTTATGTCATAGTATTTTTGTGTAGGTTTACTAATATATCGAGTAATGAGCATTGACAAGCCATTGATAGAGTCATATGATACAATAAAGGACCATGAATCTTGGTATACATTATCACAAATTCCTATTATACTTGAAGAATACAATGATGCAGATTGGAACATATTGTCAAATGATTCCAAAGTAACTAATGATTATATATTCAGTATAGTTAGAGGAGTTATATCTTGGAAATCAAAGAAATAGACTATCTTAACTCAATCCACAATGGAGTCTTAAATGATAGCAGTAGCAAATGCTAGTGAAGAAGTTGGTTAAGATACTTGCTAGCTGAGATGCTTTTGTAGGAAAAACCTATAACAATTGTGTTGATCCACTAGGATAATACCACAACTATTGAAAAAAATGAGAACCATTACTATAAAAGTAAGAGACGTCTAATAAAGATAATACACAACATTATAGAGACTTTTTCTCTAAAGAAGCTGTAAAAATGGATCATGTATGCAAAGATGAAAACTTAGCTATCATGATGACACATGGCTAGGGTTGTCATCGTGACAACCTTATATATATATATATATATATATATATATATATATATATATATATATATATATATATATATATATATATATATATATATATATATATATATATATATATATACGGATGCATGAAAAAATCACAATTTTTTATTATACGATTATAAATAAATAATAACTCGCGCCAGACCTCCCCCCCCCCCCCCTTAATTCTCTTCATTTCAACTCTAAACTCTCAAACACTCTCAAACTCTCTCAACCCCAAATTTCAAACTTCAAATTTCGTTCTCCCGAGTTTGACTACATTGTCAACATCATATTCAAATCTATATCAAGTTCAAAGCTATATTTTAATCAGTAAGTTTTTTAAATTTTGAGTTATTTTAGAGTATTTTTGAAATCAGATTAGAATTTGATATTTAGGTTTAGAAATGATTGGATAGGCTTAGAGATATTGTTTAGAGACAATGTAGGTGCTGTTTGAGGTTTATTATGAACGATCAAGCCAAAAAATGGAGGTTTTAGGTGATTGAATAGTGGAGTTACGCCATTGTTGCGTTTCTGAGCTTCAGTGCCTTCCGTAGATGCACCTACGGAAGAGATGAATGTTAGGGCATTCTGTAGATGCATCTACGGAAGCACCATAAATTTTGTTACTAAGGTGCTTCCATAGATGCATCTACGGAAGAGTATTTTTTTTCCTTTTCTTATATATTTATAATTCATTGTTCATTTATAGATACATAGTATCTAACAGATGTTATCACAATGCAGACATTATGACCCACGGTCCAGATAGAGATATACATGGGAGGACTGCACAGCACGCATCCGTGCGGTGTGAACGGGCGCGTGTACTATCTCAGGTCACTGATAGAGCTGTCGTTCCACCTGCTCCAACCGGGCCTTCCCCATCTGTCCCAGTTGAGGGGCTCTCTACGTTTGTTTCAGTTGATACACCCGCTCCAGCCGAGCCTTCTCCATCTGTCCCAGTTGAGGGGCCTTCCCTGTCTACTACTACACCACGGAGGCCCCGGGATGATGTTTAGAGTTCCTCACAGATGCCACCCCCTGCAGACGTCGTCATGACACTTCTTCTACTTCTACTCCTGTTCATGTGCCAATGAAGGCCGATGCAGGATCTGCTGAGCCACCTCCAGAGGGACACGAGGATGAGCCGATGCCAGAGCCTATCTGGTACCCGGGGGTCCTATAGACGCATCCCTTTCGACATGGTATGACGATCATGCAGTCAGGCGTATGGGATGGAGAGGTAAATTTTCTTTGTTAATTACTTTTTTTCTTTTGTTTCTGAAATTGCTTATTAATAATCGTGTTTTTTTAAAAAAAAAATATCAAGATAGGGATCTGCAGAGGTTCTACAACCACGGCCGGAAGATTGAGGGTCTTGCCCAGCCTGACAAGTCGTGGTTCCAGGATGTACTAGCAGCTTCTGGCATGAGGGACCTCTGTCAGGTGGACTACACAACGATACATAATGGGATGCTAATGGCATTTGCTGAGAGATGGCATTTGGGACTTCCTCATTTCATCTTCCCCATTTCATCATCTGGGACCTCTGAAATCATTGGCTTCCGTAGATGTACATACGGAAGGAAACACATTTTTTTCAAAAATAGAGGTGCTTTCAGAAGTGCATCTACGAAAGTTAAGGACAAAAATGAAATTTCGCGCAGTGTAAGAGATCTATGGAATGCAGTGATATATTGTCAATTTTAATATCTTTTTATTTGGAAATAAGAAAGTAAAAAAAAAATTAAGAAGAGAAAAATAAACAAATATGTTTTGTTTATATGAATTATTTAAAGTCAAAATATCAAATAAGTTATTTTAATGAAATTTGTTAAGAAAATTAATAACCTCAAAAGAAAAAATTATATGCTAAAAGAAAAATTGAGGTTCAAATATGTCACTTGGCATAAAGAACCAAGTTTTACTATCCACCCGAAGGCTCTTGAAGAGGTTCGAAATCTCTAAAACACCATACCAATCTAGAACTTTCTCAATCTCTCTACATTATATATTACTTCTATTTCACTGCATATAGAATCTTCAAGAACCGTATGTCACATTTACAACTATATATAAATACAACACATCAATACCTCTGATTCCACCAAGAAGTATCGTAATATAATTGTTCATACAAGCTCCAAACCTAAAGAACAAAAACACACATTTCCAAGTATGAGTCTACAACGACTAAACATGTCAATGGTCCCATTTCTAATGCTTATTCTTCTTGCTGGTAACTTTCCTTTCATAGCAAAAGGATCACTATTACCATTCTTAGATTCCCCCAACACTCTCTTATCCGATCTCTGGTCTGATCGTTTCCCAGATCCATTTCGCGTCTTAGAACAAATCCCCTATGGAGTTGAGAATCACGAACCATCAATGACACTGTCACATGCTAGAGTAGACTGGAAGGAAACTCCGGAGGGACATGTTATAATGCTGGACGTGCCTGGGTTGAAAAAAGATGATATAAAGATAGAAGTGGAAGAGAATAGGGTGCTGAGAGTGAGTGGTGAAAGGAAGAAAGAAGAAGAGAAAAAAGGAGATCACTGGCACAGAGTTGAAAGATCTTATGGAAAGTTTTGGAGGCAGTTTAGATTGCCTGAAAATGTTGATTTGGATTCTGTTAAGGCTAAGATGGAAAATGGTGTTCTTACTTTAACACTTAATAAGTTGTCACATGATAAGATCAAAGGCCCTAGAATGGTTAGTATTGTTGGAGAAGAGGATGAGAAACCATCTAAGATCATCAATGATGAGTTGAAATAATCTTGTGATTGTGATCATTGCAGGATCATTGCAGTCCTTGAGTAGTAAAAAGAAAAATTAAGCTTTTAAGTTATGTGTTTGATTGTGAATAAAGGGATTTTACCTAAGATCCCAATGTAAGGGTTTTACTAATCTCATGAATGAATCCTAGTTGATTTTTGTGTTTTTAAAATACTTCATTTTTTATGTTTTTTTTCTTCTTTTGTAAGAGAAAATGAGGGAACAAATTTGTGAAAAAAATGAAAGAATGGAATGGGTTGTGTCTAGGGGTGGAAATAGGCCAGGCCGATAACAAGGGCCTACAGGCTAGCCTATATAGGCTCAGGCCAGGCCATACATTATTTTTAAATAGAAAAGGCCTAGGCTTTTTTATAAGCCTATTTAGTTAAAAAGGCTAGGCCTCAGGTCCTAAAAAAAACCTTTTAAGCCTATCAGGCCGGCCTATTTAAATAAATATGAATATTTTTTTTTATTATCATTATATTATATTTTGTACTTTGAATTAAAATACATTAATGATACTTGGTTATCTTGAAGAACTCGTGAAAATAAGATGAAAAATCCTTATGAACATTGTTCTCGTAAGTTCTTTTAGTTAGTTAGTCTATTTAAGCATTATGTTAATTGCTTATTTACATATGCCTAAAACAAATAGGCTTTTAAGTAGGCTAACAAGCTAACCAGGCCTTCGAAAAGGCCAGGCTCAGGCCTAAAAAATAAGCCTACGACAGGCTATAGGCCAGGCTTAGGCTTCAGTTTTTTTGACAGGCCAGGCTTAGGCTTGGCAAAGCCTAGCTCGGCCCAGCCTATTTCCACTCCTAGTTGTGTCTAGAGTGAAGATTCATTAAATTCTTCATAGATGAGTCAGAAAATAATACCCTTAGATTTAATTTATGGCTGAGATTTATTAGAAATAAAAATGAGTTCAAATCTTTATCAAATTACTCTCTCTTAGATTTTATAATAAAAGGAAAACATCGGAAAACTTTCAAATGGAGGTTACCAATTTAACAAATATTCTCTTTTTATAATTGTTGAAATAACATTAATTTAAAATGTTAGATTCAATTTTATTGATCTAATTGTGTAGCTAATCCTAAGAAAAACAAAAAAAAATTGCTTAATATAATTTTCTTCATCCTAATAATAACACTCAAATGAGATGATAAAGATGGCAAATGAACATATTAATATTTCAAATTGTTTTATGTGCATAAGCAGAATTTTAATAATCTAGAAAGGATGTAAATGGAAAGAAAAGTGTCTCTTGAAAAAAATATTAGGGGATTGTATTTGAATATGTATAGTTGGTTTCATTTTTATTTAGTTAATCTAGACTATTAATTTAAATAGTGTGAATACAAGATTAAGCTCAAAGATGTTTTTGATTTATGGCAAACTCAAATGAGCATTCAAACAACAAGGAGGAATCAGAAAAGCAAAGCATTTGATCACTCATGAAAGCACAAGGTGATCCACTATGCATATAAGTCGACTCAACACAAGCTGGACATGAAAAATGCAGAAAATCAGCAGTTAGGTCGACCTACTGTCAACCTAGGTCGACCTAAAATGAAGGAAAATCCATATACCTCTGCTAGGTCGACTCACAGACCATTTAGGTCGACTCAAAATGAAGAAATCTTCATATCAGTCTGCTAGGTCGACCTACATGGCAACTAGGTCGACCTAATCTGTGAAAATGTCCCCAGAATGCATCAGAAGAGGATTCTGGTCGACCTACTCCTTCAACAGGTCGACCTAACTGGGAGCAAAATTCCACAAGCTCTGTTAGGTCGACCTAAGCACTACAAGTGGTCGACCTAACTGATCAAGAAAGTTCAAAAATCAGTTTTTCTTGGTTCTAACTGTTATGCAATCATATATATTGTTCAAGGGTAATTATTCAAGCAACACCAACGACTGAAAGATACACAAACGCTTCTCATCTTCGTTCTTCATCATCTCCAACACAATTACACATAATCATTCTTGCGTTGCGGGTTAGTGATGAGTTCGATAACGTCCATGGAACGGAATTGAAGATTCCTAGTGGGTGAAGGTTTGTGGGGTTTGTTGGTGAATAAAATCTGCGGGTTTTGTCCTCCACGACGGGTGGTTCTTGGGGGTTTTTATCAAGAGGCGTTCATTGAGGATTCGGCTGAGTGTAACGATTGAGGAACGGGGAGTTCAAGGAATCAAGACACTGCAGAAGGGAATCAAAGTGAAGCTCTTGGATAACCTTGATCTGGCTCAAGATTAAGGGGGAAGAAGATTCAAAGGATCGACATAATTGGTTTATCGTTTATCGCTTTGTTATCTTCTTTGTATATACTACTTTCAACATTAATGAAAGATTACCCAATTTCAATTTGGAATTGGGGGCAGACGTAGTCGTAGCGAGGACGATCGACGAACTGCCTAAACAAATATCGTGTTCTTGTCGCTTTTACTTTCTCTTTTACTTTCTGTTCATAATTGGTTATAAGTGCAAAATTGATCAACGATTCAAGTGTTAAAATTGTGAATTAAAGTTCTGCACAAACATCACAATTCACCACAACTTGAATCACTATCAATTTGAACCTATCACCAAGTGTTTGTGTTTTTGCTTAATCCAATCTTACTGCATTGCAAATCAAAGTTGTCAATCTAGAAGTTAATTGGATTTCAGTTGTTAAACGTATTGGTTAGCTATCATATTACTTCACCATTAATTCCACTTACTCTTTGGTTTTGAAACACATACGACCTTTGCAATAGCGGTCCAGAATAGACGCAAGTCGATTCAGAACCGCTTTCGCTCGAGTCTGTAGAAAAATCTGTAAAAACTTAGTGAGATCTATTCACCCCCCCCTCTAGATCTATAGGCCAGCGTCTAACAAGTGGTATCAGAGCTCTGGTTTATTCCGTGCTACGTGAAACACTTATTGGAAAGATGGCTTCTGGACCTAAAGGGGCTCATAATAGAGCTCCAGTTTTCAACGGAGAAAACTACGGCTATTGGAAGGATTGTATGTGTGTCCATATCAATGCAATTGATAGGAACATCTGGACAGCTATTGTCAATGGTCCATTTCAGATCACTATGACAAATGCAGCTGGTGCAGTTGTTCCAAAACCAGAAGATACTTGGAATGCTGAAGATGAAAAGAAATATGCATACGATTGGAAAGCGAGAAACATTCTAATCTCAGCTCTAGGAGTTGATGAATACTATCGCGTTTCCCATTGTAGATCAGCTAAAGCTATGTGGGACACATTGCAAGTTGCCCACGAGGGAACGGATGATGTCAAACTAGCTAGGATCAATACGTTAACTCAAGAGTTCGAACTTTTCCACATGGAAGATGGTGAAACCATCGAAAGCATGCAGAAAAGATTCGTTCACCTGAAAAATCGATTAAAATCTCTTGATAGACCTGTTTCCAATGCAGTTGCTACTAACAAAATCTTAAGGTGTTTGAACAGGGAATGGCAGCCCAAAGTTACAGCAATTAAGGAAGCAAATGATCTCAACACTTTAGACATTACCACTCTTTTTGGTAAACTAGAGGAACATGAACAGCATCTTAAATGCCTTGACATGCATGAGAAGAGGACAAAGAAAGAAAAGAACATGGAGAAAGAGGTAGAGAAGAAGTCAATAGCTCTAAAAGCTTCGAGCTCCAAGACCTCAAAACGAGAGCCAAAGGATAGTGACACAAGTGATGACGAAGACTCCGATGATGAGGAAATGGGACTGTTTGTGCGAAGATACAACAAATATCTAAAGAAAAATGGAGCAAAACATTCCGACAAAGGATTGATCAACTATAGAAAGCAATCAAACATGTTCAAACAAGATGACGACAACAAAGGAAAGATCAAAGGTCTTTGCTTCAATTGTGGGAAAGCCGGTCACTACAAACCGGATTGTCCATACCTTAAGAAAGAAAAGGAGAAGAACCAAAGCAAAGGTCATAACAAATCTAAAAGAGCTTACATAGCATGGGAAAGTGATTCATCTAGTGAAAGCTCGTCAAGCGATGAAGAAGAATCAGCAAACCTATGTTTCATGGCTCATCAAAACAAGAAAAAGAAAGCTGAAAAGTGTCTTGACATTGCCGAAAGGTTGTGGTTCCTTGATAGCGGATGTTCAAGACACATGACTGGAGACCTATCTCTTTTCGTTGAGTTTCAAGCAAAGAAAAAGGGGTATGTCACCTATGGAGATAACAATCGGGGAGCCATACTTGGTAAAGGAAGTGTAGGTAACCCCTCTACCACTACTATAACTGATGTGCTGCTAGTAGAAGGTCTTAAACATAATCTTTTAAGTATAAGTCAATTGTGCGACAAAGATTTTAAAGTAATGTTTACAAATTCTGGATGCACAATAGAACATACTAAGAAAAGAGACATTATGTTTAAGGGCTTAAGAGTAAACAACATCTACATGCTAAACTTGGATGAGGTATCTAAGTCTAGTACCAAATGTCTAGTTGATCTAGGCGATGACTCATGGCTTTGGCATAGACGTCTCGCCCACATAAATTTTGACTTACTAAATAAAGTTGTCTCAAAAGATTTAGTAATCGGCTTACCCAAAATGAAGTTTTCAAAAGATCATCTATGTGATGCTTGTCAAAAGGGAAAGCAAACAAAAATCTCTTTTAAATCAAAGAACGTGGTTTCAACATCACGCCCTCTTGAACTACTTCACATGGATCTTTTTGGCCCTTCAAGGACTAAAAGCATAGGTGGAAACACCTATGGTTTTGTCATTGTCGATGATTACTCGAGATTTTGTTGGACAATCTTTTTACCTAGTAAGGATCAAACTTTTTCAGCCTTTACTCAATTTGCAAGATTATGTCAAAACAAAATGAACAACAAAATAGTTGCAATTCGAAGTGATCACGGTGGAGAATTTGAAAACATTCTTTTTGAAAAATACTGTGATAAACATGGAATTGAGCATAACTTTTCAGCTCCTAGAACACCTCAACAAAACGGAGTAGTTGAACGTAAAAATCGTGTTCTAGAGGAGCTGGCAAGAACAATGCTGAATGAGGGTAATCTACCAAAGTATTTCTGGGCTGACGCGATCAGTACAGCATGTTATGTTTTGAATAGGATAACAATACGTCCTATACTGAACAAAACTCCCTATGAATTACTAAAGGGTAGAAAACCAAATGTATCTCATCTCCATGTATTCGGTTGCAAGTGTTTTGTTTTGAACAATGGTAAGGATAATCTTGGCAAATTCGATGCTAAAGCTGATGAGGGCATATTCCTTGGTTACTCATAATCTAGCAAAGCATATCGAATATATAATAAGAGACTACTTATAGTAGAAGAGTCAGTACACGTTTCTTTTGATGAATCTTATGCAAAATATGTCGAGAAAGGTCTTTCATTTAATGGTGCAGGCCCATCCACTGAAGACATTGTCAAGGATAAGGAAGATGAGGATGAAAGTATTGTAAAGAAAGATGCTGAGAGAGAGAAAGATGAGTCTCACAATGAAAATGAAAAAGAAAGCATCTCAAACAATGAAGAACTTCCCAAGGCCTGGACAAACGTGAAAGACCATCCAATTGATAATATAATAGGAGACATCTCAAGGGGCGTTACAACACGCTCAAAGATAAGTAACTTCTGCCATAATTTTGCTTTTGTTTCACAAGTTGAGCCGAAAAACGCTAAGGATGCATTACTTGATGAGCATTGGCTAATGGCCATGCAAGAAGAATTAAACCAATTTAAACGGAATGATGTTTGGGACTTAGTCCCTCATCCGGGAGATCATCAAGTAATAGGCACTAGATGGGTTTTTCGTAACAAACTTGATGAAAACGGTGTTATTACTAGAAACAAAGCTAGATTAGTTGCCCAAGGTTACAATCAAGAGGAAGGTATTGATTATGAAGAGACATACGCTCCTGTAGCACGTCTCGAAGCTATTCGCCTCTTACTTGCTTATGCGTGTTCTAAAGACTTCAAACTATTCCAAATGGATGTTAAGAGTGCCTTTCTAAATGGCTATATAAATGAAGAAGTCTATGTTGCTCAGCCACCCGGCTTTGAGAATTACATGTATCCAACTCATGTTTATAAGCTGAAACGTGCTCTATACGGTCTTAAACAAGCCCCTCGGGCTTGGTACGAACGTTTGAGCAAATTTCTCCTTAGTCAAGGGTACTCTAGAGGTAAAGTTGATACTACTCTCTTTATTAAAAGAAAAGATAAGGATATTCTCTTAGTCCAAATTTATGTAGATGATATTATATTTGGGTCCACTAATGCAAAACTTGTCAAAGACTTCTCTAAGCTTATGCAGAGTGAATTTGAGATGAGTCTCATGGGTGAGCTAAATTTCTTTCTTGGCATACAAATCAAGCAACTCAGTCATGGAACGTTTGTGAATCAAACTAAATATTGTACGGAGCTGCTCAAAAGATTTGGAATGAGTGAAGCAAAAGAAATTGACACACCTATGGCAACAAATACAAATCTAGACAAAGATGAGAAAGGTAAAGAGGTTGACGTGAAATTATACCGAGGTATGATAGGTTCACTATTGTATCTTACTGCCTCAAGACCAGACATCATGTTTAGTGTGTGTATGTGTGCAAGATATCAATCTTGTCCAAAAGAATCTCACTTGAAAGCTGTCAAAAGAATTCTGCGATACTTACGTGGAACTACTACATATGGCCTATGGTATCCAAAAGGAAATGAGTGTCATTTGGTAGGATTCTCCGATTCAGATTTTGCTGGCTGCAAATCCGATAGAAAAAGCACTAGTGGAACGTGTCATCTATTCTCAAACTCATTAATAAGTTGGCATAGTAAGAAACAAGTATCGGTTGCATTATCCACTGCTGAGGCAGAATATGTAGCTGCTGGAAGCTGCTGTGCACAAATATTATGGCTCAAGCAACAACTTCTTGACTTTGGTATTAAGCTTGATCACATACCTATCATGTGCGACAACACAAGCGCCATAAACTTGAGTAAAAATCCTGTCTTACACTCACGTACCAAACACATTGAAATAAGGCATCACTTTCTACGAGATCATGTAGAGAAGGGAGACGTTACTTTTGAACATGTAGAAAGCAAGAAGCAACTAGCTGACATCTTCACCAAACCGCTAGCAACGGAGCAATATTTCAACATTCGTAGGGAATTAGGGATACTCGATATCTCTAATTTGGGCTAATTACGTTTGTTTTCTCTTAATATTATTTCTTTACTTTATGTATATATCTATTTGTCTTGCTAACATTTTTTTAGCATAAAGGTAGTTCATCATCAAGCCAGGCGTCATATTGAAAAAGCGGTGACGTAATTGTTGTTCACTTCCAAAAATATTATTGATACTATAATATGCTATCAATTAACATGCTTATAGTGACCTCATGCATAAAAACTGCTCCTGCTCACATATGTGTCTCATTCTACCATTAACTACCTTTTACCTACTATACTATACATGCTAGCATTATTATCTATGGTTCTCTTGTTACTCTTCTATTCTCCTGTTTTCTCTTTTTGATGTTGACAAAGGGGGAGATAGATGCTGGATGTACGGGGGAGCTTTGTTGAGAGATTGCCCTGTTGAGAGATAGATGCTGGATGTACGGGGGAGCTCTGCTGAGTCTTTATTATTTACTACCAGAGCTTAGTCGAATGGTTTGCCATCATCAAAAAGGGGGAGTATGTGAATACAAGATTAAGCTCAAAGATGTTTTTGATTTATGGCAAACTCAAATGAGCATTCAAACAACAAGGAGGAATCAGAAAAGCAAAGCATTTGATCACTCATGAAAGCACAAGGTGATCCACTATGCATATAAGTCGACTCAACACAAGCTGGACATGAAAAATGCAGAAAATCAGCAGTTAGGTCGACCTACTGTCAACCTAGGTCGACCTAAAATGAAGGAAAATCCATATACCTCTGCTAGGTCGACTCACAGACCATTTAGGTCGACTCAAAATGAAGAAATCTTCATATCAGTCTGCTAGGTCGACCTACATGGCAACTAGGTCGACCTAATCTGTGAAAATGTCCCCAGAATGCATCAGAAGAGGATTCTGGTCGACCTACTCCTTCAACAGGTCGACCTAACTGTTAGAACAAGATTTGTTCTTATCAATTATCTTAGTTTTGATGATAACAATAATATGAATTTTGCTTAAGATAATATGGTACTCTAATCCAATGCAATTTCCCTTTCAGGAAATATATATAAAGAGTACGCATAATTCAGCGCTCAGAAGATGTGTCTCAAATGGTTCAGCATGCAACATCAGAACATGGTCTGGCAAGACATCAGAAGATGGTCGAAGCAGAATCAGAACATGGGTCTATGGAAGCATCAGAAGAACATGAGATCAGAAGCACTGAAGATCAGAAGATGGTATCACGCTCAGAAGCACTTCAAGGTCAGAAGATCAGAAGATGCTGTGCACCAAGCTGTTTGACTCTGATGATATTCAAACGTCGCATTCACAAACATCAGATCAGAAGGAAGTACACGTGGCAGACTACGCTGACTGACAAAAGGAACGTTAAAGCTACTAAAGGCTACGTCAGTAGACACAGCGTGAACAAGGCTCGAGGTAGTTGACAAAAGCGTATAACATTAAATGCAAAGCTGTACGGAACACGCAAAGCATTAAATGCATTCAACGGTCATCTTCTCAACGCCTATAAATATGAAGTTCTGATGAGAAGCAAGGTTAACGATTTTCGCACCAATACAATTCAAATTCACTTGCTGAAACTCTGTTCAAATCAAATCTCAGAATCTTCATCTTCATCAAAGCTCACTACATTGCTGTTGTAATATCTTAGTGAGATTAAGCTTAAATTGTAAGAGAAATATCACAGTTGTGATTATCGCTTTTAAGAAGCATTTGTAAACTCTTGAATAGATTACATTAAGTTGTAAGGAACTAGAGTGATCAGTTGATCAGTATACTCTAGGAAGTCTTAGCAGTTAGCTGAGCAGGAAGTCTTGGCAGTTGACTGAGCAGGAAGTCTTGGCAGTTGGCTGAGCAGAAAGTCTTAGGAGTGAACTAAGCCTAGAGTGATCGTGTTGATCAGTAGACTCTAGAAAAGTCTTAGGAGTGAACTAAGCAGTTGTTCCTGGAGTGATCAGGTTGTGATCAGAAGACTCTGGAAGACTTAGTTGCGGCTAAGTGGAAAACCATTGTAATCCGTGCGATTAGTGGATTAAATCCTCAGTTGAGGTAAATCATCTCTGCGGGGGTGGACTGGAGTAGCTTCGTTAACAGCGAACCAGGATAAAAATAATTGTGCATTTTATTTTTATCGCTCAAGATTTTAAGTCACACTTATTCAATCCCCCCCTTTCTAAGTGTTTTTCTATCCTTCAATTGGCATCAGAGCGCCGGTTCTAAGGTGCAAGCACTTAACCGTGTTTAGAAAAGATTCAGGAAGAGAAAAACGCTTCATCTAAAAGATGGTTGATGAAAGTGAAAGGACTATACCTACACCTGCATCTACATCTGGCTCTGCTGAGCAATACAACGGTAACAATGGTTATACTAGACCGCCGGTATTTGATGGTGAAAACTTTGAATACTGGAAAGATAAACTGGAGAGTTACTTTCTGGGTCTAGATGGTGATCTATGGGATCTTCTGATGGATGGTTACAAACATCCAGTAAATGCCAGAGGCGTGAAGCTGTCAAGGCAAGAAATGAATGATGACCAAAAGAAGCTTTTCAGGAATCATCATAAATGTAGAACTGTTTTGCTGAATGCTATCTCTCATGCTGAGTATGAGAAGATATCTAACAGGGAAACGGCCTATGACATATATGAGTCCTTGAAAATGACTCATGAAGGAAATGCTCAAGTCAAGGAGACAAAAGCTCTTGCCTTAATCCAGAAGTATGAAGCCTTCAAGATGGAGGATGATGAAGACATTGAAAAGATGTTTTCGAGATTTCAAACTCTGACTGCTGGATTGAGAGTTCTTGACAAAGGATACACCAAAGCTGATCATGTAAAGAAGATCATCAGAAGCTTACCCAGAAGATGGGGTCCGATGGTGACTGCATTCAAGATTGCGAAGAATCTGAATGAAGTTTCTCTGGAAGAGCTTATCAGTGCCTTGAGAAGCCATGAGATTGAGCTGGACGCAAATGAGCCTCAAAAGAAAGGTAAGTCTATTGCATTAAAATCTAATATCAAGAAATGCACTAACGCTTTTCAGGCTAGAGAAGAAGATCCTGAAGAATCAGAATCTGAAGAAGAAGATGAACTGTCCATGATTTCCAGAAGGCTAAATCAACTCTGGAAGACCAAGCAAAGGAAGTTCAGAGGCTTCAGAAGTTCAAGGAAATTTGAACGTGGAGAATCTTCTGATGAAAGAAGATTTGACAAGAAGAAGGTCATGTGCTATGAATGCAATGAGCCTGGACACTACAAGAATGAATGTCCAAATCTTCAGAAGGAAAGTCCCAAGAAAAAGTTTCATAAGAAGAAAGGTCTTATGGCAACCTGGGATGAGTCAGAAGATGATTCAGAAGATGAGCAGGCCAACTGTGCGCTGATGGCGACAGAAGATGACGGATCAGAATCTACATCAGAATCAGATTCTGAAGAGGTATTTTCTGAACTTACTAGAGATGAGTTAGTTTCCGGTTTAACTGAACTTCTGGAACTCAAGTCTTAGATCAGTCTCAAATACAAAAAGCTGAAAAAGCAATTTGAATTTGAAACAAAGAAGCTTGAGTTGGAGAATTCTGAATTAAAGGAAAAACTTTTAAAATTATCCAATAATGTTGGATCTCCTTCTGATTCAGAAAAATCCACTCCCAGTCTGAACCATATTCTGAAAGAATATGATTTAAGTTTCAGGAAGTTCCTATCTAGAAGTATTGGCAGAAGTCAGCTAGCTTCTATGATATATGCTGTGTCTGGAAACAAAAGAGTTGGCATTGGTTATGAGGGTGAAACCCCATACAAACTTGAACCTGTTGATGAAATGAAAATTACATACAAGCCATTGTATGATCAGTTCAAGTATGGCCACTCACATGATATTAGGCACACTTCACATGCACAAAGTTTTCACATTACACACACTAAGAAGCATGTGACACAACCTAGGAAATATCATGAAACTCACATTAAAAATTATCATGCTGTTCCTCTTATTGATTATAATGTCAAACCCAAGTTCAATCAGAACTTGAGAAAATCTAACAAGAAAGGACCCAAGAAGATGTGGGTACCAAAGAAAAGGATTGTTTCTTTTGCAGATTCTCTTGATAACAAAGAAGACATCATTCAACATGACTTAACACCTGGATTCAAGTTGGTCTCAACACTTGAAGGGAAGAAAGATTGTCTTTCAAGTTCTGGTTCTTAAATCTGTTGAAGAAACTATGTTTGTAGGATCTCAGAAAAGATAGTGTATTAGTCTTGGAACCATCTGTTTTTGGTTTGTCTCTAAAGCTTTGATGTTTCACTCTTGATGCTACAGAATATACAACATTGAAACATTAATTGTGGACAAATCAGTAAACATCTGTTTTGATGATAAACTTGTTTCTGATGAAACAAAGAGCTTAAGAATTTCTGCAGATACAGTTGTGTCCTATCAGAAGCTGCAGAACAAAGAAGTAAACCTCCAGAAGCTGTGTATATCAGAAGTAATGGATCAGAAGATCATTCAGTCTTATATCTGCACACTTCAGAAGGAGTATTTCCAGAAGTGAAACTTGATCAACTCAGAAGCAGTGATCAGAATCTGAAGGCGTAAAGTCTGTTCTTAATACAGCTGTCATCTATTATCTAATGATGAACACGTGTCTGTACGGTTTGTACAAAGCGTGCAGTTGAAAAGACGCCGACCTAGGTAACTGTATTAAATCATTTCATTTACCGTGTTCTCTCTCCTAATGTCATTTCTCATTAAATGCATAATGTTTTTTTTTAAATCTTTTATTTAACCCGCTTCATCTTCATTCCCAAATTTTTTTCTCTCTTTTGTGCATTCATCTCGTTACATCTCTCTCTTCAAACCCTAGTTCTTGATTTGATCTCAAAGCATTATCACAATGAATTCATCTTCTCGTTCTTCAATCTCTAAAGATAGCATCACTTCCACTCAGAACCGTTTAAACAAAAATGATGCTCCGTTGAAAACTTGCTTAATACCCACGAAAGAACTGGAAGTTTTATGTGAATCGGCTGTGGATATCAACAACCTTAAAGCAAATGGCTTTCAGTGTGATGCAAGAATCCTTGAGCAAGGATGGTCTAAATATCTTGATAGATTGGTTGGTCCAATTTATCCAGAACTTGTAAAGGAATTTTGGGTACATGCAACAGTGACCCCAACTGCCATCATTTCTTTCGTGCTAGGGCATGAAGTGACTATCACTGAGAAACTCATCAGAAAGCTGTACAATCTTAATGATGAAGAAGGTTGGTCTGAGTTTCAACCCCATACAGTTGACTGGACCTTAGTTGCAAAACAAATCTCTACGGTTGCTGGAACTGATTCTGCTTGTTTTGTATTTGCTAGGAATGTTTTTCATCTTGTTAAACATAGGAACCTTTTGTAATATCTTTTGATTATCAATGAAAAAGTTTCCTTGTGTTTTACATTCCAGTAAATGTTTTCTTTTGTCGTTTAATACATCTGAATCTTTTTATATATACTTTTTGATGTTATGACAAAAAGGGGGAGAAAGATAAATGATAAATGATTTGATTAAATCTATCAGTTGCTGGGTAAAGGCTCCCACACATTCACTAACATGAACTGCAAGTTCTATATGGTTTAAGTGTTTTGCAGGTACAAAGAAGTGAAGTGAATCTTCAAAGCAAACACTAGAAGCAAAACCATTGAAACTGAAGCAAGCTGAGTGCTGTCAAGCTTCAGAGATCAGAAGCAAGAAAGAAGAATGAATCAGAAGCACTGATAATAGAATTTGAATATCATTGTCTATCCTGTTCTGACAAAATTCTATTTGCCCTGATACACATAATGTTATGGCTCTGATACATTATTTGCTCTGATACATGTTTTTAGCCTAAAATGCTCTGATACATTTGGCTCTGATACATATCATGTATTTGAATATACATTTTATGTTCTAACTCGTTCATGCTGACTTTTGTCGTTTAGTTTTTGTTCTGTAACATTTCAGGATGTAGAGATGCTCAGATGATGCTCTGGTACATTCAACAATGTTCTGATACAAATCTAGCATGAAGTGATGTTAGTAGACATTCAAAGTTCTGAAGCTATCCGAGGGAAGCAGAAATCAGAAGATGTGAATGTTCTAAAAGATCCAGAAATTCAAGTTCTGAAGCTGTCCTGAATGGAAGCAGAAGTCAGAAGCTGTGAATGTTCTGAAGATCAAAGAAATTCAAGTTCTGAAGCTGTCCAATGGAAGCAGAAGTCAGAAGCTATGGATTCTCTGAAGACAGAAGCTCATATGATCGTCTCTACCGAAATAATCAGGGAAGTCTTTTATTAAAGTTCTTCGAGTATTTATTTCAGGGGGAGATTATTTATCTCAGGGGGAGATTGTTAATCTCAGGGGGAGACATATTCATATGCTTATGCTATAGCTGTGTAATTTGTCTTTTGCCGTCTACTCTTTCTGATCGCAAATTCATATCATTTATATATGTTTTTGTCATCATCAAAAAGGGGGAGATTGTTAGAACAAGATTTGTTCTTATCAATTATCTTAGTTTTGATGATAACAATAATATGAATTTTGCTTAAGATAATATGGTACTCTAATCCAATGCAATTTCCCTTTCAGGAAATATATATAAAGAGTACGCATAATTCAGCGCTCAGAAGATGTGTCTCAAATGGTTCAGCATGCAACATCAGAACATGGTCTGGCAAGACATCAGAAGATGGTCGAAGCAGAATCAGAACATGGGTCTATGGAAGCATCAGAAGAACATGAGATCAGAAGCACTGAAGATCAGAAGATGGTATCACGCTCAGAAGCACTTCAAGGTCAGAAGATCAGAAGATGCTGTGCACCAAGCTGTTTGACTCTGATGATATTCAAACGTCGCATTCACAAACATCAGATCAGAAGGAAGTACACGTGGCAGACTACGCTGACTGACAAAAGGAACGTTAAAGCTACTAAAGGCTACGTCAGTAGACACAGCGTGAACAAGGCTCGAGGTAGTTGACAAAAGCGTATAACATTAAATGCAAAGCTGTACGGAACACGCAAAGCATTAAATGCATTCAACGGTCATCTTCTCAACGCCTATAAATATGAAGTTCTGATGAGAAGCAAGGTTAACGATTTTCGCACCAATACAATTCAAATTCACTTGCTGAAACTCTGTTCAAATCAAATCTCAGAATCTTCATCTTCATCAAAGCTCACTACATTGCTGTTGTAATATCTTAGTGAGATTAAGCTTAAATTGTAAGAGAAATATCACAGTTGTGATTATCGCTTTTAAGAAGCATTTGTAAACTCTTGAATAGATTACATTAAGTTGTAAGGAACTAGAGTGATCAGTTGATCAGTATACTCTAGGAAGTCTTAGCAGTTAGCTGAGCAGGAAGTCTTGGCAGTTGGCTGAGCAGGAAGTCTTGGCAGTTGGCTGAGCAGAAAGTCTTAGGAGTGAACTAAGCCTAGAGTGATCGTGTTGATCAGTAGACTCTAGAAAAGTCTTAGGAGTGAACTAAGCAGTTGTTCCTGGAGTGATCAGGTTGTGATCAGAAGACTCTGGAAGACTTAGTTGCGGCTAAGTGGAAAACCATTGTAATCCGTGCGATTAGTGGATTAAATCCTCAGTTGAGGTAAATCATCTCTGCGGGGGTGGACTGGAGTAGCTTCGTTAACAGCGAACCAGGATAAAAATAATTGTGCATTTTATTTTTATCGCTCAAGATTTTAAGTCACACTTATTCAATCCCCCCCTTTCTAAGTGTTTTTCTATCCTTCACTAACTGGGAGCAAAATTCCACAAGCTCTGTTAGGTCGACCTAAGCACTACAAGTGGTCGACCTAACTGATCAAGAAAGTTCAAAAATCAGTTTTTCTTGGTTCTAACTGTTATGCAATCATATATATTGTTCAAGGGTAATTATTCAAGCAACACCAACGACTGAAAGATACACAAACGCTTCTCATCTTCGTTCTTCATCATCTCCAACACAATTACACATAATCATTCTTGCGTTGCGGGTTAGTGATGAGTTCGATAACGTCCATGGAACGGAATTGAAGATTCCTAGTGGGTGAAGGTTTGTGGGGTTTGTTGGTGAATAAAATCTGCGGGTTTTGTCCTCCACGACGGGTGGTTCTTGGGGGTTTTTATCAAGAGGCGTTCATTGAGGATTCGGCTGAGTGTAACGATTGAGGAACGGGGAGTTCAAGGAATCAAGACACTGCAGAAGGGAATCAAAGTGAAGCTCTTGGATAACCTTGATCTGGCTCAAGATTAAGGGGGAAGAAGATTCAAAGGATCGACATAATTGGTTTATCGTTTATCGCTTTGTTATCTTCTTTGTATATACTACTTTCAACATTAATGAAAGATTACCCAATTTCAATTTGGAATTGGGGGCAGACGTAGTCGTAGCGAGGACGATCGACGAACTGCCTAAACAAATATCGTGTTCTTGTCGCTTTTACTTTCTCTTTTACTTTCTGTTCATAATTGGTTATAAGTGCAAAATTGATCAACGATTCAAGTGTTAAAATTGTGAATTAAAGTTCTGCACAAACATCACAATTCACCACAACTTGAATCACTATCAATTTGAACCTATCACCAAGTGTTTGTGTTTTTGCTTAATCCAATCTTACTGCATTGCAAATCAAAGTTGTCAATCTAGAAGTTAATTGGATTTCAGTTGTTAAACGTATTGGTTAGCTATCATATTACTTCACCATTAATTCCACTTACTCTTTGGTTTTGAAACACATACGACCTTTGCAATAGCGGTCCAGAATAGACGCAAGTCGATTCAGAACCGCTTTCGCTCGAGTCTGTAGAAAAATCTGTAAAAACTTAGTGAGATCTATTCACCCCCCCTCTAGATCTATAGGCCAGCGTCTAACAAATAGTACTCAAGGAAAGAAAAGTGTCTCTTGAAAAAAATATTAGGGGATTGTATTTGAATATGTATAGTTGGTTTCATTTTTATTTAGTTAATCTAGACTATTAATTTAAATAGTACTCAAAGAAATAGCATGTTGTTGATTGTGAAATCTAATTCAATTAAGAATATTGTAATTCTCTATCCAAAAATAGTTTTGTTTCACAATTTAAACACTTATTTGTAGTTTAGCAATTGTATACCAATGTTAATAGCAAGTAAAAGTGAAATAAAGAGAGAGAGGAACACAAAGATTTGTTTAGGTAGTTCATCATTCGTCCTCATTACAGTTACATCTGCCATCAATTTCAAAACAGAAATTGAGATCATTTTTATTTCTTTGCAAAATGTTTTACAAGAGAAATTAAAACAAACAAATATGTTGATTCTTTATCTTCTATCCCCTTGTTCTTAAGCAAGACCAAGTCGCCCAACAATGTCGAATCAATTTTCAGTTACCGTTACTCCTTGACAAAACCCACCGTTCTTCAAGGCTACTCGGCTGAATTGCAATCGCAAATTATTGTCACTCAAAAACTTTGATTGATCCTCTGTATACCGTTACTTCTTTGACCGAACTCGCCGTTCTTCAAAGCTTTCACTCGGATGAATAGAATCAAAAGCTTCTTGTCAAAAACCCCAAGTCAATCCGACCTTGGAGGAAAAAACCCCAATAATAAATCCCCCAAAATTAATCGGAATATACAAATTCCTAATTAACCTTGAATGTTATCACTCCCGACCTAAGATCACTCAAGCAAAAATGATTATGTGTTTTATGAATGACCAAGAGAAAGAATGAAGATGAGAAGAAACTTTTTCTCTTTCAGGTTTTAAAGTTGTTTTGAAATGGATGCATGAATGTATTTATATGTGTGTGTGAAAGGAGGCAAAAAATGGAAAATTCGTGCACAAAATTGCCAGAATTACGCGATGCGTCGACCTCTAGGGTTGTGTGCGTCGACCTTTACATGGCAGTAAGGTCTATGCATCGACCTACACAAGGTATTGAAGTCAGGAAGTGAACTGCACATCATGCGCCGACCTCTGACATGCCATGCGTCGACCTATAACATGTTATGCGTCGACCGACAACTTTTGTGCATCATCGTATCCCTGGCAGAAATGTTTTTCATGAAATTTTCATTTTCTTTCTCAATGAAGGTCGACCTCTAAGAGCTATGCATCGATCTATTATATGCATATTCACCCAAAATCATGTTTTTGACTTGTGAAACTGATCCACATGCATATGAACAAGTTTAGAATGATTATGGAAACATTTTCATGCGATAGTGCATCTCAGGCTAAGAGGACATCGTCCATTACATTCTACTTATAAAGACTTAGTTTTGACATTGTCGTACCCTAAATTTTGCCCCGACTTTTTATCTGCATCATTTACATTTGTTATGCTTATTTTATCTCAAAAAAAATTGAAAAAAATATGTAGCATTTTAGACATTCATGTGCATCTTTTGCATATTTTATTTGTTTTTTTCGATTTAATAGTATTTCTTTTTAGGTTACTAATCTTTGTTTGGTTAATAATTTTTATTTGAAATTCGATTTAGTTTTTAAGTTGAATTTTTTTGTTTATTTTTATTAAAGTTATAAATCATTTTCTTTCTTTTATCATATATATTTTGTTATTATCTCTTTGTATTTCTTATTTGTTTTTTAGGTGTGGTGTAAATAAAAGTGGACCATTTAGTTCAAGAAATAAAGGCCCATATGCTTTTTATTTGGTCCAAGATAATTTTTGCAGGATTTTGATCCAAGTCCATATGAGTCAAACCAAATTGAAGATTTTGGAGCAAAGTAGTTGAAGGTCCCACATCATTCTCTTTTACACGATTTCAGCAAGGAGATTCACACAAAACATTTCATACATCTTCTAGAAAGCCACAAAATGACAAAACTCAAAACCATTCTTTCACAGCTAGCAGTACTCGGTTTCATCCTCCTCCCTCCACTACTCCACTCACCTTCCCACTCTCCACAAAATCTGCAAAATTATTCTCCATTTCTAACCAACCTTGTCCTTGATCTTATCCTCAATTCTCATACAAATCTCCCATTTTACCCTCACTCTCATCCTCCTATAAATAGAGTTGCTCATTCACTCAGAGAGGGGGGAAGAAAAAGTAATAAAACTCTGCCAAATTGAAATCCAGAATGATTTCCTCCAAGCAAATTCACGAAGCCAACATCCAAATCACTTAAACCTTCAATCAATTCTCCCACCGATTCTTCATTCGCAAAACACACCACCTACAAACTATTTCAACCTTCATCATCATTCAACTACCTGCACAAAATGAACTAACCACGTATTAACCTTCTAAACCTCAGCACAAATAACCATCAATAACCAAATTCATCTTCAACCATCACTGACCATACCATACTCCCTTCAATCACTCACCCACGCAAGAACTCACACAACCCACCATAATCAGAAGCAACAGAAACGATTCAGAAGAAGAAACAAAGAGACAAGTAGCGGATTCAGAAGCTAGTAGACGAAGAAGGAAGCAACCAAAGAGGAACAAGTACCTGAGTTTGTTGTTTCTGTTTGATTTACACTTTAAATTCCATCTTGTAATTTGTATCTCTGCTACTCATAATGAAACTGGGCTTTAGGGACTGATTTGGGGATAGAGGGTTTAATATGTTTGGTTGCTGTTATACCATATTCATCCATGATTGATCCAAATCGAGCGGAGAGTTAGAGAGAGACGAAATCTTTGTTATTGATTTGTAACGGTGAGAAGCGTGTTTGATGAACAGAGAAGAGAGAGTCTTGTCTTTTGCTGATTTCATTTAATTTTCCAATTAAAAAAAAATATTAAAATGTTGAGAGAGAGAGAGAGAGAGAGAAACAAGGAGGTGCAACGACGCCTCATACTAGTTTCTAGGGTTCTCATTCACACTTGTTGTGTGGTGGATATTTGGGCCTTATGCCCGACCCAACTGAGTTTTCCTCTTCACCACCATCTACCAAGTTACTCAAATGCACCCCCTAAGCGCTCCAATAACAAAGCCATTGGGCTTTGGGTTTTTAGCCCAATTTTCAATTTAGCTTTACCCTTTTTTATTTATTTATTCAGTGCTTCATTGTTAATTGATTAAAAAGGTTTTAGTTAATTTATTTCTCACTTCAAACAATTTCACAATAAATTTTGATCAACACCAAGTATCTTTTTCCAACTCCTTTTTCATAATAAAAAATATTTAATAATCGAATTGAGTTGTGTCTATAATGGATGAAAAGAAGGGTTTGTACGTACTTGTACAAGTTGTTCTAAAGCATTTGGGCGATGACCGTTAAGCCTTTGTTTGAATGCTTAGATTCCATTAAAGACTCATTCAAACTCGATTTTCTTACTTCTTTTACAAAACACTAAAAAACAATTTCAACTCATTGAATTGTTCTTTTCATCGCCCAAGTGCGAATATTTTCATAACAAACTTTGGTCAATACCAAGTTCCTCTTTTCAATCAAAAATGCTTTTTTACAATCGAATTGAGTTGAGTCCACAATGGATGAAATTAGAAGGGTTTGTACGTACTTGTACAAGTTGTTATAAAACATTTAGGCGATGGCCGTTAAGCCTTTGTTTGAATGTTTGTATCTCATTAAGGACTTCTCAAAACTCGAGTCGTTTCAATCTCTTTCATTACCCAAGAGGGGTTTGTACGTACTTGTACAAGTTGCTCTTTCAAGCATTTAGGCGATGGCCGTTAAGCTTTTGTTTGAATGCTTGTATCCCATTAAAGACTTCATCAAGCTCAATTTAGCAAATGCTCTTTCAAGTGTTTTAGGCGATGGCCGTTAAGCCATTGTTTGAATGCTTGAATTCCTTTTTTTTCATAAAACAATTTCAGTTTCAAACTCATCTTTTCTTTGCCCAAGTACAAATCTCGCCCAAGTACAAATCTCGCCCAAGTGCGAACCATATTCAAAAACTCATCTTCCCGCTCAAATGCGACTAGACCCATAAAATTTACCGACAAACTCGTAGTTCTTTAGAACTACAATCGCTCTGATTCTTCCATTGAAGATATGTAGGCACAAGACTCAAATGTCTTGGCGAGCACACTAATAAAAAACATAATATCGTATCCACGAACTACGAACGCTCTGAATTTCCCATTGCACGAGGGAATACGTAGGCACAAGATTCAAATATCTTGGCGAGCACAATAATAAAAAAACCAAATTCCGTTTCTTTCTTGTCCATATAATAATTAGAACGCAAGTAGATAAATAAGCTAACAATAAATCACAAAATTAACTAAATGGGTCTCATCGAGTACGATGGAGGTAAGGGGTTCTAATACCTTCCCCTTACTTAACCGACTCCCGAACCCAAATTTGGTTGTGAAGACCATCTTTGTCCATTTCGTTTCATTTGTGGGTTTTATCAATATTTTCCCATTTCCCATTGGAATAAATAAAATTTGGTGGCGACTCTGTTTGTTACAATTTCGTGGCGATGATTTTTTTGACCCGCGACAGACATCACTCAAAATAAACTTCTTGAGGTATGCATTCACACGATTATCGTTATTCACAACCATCTCAACACAAAATTATTCTAATCGGAGTCTGATATGCAACCAATGCTCTTTTTCGTTAATCGGTTCAACTAATTCCCCGAAGGATCGAGTGTTTTGCATAAAACTGACAATAGGGAAAATAAAATGAAAGCACAAATTGCTTTAGTCTAGACGGTGTAATAAGAAAGTACGATATTAAGATATTATAAAAGGTATCAAACCCACAAGTGCAATGTATTATCAACTACCTAACTAAGAATAAAACATACCATCAAACACCCAAAATTACCCTTAATGAAAAAAATAATTACCCTTACAAAAGCCCTTTTATTGTAATTTGTTTAATCAAAGTTTTATTCCCACCAATAAAATATCTCCATTCCTCCAAATGGAACTCTCTTTTCATATTCCTTTTCATTATTTCTTAATATACCTATTAACCATTGGGTTTTTTCCTCCAACCTTTCAAAACCCAAAAACCTTTTCAAAAAACTTTTCCATTTCTCACACTTCTCTTTCTCTCCCCTTGTCATATGCACATTCTCTCTCTTTCTCTCTCTCTCTCTCTCTCTCACCCGCTTCCTTTCTTCCTTTAACATTCAAACCCTAAATTTATGGTCACCCTTCCCTCATCTTCGCTTCTCCCCTTCTCTGATTCAAACCCTAAATCTCCTATTCTCCTCTTCTCTGCTTAAAGATATGTTGGAGGTTTGTGGGTTTATCATTAATCGAGTTTTATAGTGTTTTCAGTAATAGATTTTGTTTTCTATCTCCTCCTTTTTGTATTCATAACAAATTTATTCATAACATATTTGTTGTTGTGTTCTTTTTTTAGTGTTCTGGCAAAAAAAGTTGCGAAGGAGAGATGGTTTAATGATGGCTGCATTTTTCCAAGATCTCAGGGATAACCCTTCTCGTCTCTTTTTTTAGTTGTCGTTTGTTAGTCTCCTTCCGTCTTTTTGAACTACATATGATGTTTGATGTATAGGGGTTAATTAAACGTGGATTGAGGATAGAAGAGTAAGATAATAAGGATTCTAAATAGTTTAGTTTGTTAGTTTGTTGAAGAGGCTCAATTAAAAAATGGGGGGAAAGGGAAATGGTAGAAGGGGATTCTGATGATTTGGTTTGGGAAAGCCGAGCAGTGGCTCAGTCGTAGAAGGATAAGGTTTTGTTATAGCATGGATTCTTTGATGTAGTCACTCATATCTTGAAAATATTGTCTAGCTCTAAATAATTTAATATTTACTACTCATAGCAGCCCCTTGATAAATTACCTTCCATAATAGTTGTTTTCCATGACTAAACAATGATGCCAAGAGCGTGTTACAAGTTCGTCATGAATATTTGTGATTTTTGTCTCATTATAAATTCAGTTTGTTTCTTAGTTAAATTTACAGATACCAAATTCTCATGAAACCACTGATTCTTCAGTTGATGCTATTCCAAAAATGAAAGACGAATTAATTGAATGGTCACAAGTGGGTCATATGCATATCTACTCTCTTTTGATATCAATTGTCAATAGCTAATATGAGTGCAATATGGTCACTGTATTTTACATATTCTAATTGGAGCCATTTTGTGTCAGGATTTTATGGTCACTGTATTTTACAAAGAATAGGTATCTTTTTGCTTCTACATATGATTGAACCAGAGCTTGCATTTGATGATCTAAATGATGACATGTCTTGTGCAAATGCCTATCTCCAATTTGTTGTATTTGCACTGAGGTGCCTATCACTTTGCATCACAATTTTCACTCATAAGGACTTGCAATTATGTATTGTTGGTTCCTCATTGTACAATCATTATGAAAATTTATTTATAAAATCATTTGTACATGCTATTATTCTATTTACATGTCCAGCATCTGATTGCAGAACTCAATGAAATTCTTGCTAATGATGCCGTAGATGAGGCTGTTTTGTGGAAGAAGAAACTCACTTATCAGTCATTGGAATTTTTGACTTTTTACCTCAAGCAATCCAAGAAAAATTGTTGCTTGAAAGAGATCCATATGGAAATGCCCAGGTACCTAAAATTGCATAGCACTATATTTTGTGCTTATTTGTCTTCTTTATGCAATCTGAATCAGTATCATTGTTAACGTTGGTGTGTTCACATTTAGGTTCCCCAAAATTGAAACAGAGAAAATGGTTATCGAAATGGCTGAAACTGAGTTTGGAAAGAGAAAGCAAGAAGCAGGGCCGGCCCAAGGGTCAAGCCACCAAGGCTAGGGCTTTAGGCCTCAAAAGTTTGAGATTAAAAAAGGCCTCAAATTTTATTTATTTATTTATAAAATAATATAATGACACATTAGTCACATATATAAGTGTAGTTATGTTGGTCAAATATATGCCTCTTTTCCTTTTGATCTTGAGTTCAACTCTTATCAACCATTGAAAATTACATTTTAAAGGCCTCATTTAAAAATAAAAAAATTAGGCCTCTAAACGGGTTGGGCCGGCCCTGGCAAAAAGGAAAGTATAAAGGAGAATTCAAAGGCCAAACTCACTTTTTTGGGTAATTTATCTAATTTAATAATATTATTCCATGTTGTAAAGTGTATTAAACATTTATATGATTCAAACAAAGGTTATAAATACATAACTTTTTATAACACCATTAACTTGTATTAAATTTTCTTCTGCTCCCATACATGGTATGTATGTTCTTTGCCAATTTGACTTTATTTGTTAGAGCTTGCAGTTACCCGGATTTATTTAAAATATGCAGTTATGAAGGTAGATGTGGGTTGCCAACAAATTTTGATGCTAATTATTGCTATGCTCTTGGTTATGGTGCTGGAGCCCTCCTTCATAGTGGCAAGACTGGACTAATATCATCGATTTGTGCTCTTATTTATCCCTTTATCTTTTCTTTATCAACTTAAAATTTTCTTCTATATAATTATAATTAATTGCAATTTCATATTGTTATTTTCATGTATAATGAACTCATAATTCTATTGATTTTGCTATGATACTTTGATTAGGTTGGAAATTTTTGTGCTCCAATAAAAGAGAGGACAGTTGGTGGAACTGCACTCACTTCCCTCATGGATGTAGAGAGGAGACATGGTACACATTTTGATCTACATGAAATTTGTTTTGCCTCACTACTTTTTCACTAAATTAGAATCCATGTAATAGTATTTTGTTACAAAATTACAATGTTGTTGCAACTTAGATCCGTTGTTATATAACTCAGATTGTTAAGAAAAAATTGTAGAAAGTTTTAGCGGGTCGCAATATAATTTTGTATGAATGCATTTTTCATTGTTTTGTTGTATATGAATATGTAATTTTCTTTGTAAGTAAATTTAAGCCTGTTATTGAGAAAGCAATGGTGGAGCTTGAAGGTGTGTATATATATATATATATATATATATATATATATATATATATATATATATATATATATATATATATATATATATATATATATATATATATATATATATATATATATATATATATATATATATATATATGGAGAGGATTATTTGACACCGGTGTCAAAGTATTAATTTCGACACCAAATCCTACCCCTTTATTCTTAACAAATCAAACACCAAATCATACCCCTTTAATCTTAACAAATCAAAGGTTAAGATATATTTCCTTAAAAAACTCATGTGTTAGTTATAAGTGAATGTATCTTAACTTTTTGATTAATAATAATAAACGGATAGGATTTGGTGTCAAAATTAATACTTTGACACTTGTGTCAAATGATCCCTTCTCATATATGGAGAGGATCATTTGACACCGGTGTCAAAGTATTAATTCCGACACCAAATCCTACCCCTTTATTCTTAACAAATCAAAGGTTAAGATATATTTCCTTAAAAAACTCATGTGTTAGTTATAAGTGAATGTATCTTAACTTTTTTATTAATAATAATAAACGGATAGGATTTGGTGTCAAAATTAATACTTTGACACCGGTGTCAAATGATCCCATGTTTCAGGCTTAACGCCTCAGTGAAGCAGTGACTTCTAACTTTCTCCCATACTGATTGAATATATTCTATGTTGGATTATTTAGGGGAACCTTTCAATCTATTTCATGTTGAATGTTGACATTTAATTAATAAGTATTGCATTTCAAAATTTTTGCTATAACATAGTAACCGAACTAAATGCAATGATTTGGTTTTCATTTATGTGTAGGTGATATGAAACATGAGTGTGAAAAAATTAGAGCAACATCTTTTAGAGCATTTCCCCAAGGATTTTGTATGTACTCTTTATGCAGGAGGATGAAAGTTGGGCACACAACTCGGTGACAGGCGGTAGTTAGTGTAATTTTTGTACTTTGTTGTACTTGCTTTTCAATTTTATAAGATACCGTTTTTAAACTACACAATAGGAACTGTACACGCTAGGTATTAGGTAAAAGACATCACATTATCTGAAAATAAACTGTTTGACTGGTTGACAAAAGAATTTGTATTTTTCTGCTCCAACTTTTTTATGGTCATACTCATTAAATCATAGAAGGTGAATTCTTATCTACCCAACTCAAAAAGTTGGATAAAATTACATTCAATGTAAAATGTCTTAGAAACAACCAAATAATATATTATTTAATAATTAATTAAATAAGATCAAACGAAATGATGTAATGTGATTGGTCGAATGTACACTACCCAACTTTTTGTGATGGGTAGAGAAATTGTCCCCATCATAGAAACTTTATCTGCTATAACTATTCTGGCTGTATAGCCTGCACTTAAATATTCTTTCATTTTCGCTTCTAGCTTTAGCTTCTAATGGATATCAAAACAGCTATGTCATTTTCAAATGTTTCTTTTTTGTAATTTTGTCGGTATGAATATGTGTATTTTTGTGTTTGAACTGTGTTTCATTTCTTCAATGCATTTCATACCCCATTCATTTTTTTGCACAATTTTATGCCTTAACATATTTGTTGTTAACAAATGAATAGAAAACCTGACAATAAAGTGGTTTCTATAAATATGCTTTAAGATGGTTTATGTCATAGTTTTTCAAATGTTTCATCTTCTAATATAAACTCTGATATGCATTTGTATGCTATGATTTTTTAATCTTTAGGCTTTTCTCTTTCTTTTGTCGAATGGTTTAACATTTACACTGTCATGTTTTTATAGTAACCTATTTTCTTAAAGCATGTGTAATTCTTAAATACTTTTTTATTCTCTCAATCTCAACATGACAGTAGAAAAATTTCACATTTAAATCGTTTCACACATTTGTTCTTTCTTTGTAATAGTTTCTCTAATTAAGTTTGTCTAATGCTATGTGTAATCATTTATCTGATTTTCTTCTTTTCATACAAACTCTTTAATGATTATATCTCAGCATGTCAGTGAAATGGCTTCATTGTTACATGGTTTCAGCATCTACCGTTTTCCGACTCTGGCCTAATTTATAAGGAAAAATTCTCTTTTTAAGTTCATTAAATAATGAATGTATCTAGTCTACATAAAAGATAAGATATATTTATTATTCAATGAACCTAAAAAAAAAATTTTTGCTTATAAATAAGGCCAGAGGGAGTATGTATTTTCACTTGTCTAAATAGGTTTCGTATTGGTCTGTGTAATGGTTTTTCAATTGATATAACTTTGTTTGTTATCAATAATTTTTGGAAATTTCTTTGTCCACCTCTCTATGGGGTCACCCCAGCGAAAACCACAATTTACCCCTGTTTCGAAGATTCATCTCCGAAGTATTTTTTTTCTAAATTTTCCTAGACTTCGGAAGTGCATTTCAGAAAACACCAAATGGAGGGTGTTTTCGGAGATGCACTTCCGAAAACACTTTTTTTTTAAAGATTTTTTCAGACTTCAGAGACGTATCTCCGAAAAAATCTCAAAAATTGGAATTTTGATTAATTCGGATATGCATCTCCGAAAAAACCTCCCAAAATTAAAATTTTTGGGATATTAATTAATTCACATATTATAAATTTGATATAATATAATTTAAGAGTTATGAATAATAATAATTATATATTTTGCTATAATTTAGGAGTAATGAATAATAATAATTATATATTTCTATTTTGATTCATATTTTAAAATTTATCATTTAGTTTTGATAAATTAATATTAAATTTATATAAATCCGTTAATGATATATTATTGACTAAGACATGTACTAAAAGCAAGAAAACATGTCTTTTTAATATTAAAGAGTTTTGTTTTATTATATCCTTAAATTGTATATTCGTATAAGTTAGATGATGCTATTTATTGCAATTGATTCATATTAATATCAATTAACTAAATTCTAATATTATTTAGTATATAATTATTTGAGTTAAGATTGTGGAGTTAAGAAATATTTTGCTATAAACAAAATTTTTGGCAATATATAACATATTGATGTTGATATGTTCCTTTTTAATTTGCTTGAAATATATTTTAATGTGGGGGCATATAATAATATATTATATTAGAAGAATTTAATCTCATGTGTGCATATAAGTATGAAAAAAATGATTTGAGATATTTTATTTTAGTATAAGATATTATTATTTTATTGGTAACAAATTAAGTAATTATCGAAAATATGTATGATATGAATGAGAGAAATACGTGAAATAGAAATTTGGTTATTTAAAAATAATTTTAAATTATTTTTTAATGAAAAAAAGATTTTCATTTAGTTTAAAAATATTTTGTTTAACGAAATTAAAAAAAGATTTTACCTTATTTAAAAATATTTAACGAAAATATCAATAATATAATTTTTCATTTAGTTTAAAAAAATGTAAAAAATATTTTGTCATTTTTAACTTTAAAATAGTTTAGGAAATTTTGATTCACGTTGATTTGATTTTATTGATTCACCTTATTTTATTGATTCATCTTGATTTTATACCATATTAATTGTATTGATTCATCTTGATTTTAATTTTTTAATAATTACTGTATTTTTTCAGAAGTGTATATCCGAAACATTCAAAGACTAAAAATTGGAATATTTCGGATATACATCTCCGAAAACACTTTTTTCGTATTTTCGGAAGTACATTTTTAAAATCATTTTTTTTTGTGATTTCAGAAATGCATTTTCGAAACAGGAGGCATTTTGGGAATTTCGCCAGAGGTGATCAAGAAAGTAGAAAGGTGGGTAAAGAAATTTCCTAATTTTTTATTACTTCTTAAAATTGGTTTTTTAGAATGTAGTCTGTATGTTTAGTAAACAAAGACAATTGTTTTTTAATTGGAAACATAAGCCCATGAAGTGGAACAAATAAAATTTGTGGAGCAATGTTTTCTTCGATTTATGTATTTCTACTTTTGTGCTTTTTTGCACACTCCTACATTCAACCAAAAACATCTACGAATAGAGAACCACCAAAAAGAGAAACATAAGATAAAAAATTTCGTATAAATTACAAATCTTAGAAATACTTAAGTTAGTATGTTAGCTCTAATTAATAAGTTAATGGAAATAAACTCTGAATGTTTAGAAGAAAAAACAAAAGCCAAACAAGCTATTCATTACGAGATTAATGATAAAGCCTTTACAACACAGGACACTGGACACTCATTCATCATCCACAGATGACAAATTCTTCTATTAAAACAACCAAGATCTTAGGTGAGACCTCTTTATTCACAAATCACACATAATGAAAAAAACTACAATGATCACACTCACATGATTATTTCAACTCATCATTGATGACCTTAGATGGTTTCTCATCTTCTTCCCCAACAATACTAACCATTCTAGGACCTTTTATCTTATCATGTGACAACTTATTAAGTGTTAAAGTAAGAACACCATTTTCCATCTTAGCCTTGACAGAATCCAAATCAACATTTTCAGGCAATCTAAACTGCCTCCAAAACTTTCCATAAGATCTTTCAACTCTGTGCCAATGATCTCCTTTTTTCTCTTCTTCTTTCTTCCTTTCACCACTCACTCTTAGCACCCTATTCTCTTCCACTTCTATCTTTATATCATCTTTTTTCAACCCTGGCACGTCCAGCATTATAACATGTCCTTCTGGAGTTTCCTTCCAGTCTACTCTAGCATGTGACAGTGTCATTGATGGTTCGTGATTCTCAACTCCAAAGGGGATTTGTTCTAAGACGCGAAATGGATCTGGGAAACGATCAGACCAGAGATCGGATAAGAGGGTGTTGGGAGAATCTAGGAATGGTAGTAGTGATCCTTTTGCTGTGAAAGGAAAGTCACCAGCAAGAATAAGAAAAAGAAATGGTACCAGTAACATGTTTAGAGGTTTAAGACTCATACTTGGAAATGTGTGTTTGGAGTTTGGTGTGGACAAGAATTATATTATGTTACTTGTATTTGTGTTTTCAATTTGGTGGAAATAGAAGGACTGGTATGTTGTATTTATAGGTTGTAAATGTGACACGGTTCTTGAAGATTCTATAATGTAGAGAGATTGAGAGAGTTCTAGACTGGTATGGTGTTTTAGAGGAGAGAAAAGGTGGTTGGTTTTCTATGTTGAAGAATTTTCCAACCTCTTCCAGAGCCTTCATGTGTGTAATAAACATCATTCTTCCAAGTGTCATAGTCGAACCAATCTTAACACTTTGCTTTTTCTTAGTTTATTTGTATTTGACAAAACATTATTTTGGTCTCTCAATATGTGAAATAAGGAATATTACTATGTGAAAAGAATACTACTATAATCTCCTGAGAATTACAAATATATTCTAGTGTGAAGATGATTTTACTATACTAGCATTTGACTAAATTCTCTTTCAAATATTTATTTTTTAAATGCTTATTCAGAACCTATTCAGAACCAAATCAAATTAAAATTATATCAAATTAAAATTATTGGTTAGATAGACCGGTTTAAAACTCCAAATTGTATGAAGATGATTTTTTCAAACAATACAATTTGTTAAAAAAAACTGAACCACTATACTTGTGTTTAGCATTTTCATTTTCAGTTTGTAACGTTTGAATTCTGTTAAGAAATGTGGTTGAACCTAACTCAACCCTACAAAACCGGCTTGTAGGGTGAGGATTGTCCCCACTTATAAGCACATGTTCATGCCATATATTGTCCAATGTGGGACTCTTAACACACTCCCTCACGCTCAGGACTAGACAACTTGGAAATAAATGGCGGGTGGTCCGATAGCGGAAACCACAAAAGGTGGCCCACCGGATCTTAAACCAGGCTCTGATACCATGTTAAGAAATGTGGTTGGGCTAACTCAACCCTACAAAACCGGCTTGTAGGGTGAGGATTGTGCCACTTATAAGCACATGTTCAGGCCATATATTGTCCAATGTGGGACTCTTAACAATTTCAGTTTCAGTTTGACTTATTTGTCATTTGGTTTGATTCTATAACTATTTGTACAACATGGTTCGGTTCAGTGATCAAACATAATGATTCAGTTATTTTAACTTTAATTTGGTTCGATTTGACAGTTCGATTCGAGAGTTTTTTTGAACACTCTTAATGAGGATAAGGGAAAAAAATTTAAATAACAAGGTTTAAAAAAAATTACCAAAAAAACAAGTTTTTCAAAAAATTTACCAAAGTGTCTAGGTTTTGAAGACCCCCTGGAGTATGCGCCAAATGAATTGGCGCATTAGTACAACAATTAGGAGTATGCGCCATATGGTTTGGCGCAAATGTGTATTTTTTTTATTTTTTTTTACTTTTCACAAACACATATACGCCAAATGAATTGGCTAATTCAAGAAAATTTATACTAATGCGCCAAATGGTTTGGCGCATACTCTAGGGGGTCCTGCAAAACCTAGACACTTTGGTAAATTTTCTGAAAACCTTGTTTTTTATGTAATTTTTTTTATAAACATTGTTATTTAAATTTTTTCATCAGGATAAGGCCAAGGAAAATAAGAAGGCCAAGGACAACAAGAGGGATTAATTACTAGAAGTAAAACTAAGAGAATCCAAATGGATATGGAAGAAGAATTTATTATTTTGTTGGTTTTGAAATTTGTTAGAGATCCTTAAAAGACAATTTAGTTGAAGTGTATTAAAATTGTAGAGAATTATCTTTTATATGAAATTATGTTCCTTATAGGACAAATGATGCAGTGTCCTAGATAAGTGGTTCGACAGGTTAAACAAAAATCACCATAAATTATATTGTCTAACTTGTATAAGATGATGGAGCAAATTAGAAATAAAGCACACAATAATTTATAATCTAGTTTGATGCAACATAACATACGTCGGGAGGATTGGTTTTCAACCCAAGAAAGAAAATTCACTATTAGTAGCTTAATACATTTAGTCTTGCAGGAACAACGCCCTATGTTGTTCAATGCCTCTTCCTAATACTACCCAATAACTTTTTATTTAAGACTATCCCAAAATTTAAGAAACCCCTCCCCCCCCCCCCCCCCCCCCCTCACTTTCTCTCAATCACTAAACCTTAATGATCAATCTCAATCAATCTGAATAAATATTAAATTACAACTCAATAGATAAACCTACTATTATGCCAAGTTACTGAAACATACTGTGTTGTACATGCAGCAATAACAAGAACTCAAATAAACACTAGCACTCAAAAGATCTTCAATGTATTGTCCTCTTTTCAATGTAGGTTTGAGCTCCTTGTATAGCAAAAAGTGCTATGGACTTTTCTCCTTGGATATTTGACTTGATTTCATCCAAAATAGTTGCATAATCAGTTGGATATGATTTATTTCATAAATCTCTCCAACAAAATGATATGATTTGGTTTGTTTCACATTCAAATTTAAATCTCCTTTTAAATCTGATTTGATCTTCACAGCTGTCCAATAAATTATATAATTATATTGCTAAATACACTACTAAAAATAATACATTTCATGACTAAGTTTTTACCTCAGCCAGAAAAAAAGAGGTATTATGCCTAGACGCGCCATGTTTTTTTATAATAATAAAAACAACATATTCCCTCGGTTTTTAAGAAGCCCGGGGGGAAAAACAAACCAGGACACGCTTCGAATCACTGCTTTTGCAGTTTATATTTTTATTTGTTTATAAATGTAAACTAAATGAACTAACCCTTTGGTTTTTCGATATAATTGAGAGATCAAATAATCAGATTACACTATAAAAAAACTCGTCAAACAGATTTTAACCTAGTTCTTACTTATATGAAGCCGCCCTAAACTCGCATGCATCATTCTTTGGGATGGATTGCAAGACAGAAAAATCTTCCATGTTCTTCTATCTAGAACAAAACATTTTTTTTGCCCTTGCAATCTATCTCACATAATGGTGTTGATGTTATTGTTGTTGTTGTTGTTATATTTTTACTCATTTGATAGGTTGCAAGTGCAGAAAATCAATCTTGCTTCAAAGATTTATGGTACATTTTCTCTCTTCTAATAAATAGACTATAAAAAATGGTGAATTTGAATGCAAAGTTCTGACATTCAAACATCATTCTTTTAAAAGTTTGAACTTAAGCAAATAAGGGAGCCTCAACTTACACAAACAAGGGAGCTTCAACTTACACAAAGAAGGGAGCTTAACCTTTGAAAATATTTGTTGTAAACAATTTATCTTAATATTCTGTGTAAACAATGTTATATTTAAAAAAAAGAATTATTCACCTCGGTTTTAATCCAAAACCGAGGTGGTAGCTTAAAGGAGATGACAATTTACCTCTGTTTTAAAGTTAACCCGAGGGGTTTAATAATCATGTTTTACTATAAAAACACTCGTTAAATATATTTTATCTTAATCTTTAATAATATGAAGCCTCCCTAAAGAGAGGAAATATTTACCACTGCAACAACATATTTCTAAAATGGATTGCAAGTCAAAAAATAAAAACTCTCATTGGCCCTGGAAACATATCTATAGGATCTTGCATGGGACCTCTAGTTTCTAAATCTTGATATCATCAAAGATTTGTTGCATACACTGTATTTTTAATATTTTGTGAAAACAATGTATAAAAAATAAAATGTGTATTCACCTCGGTGATTTGTCATGACCGGGGTGATAGTTACCCGTTTTTTATACTATATACACCGGCCTTAACAAATCTTTATCGTCCATTTAATGATTATCAACACTCAAGACGTTACTATTAGTGATCCGCGTGAAACCTAAGGGACATATGTTATAAAGGCATGCTGAATATTGAAAATCTAACCTAAATGAAACATTTGAAGTGTTTGAAACCTAAGGACGCTTGGAAAAGTTCTCTATGATGGATTGTAAGAGCAGAAAATTTTTTGGATTCCAGATTTATTTTCGTAAATATTTATTCAAACCTAAAATAATTTGATTTTTGATATTAATTATCTTACCCATTTTTTTCATCAAAAACAATTGCGTGTAAGATATAATAGAAGATCTTCCCCAAGATTCAATAACTTGAAGACCTAAAGTCTAAATCTTGGGGGAATTTGATTTTTTATCTAAATCCCTATGGAATTTAATTTTTATCTTCAACTCTAGGGAATTTGAATTTATTTTAATTTTAATATTTTGTTTAAACAATGTAATATTCTGGGTAAACAATGTAACAATTTTATAAAAAAAATCCTACCAATCAGTTTTTTGAATAAACCGAGATAAAAGATACACTAGTTTTGAAAATAATAAGAGCGCAACTGTTGGGGTTCGAACCCGTGTTCATATAACTATACCTCTCTGTTTTTTAATCATCGAGGTGTTATGTGAAAACTTTTCATGACGTCCTTCGTTACCTCGCTACTTTAGCCGAGGTAAAACGCATTTCGCGTCCGAGGTTAAAAGTGTTATTTGTTGTAGTGATAAAAGCAATAAAATCTAATTGAATCTTCAATAAAAAAATCCTTCCAAAACACAACACTCTGGCCTGTTGAGCAAGGCCTAGCTGTCGTACCCACATGCTGGGACATCGTCTCCAGCATGTGTCCCTTATATACCAGAAAAACATATTAACACAACAGAGCAATCTTGAACACTTATCCATATTGTTGTTTTGCACAATGTAGTCAATTCAAAAGTGAACAACAATCCCCCCTATGATAAATTGTGGCAAAAAACTCTTCAAGATAAATATTACCCATTCAATCAGAAGAAGTAACATACAGCAGAAGACTATCAAAGCATACAATTTCATCAACAACAACACTCATTAGAGTTTTAGTGCAGCAACGAAAAATCAACAGCATCAGAGCAGATGCCACATAAAACAATGCTCCAAAATCAATCAGACATTGCATATAATTCACAAACTTATTCATGCATGACACTCTCAGTCAACACATAGTTATTAGCATATAATCCTACCAACTAACAATTATCAACATGCAATCATTCACATACTTAGTCATGTATAACACAAATAGTTTTTAGTTAGTATCAAGATATGGAAAAACTACTAACATAAGAGAACAACTCACATATAAGGAGCCAGATGTCTTGCCCAATGCTCCAACATCTGAGCCCATCATTAGTTACCAGATAGTTAGTACTAAACAATTACATGTTACATATTAGTTAGTCACACTAACTAACAGATCATATACCACTACCACTACTCCTCCTTTTTTCCATAATTAAGAAAATGGTTAGTCGTGCATGGATTAGTATGTTAGAATATACATACCGAAAAAGGAGTAGAAAAGTATCATATTGGATATTCAAACTATTCATAATAGGTTATGAAGCTCTTACAAATTCAAGAAAAACATGCCCATAATAGAAGGGCCTCCAAACTGAACTGAAAAAAATAACCTTCAATCTTCACGATTAGAAACTCCCTTCACCATTAAAGCTTTTGGTCTTCATGCCTAACTAAATCCATGAAGGTAACTCACTCTTCATCAGCATCTAAGTCACTTTCTTGCATTGGTTTCATCTTCAAGGTCTTCATCTTGGTCATAGATTTCTTACCAATTATAGATGCTCTAACAAATGATCCACCATGAGTTTCCACATTACTAACAGTAGTGGAACACCTTTTCTTAGTAGCAGATAGGTATATGACAAAAAATTTCATACTTGTATCAACTATCCAGATAAAAGGAGTTATTGAAAAGGAATAAATCACCCTGAATATACGTGCACCATAGGGAATAGGAGAGAGGATTTGGCTTGGTCCCCTTGCACATTTGCCCAACTATGACTACTATACGATCTCACATATGCATACACCAAGGGCACTTCTTAATTTTTCAAAGTGGACATCATCATCTAGTGGCTTAGTGAATATGTCAGTCAGATGTTTATCGCTTGGTATGTGCTCTAGACTGTCCATTTTATCTTCCACAAGATCCCTAATTAAATGGTGATGAATGTCAATATCCTTGGTTCTATTATGTTGAACAGGGTTCTTTTAAATATTTATAACACTCATGTTGTCACAGAACAGTGTCATGACATCTTGTTTGACATTGTACTCCTTCAACATCTGTTTCATCTAAAGCAATTGAGTGCAACTGCTACCAACAGAAATGTAACTTCAGCAATAGATAATGAGACATAATTTTGCTTCTTGTTGAACCAAGAAATTAGATTGTTGCCAAGAAAGATATAAAAAATGTAATATCAAGTATGCTAGTAGTGAGATATAGTAAACTCCATATCATACTTCTATATAGGCTTTGATTAACATCAAAAAAATTATCCTTAGAAAGTTTCAGGTGAGTTGCAGCAAGAGGTATCTTATGGCTAGCATTGTCAAGACCGAACTTCTTCACTATGCTCTTAGCATATTTTCTTTGAGACACAAAAATACAATATTTCATTTGCTTTATTTGAAGACTGAGGAAATAAGTGAGTTCTCATACAGACTCATCTCAAACTCAGACTACATTTATTGAACAAGACGTGTCACCATCATGTCAAACATCCCGCCAAAAAACTATGTCATCCACATAGGTTTGGGCTATCATAAGCTTCTCTCCATCATTCTTCATAAATAGAATTTTGTCTATTCCCCCTCTATTGTATCCATTGGTGATTAGGAAAGGTTCGGCAAAATTTGTGCAAATTTAGCGTTTGATGCCAGAATGACTATTATTATACCTTTCAGGTTTGAAAACAACATTTTAATATTTTTTCTAATTTTCTGTTTTATTTCTGTTTTGGATTAAAAGCTCATTAGGGTTTTTTTTTTGTATTTAAACATTTTTTTGTATGGCCGTCAAGATCTTCTTTCATCATAATAAAATTTAAAAGTTTTCTCTTTACGGTGGATTCCAGAATTTTATCTTATAAGTTTGCCCCTTGCAAATTTATGTTTCGTTCTAAATTTAATACTTACTAATCGTTCGTGATTTCGACCGCGTCACACGAGAAAAATTGTGGAGTTAAAACGCAAAATTCCACATAAATTGTGAATTAGATTTATAGATTTAAAAGTGAGCTCATATTGCTCTAAACATTGGAACCTAAGAAATACAAAATTATTCTTGTATATTCACAATACTATAGATAAATTTTCTTAGGTATATTCACAAAATATTTACTTTACCTTTTATTTTTTTAATTATTTTAAAAATAATTCTAAATTTTAATTCTAAATTTTTATTTATATGCTAAAGATTTGTGCCCAAGATCTTATGACCGTGAAAAACTTGCTCGTAAATACAAGATAAAATAGATATAAATATTGGCTCTATACATATAATAATTGGAGGGTAATTTAGAGACGATTGATGGTTTATTCAACAAATGAACGATCACACAAGCCCTTCAAAATCGCGATTTATCTTGCCATCCCCTTTTTTATATCATTCACCCTCCCAATTAATGATATTCTCAAAATACTCCTAATACTATTAACTTGAAATTTATACCATTTTTGAAAAAAAAAATTACTGTTGAAAAAAATAAGTCAAATAGTAAATTTTCGGTACCCCTTAGCAAATTTTCGATACCCTTTTTTGTGCGATACCGGAAATTATTTGATTTTCACAAATTTCCGGTGCGATTTACCGGATATTTTAAAATTCTTGTACTTTTACGAAACTCATTACCCCGTACCAGAAATTTCCGGTAAATAACACGTTACCGGAAATTTCCCAAATTTCCGGTAAATAACCCGTTACCAGAAATTTCGTTAAAACTGAAATTTCTGGTATGGCAGATGAGGTTTTATATCTTTGCGGTCCTGAACCGACAGCTTCAGCTTCTTCTACCAATTCTTGCAGTGATCTTACACAGTACTTCGTGACAGATACAATATGTTTACCCCATGTCATACACAAAATTTTTTGTTTATATAATTTAATGCAGTTATGTCATTGTACGTTTTTGTGATTGTCAGATTTTTGAATCACGAGATAAGGTTCTAGAATGGGCACGTGCTATTGGAAGAACTCATGGTGTTGCTGTTGTTACAATCCGATCTGATTTTGCTAATGGAATGCGAGGGAGGAAGAATAAATTAATTATGGGCTGTGACCGAGGAGGAAATTACAAAAAGAAAAATGAGGTTGCGGCCCCTTCTGATGGAAATTATACTATGAGACTTAGATGCCCATTTAGGCTGAGATCTGCTCCAAGTGGTATTGGTTGGAAGGTGGTGGTTAGATGTGGGATGCATAATCATAGACTAGATAAGGATCTGTTAGGTCATGACATGTTGGGGCGTCTAAAAGATGATGAAAGAAAGTTTGTGAATGACATGACGAAGTACAATATGGCACCAAAGTACATCGCGTCTGCTTTGAAAGACAAAGATCCAGAAAATCTACGAGTATTACCCAGATTTACAAAGCTAGAGCAACATACAGACTGGGCAAGAAAGGTGAACTGACAGAAATGCAAATGTTACAGAGCCTTATTCACCAAGAGAAATACATGTGTTAGTCTAGAAATAAGGAGGATTAAGATATTGTGGCTGATATCTTCTGGACACACCCTGACTCAGTCAAGTTGTTGAATATGTTTCCTCTGGTGTTGATTTTTGATTGCACGTACAAGACAAACAGGTGAGAATATTAATATTAATTTCTCCCATCTTAAAAATATGTAGTGATATATTTTATGGATGATTTTTTAATCGTGCAGGTACCGGCTATCACTGCTTGAGATTGTTGGTGTTACATTAACAAAATTGACGTTTTCAGTTGCTTTTGCATATTTGGAACACGAAAGGGAGAAGAACTTCACATAGGCACTAGAGAGGCTCAAGGAGTTATTCTATTCTGATAAGTTGCTACCAGATGTCATGGTGACGGACCAGGAACTTGCATTAGTGAATGCCATTGATTTTGTGTATCCAAATGCATCTCATCTGCTGTGTACGTTTCTGTCATACCCCAATTTTTGACCCTAAGATCATACATCATTTACATTTCAATCATTAATCAAGAACTCCATCTTGAAGCTTTGCTTTTTGTGTTGTTCTCATTTCACCTATAAGGGAACCATCAAACACCTATGTTTGTTTAGCTTGTATATGTCATACTAACCAAAATACCAAAAATATTGCTTTGTTCTTTTTGTATGTTTGTGTTTTGTAGGTACCAAGCCAAAGTATCCACAATGGAAATCGATTTGTATAAAAGAGCAATCGATTTACACAATTGCTTTTGCACCAGATTTCAACATTTTCACAATGCAAATCGATTTGCATAAGAGAGCAATCGATTTACACAACTGTTTTTTCACCAGATTTTTCCATTTTCAGTAGTGAAAATCAATTTGCATAAGGAAGCAATCGATTGCACCAGTGCGAAATTTGAAGAATGAAGGCAATTTTCAGCTTTTGAGGATTTTGTCACCATTTCCATGTGTGGGAAGAATGTTCTTGATCTCATAATTAATTCCCTACCTCATCATGATCAAATCATATCATACACCCTCATTTGATGACATGTGCACCTTTTGATCACTTCTTTGATCCCTTTTATTATCACTAATATTCCACATGATTACTTTAATTCCTTTATAAACTACATTTTAACCCCTTTTTACCAATTAAATTCAAATTAATCTCCAAGGGACAATTACCAATTTGCCACTACCCTCACTACCAATTCTCTAAATAGAGGTCTCCTCTCATTCATTTCACAAGCTTGGAGAGCCAAAATAACTCTTGCAATTTCTCTTCTCATCCTTTCCCAAATCACTCAAAGCTCTTCTTCCATAAAAAGCTAGTGAGATTCACATTGAATCTCACTAATCTTTGAGCTAAACCTTCATCCAAACACTTTTCTTCATCAATTATTGGTAGATCAAAGCATTTGGTGGTTGTTTTTGAAGTTGATTAAAAGTTTGTGCAAGAATTGATAAATCTCTAGATCCACTTCCATCCTTCAAGATGTGATCCTTTGTTGATTATGTGTGCTACATCTATGGTGTTATTTTGGTGTTATTTAATGGTGATTTGATGGTATTTTCGTGCACAATTGTATCCAAGATCACAAGGTGTTTGGTATAATGTTTAAACAAGTTTTTCTCTCTTTATTTGCTTTTTTTTGAACAAACTGTGCACTGCAAATCGATTTGCATCTTGTGAAAATCGATTTACACAGTTGTTTTCTGCGCAGATTTTGGAAAACTGAGTAGTGCAAATCAATTTACACTGTGTAAATAGATTGCTAGCTGACAGATTTTTTTTTTTTTGCCTTTTTTTAACTTGTTTTTGATCATTCCTCTTCTCCTACTCCATTCTTTTGATATTTTCTTTGAATTGCAAGTTTAGAGGTCTAATTCCTCTTCAAATTCAATGGACTTATGGTGTTGATGGGGTGAAAATCCTAATCAACAATATTAAGTGATTGAACTTGAAGATGGAAGGAATCTTTAATGTAATTCCATCTTTTCTTATCTTTTATTTTGGTCGATGAAAATCTTTAATTTCATTAGAATTCTTTTGGATTCTTGATGAAGACGAGACCGTCGCCTCTTTTATTTTCGTGCGGTATTGCTTTTGGAGAACGATCTACATATCGTTTTCTAGGATGCATTAACACTCAAATTGTAGGGTGACTTCTATATAAGTTAATTGGCGATCTGCTTAACATAGCGCAACATTGTCCCAAAATCGGAAAAAGATCAAATATGGCAGAGATTGTATGTGGTTGGTTTAAGACTTATGGAAGTTTATCGTGTAGTCGCTTTGGTTCTATCAAGCTTCTAATGAATTTTTTATTCTTCCGCTCTTTATTATATTGCTCTTTATCTTTTTACGCTTCATGCTTATATTTTCTCATTTATCATTCATCATCTTTATGTTTATGCCATTTTCTTCTTTGTCCATTTGGACGTATATTTATGTTTCCGCTATTTTCCTTTTGTCCATCTGGGCGTCTGTTTATGTTTCCGTCATTTTCCTTTTTGTACATTTGGACCATATTTTATTTTTGTTCTAAAACACTAATAACCAATTTAAACAATAAAAAAGGACTTAAGACTTAAAAAAGGACTTAAGGCTCTCTTGGACTTAGCACCTCTGGAACTTGTTATCTTACTGTTATTCTGTCTGGAAATCCTTGGAGTTTACTCTAAGGCGTTGGGTTGTTTTCTCTTTGTGTATGCATGTGGTTCTTTGAAAGTCCTTAATGGTTAATTTCAAGGCATTGTGATAAGGAATTCATCCGTACACAGCCATTATTCTGCCCAATTTTTGTCAAGAGCTTATGATACATTCTAAAGGCTTGGTGCAAGTTGTGCTAGAGATAATCAAGTTCATCTGGATCCCCAATTGGTATTATGTTGACTTAGTGTTGGTAGTCCAAAGTATGAGAAATTTACATTGACTCTTATTTTGAGTGTTGGCTTCTTATTTTGGTTAGATCGTTCTTTTCCTTAGCTTTTATTTTATGCTCTAGGATAGTCCATTCATCTCTTGCCCCCTTCTTATATTTTCAAAATCTTCTTCCTTTTTCCAAAACCTTCTTATGTTTGCAAACTCTTTCAAAAATCTTTCTTTAAAAATATCTTTTGCCTTTGTTGGCGTTTCTTTCAAAGTTTAGACACGATTAATTATTATAGTGAGTTGTGACACACCACGATTTTGATATTGGTTGATATGATGGAATCTTTTCCACTTGAGAGAGCTAGTGGCATACTTGTTGATTTTATCCAAGTTGGAGCCCTTCTTTCATTTGTGACGCAAAGAATCCATTTGTTCTCATGTTAAAGATTAATGGTTGAGTATTATCTCTTATGATGATAAAGTGTTTATTCCTTTTAAAAATCTTCCCTTTTAAGTGGAACTACTTTAGCTCTGACTTCTCCATTGCACCGAGGAGGTATGTAGGCACAAGATGTAATGTCTTGCCGAGCTTATTTTAAAAATCAAACAAACCCGTTCTTTTGCATACAATATCTTTTAATAAACACAATTTTCAAAAAGGTTCCCGTGGAGTACCACAAATATGAAGGGTGCTTAAAACTTTCCCCTTGTATAATCAACACCCGTACCTAAGATCTCTTTTTGTTGTTTTTGTTTCAAAAAACTTCTTTTTGGGTTTATTTCGCTCTTTTCTCATTTCCTTTAGAAACAATAAAGCGCGGTGGCAACTTTCACTGAAATAACGAGTCGAGTCAAATCCAATGGCTTCGATCTCAAATTTTCCTGCTGCTACAGTTTCATATTTCAAAAAATGTTAGCATGAAATTTAAAGAGTATGTCAAATCAGAAAGACAAGAACATGTCATGGATCAATAGAACAACATGATGTATTCAAATACAGAAGACGAATTTGATGTACATCTCAACCACTTCGAGAGTGTATGTGGTGATATTCCATCATTTGTTAAGTATGTGAAAGAAACATGGTTAACACCGTATAAAGAAAGATTTGTTGTTGCATGGATTAACAGAGTCACTCATTTAAGAAACACAACAACAAACAGGTACATTCTAAAAGAACATATGTTTATGTTTTCTATTTTTGAGTTGTTTATTTAATGTGTCTATGATTTGTAGGGTGGAGTCTGCACATTAGAGACTGAATAACATGTTGACGACAAGTCGTGGTGATTTATATGCAAGTTGGGAGGCTGTGAACACAATGTTGAAGTTGCAGCTAGGTTCCATAAGAGTGTCGTTTCAAAAAAGTATCGTCAATATTGAGCATCGGTATAACACTCCATTCTATTCTAAATTGCACAGTTTTGTTTCAAGACAGTGTATACAAATTATTGGAAAGGAACTTGAAAGAGTCAAATTTGTTGGTACGAGCAAGTAGAGGTGTGGTTGTTACATTAGAACAACGCATGGGTTACCGTGTGCGTGTCAACTCGTCGGCTACCAGATTTTAGGCATACCTATACCTTTGGAATATATTCATGTGATTTGGACAAAATTGTAAATTTCAGAATATGAGGTGAGTCCTGACGAGAGGAAGTGGGATTTAGAAGAGGAGTGTGAAGAGTTGAAGCAACAATATAGTACTATGGATATTGTGGGTCAAAGGGCGTTGAAGAATTTTTTTTGTGATATTGCCTATCCATTCACATCTTCAATGTGTCCACCGTCGATCAAATACAAACCAAAGAGAGGAGTTAAGAAGAGTAGAAAGGGGGAAGGAAGTGATGTGCATCGTGATCTAAGTCAGTGGGAATATGCTGATGCTTCGCATGGGGGGTGAGACTTAAAAGAGATCATGCACACAACCAAGTGGGAGTCAATCGTCAAATGCAGATTGGTAAGCAACCTTCTATCAATTCTACAAGAGCCAAATACTTGTCACAGTTTCCTGCCTTCTTTCATCCATACATCGATGACATTGTTGATGTTGAACCAGATGGAAATTGTGGTTTCCGTTATATTTCATCTACATTAGGATCGGGGGAAGAAGCATGTTATGATGTTCAAAGACAGCTTTATACTCAAATCCAGCAACACGCATATTTGTTTTTCAAGTTGTTCTATGACACTGTCTCTGATGTTAGTAATTCATTACTCGTAAAACACTTGGGTTTTCAGGGTAAGGAGAAATGGATGACAATTCCTGATGTGGGTTACCTTGTTGCTTCTAAATACAGTGTTGTATTTGTTTCTCTTTCCATGTTAATGAACGTAACATTTTTCCTGCTTCTCATAGCTCCACCCCCATACACGAGTCGACATACGATCATTGTTGTTGGTTTTGTCAACGATAATCATTGGGTTCAGATAAAGTTGAGACTCGATTGTCCACTGCCTCCCGTCACTGGTCGTTGGAGGAATAATTGTTCTAATAATGCAAAAGCATGAGAATCAGCATATGCGGGTCGATTCAGACACTGGAAAGCACTAGCAGGAAAGTCAGACATTGGGAAGAATGTTTCTATGGATGCAGAAACTGTAGTTATATTGTAGTGATAGATATGTATGACATTTGTTCTATTTATATATTAAGACGGTTTAATATTTATGTTATTCAAGTTTAAAAAAATTACTCCCAGTACCGGAAGTTTAAAATTTCCGGTATTTTTCTTTTACCGGAAATTTAAAATTTTCGGTAGTTTTATACACTGAAAGCTTTTCGGAAATTCGAAATTTCCGATAAATATCCGGTACCGGATATTTGAAATTTTCGGTATCATATTAACTGATGATTTGTACCGGAAATTTCAAATATTCGGTATCAGAAATTTTAAATTTCCTGTATAGCTTATCATGTGCAGTAAATTGGTAAATTCTATCAAATATCCGGTACATTTGCGAAATTTCTGATACAAATAAAAAATTTCAAAAAATTCAATATTGCCAATGAGGTAAAGTGGTCAAAACACCACCCTTAAAGGGTGGCAGATATAAAAATGGAGTTAACAAGTTAATTCCTCCTTCAAAATTTACTATTAAATGTGAGAAATTCTCCAAATTCAATATGTCCTTTTAGTAGAGATATGATGTAATGAAGTAATAGTAAAAAAAAACGTTAGCAAGGATTTTTTATATGGAAATTTCTTTTCTCAAACCCCATGGGTCTCTTACACAACATGCGCGTTATCAAAAATGCTCTATTATTTTTGTAAATGTATTTCCGAAAACATCTTTTTTTTTCTTAAAATTTGGCTTTTTTCGGAACGGAAGCGTTAAAAACATAGTGAACCTTTGAAAAATTCAAATTAATTATGTTCATGAAATCTTCTGTAACTATATTTACGGAAAGTCTTGAAAATAAAGTGTTCCGTAGATATGCCTACGGAAAGTTCTGTTATATTTAAAAATAGAGCGTTCCGTAGATGTAGCTACGGAAGATTTCATGAACCGAATTATAACAAAATGTTCCGTTGGTACATCCTTCGGAAAAAGCTAAATTTTAAAGAAGAAAAAAAGTGTTTTCGAAGGTACATCTACGGAAGTAGGAGGCATAAACAAAATTTCGCCAGATGGCTAAAGAGATTCGAGGGGTGGATTGAGATATTCTCTTTTATACTGTATACTTGGAATTTTATATAAAATGTTTAATGTAAAGTTATACTCACCATGCTTTTCCAAGAATACAAACAACTTTTGAGGTTTAAATGAATACAAACAATCTATAAACAACATAGATACATAACCTATACATATGAAATATATGCGACAGTTTTTGAGGTTTGAGTCATTAAACAAAAGGTTTCAACAACTGGCTTCTGTCTTTCCTATGAACTTGAAAGAGTAGCCAGCCAGGGAAGCAATTTTTCATGAACTAATTCAGGTTTGTCATCATGAGGACAATGTCCAACCCCTTCAAGTAAGAACAGTTTAACATTTTCTTGCTGAGAAGGCAATGATGAGAAGTACTTTCCAACAGGTCCATCAATTGGAGTAAACGGATCTTCATCTCCCCATAAAAGTAAAATAGGCGACGAAACTTTTGGCACCAACTGCACCGGAGTAGGCCCTGGCGGCCCTGTTACAATCGATACAAACGCGTCTAATGCCCCTTCATCATTTGCCGGTTCCCTAATGATCTCCACAAGTTCATCATCCACAGACTCCTTATTACTATATACTGAACTCAAGATGTTCTTCAAATTCTCTCTGCATTTACGCAAAAATGCAATTCGAGTTTGCTTCTTCATAAAACTAGAAGGAAATAATGGCTTAACATTGATAGAATATTATTATTATTACCTTTGTTTGACACGCTCGAAAATTGCTGAGGCGATTCCCTTTTGGTTCAATAAAAAATCAATTAGCCAAAGCAATGGTAGTAGTAACTTGATCCTCCAGTCATCAACAATTGCTTTGTTGTTCATGCCACCAGAACAATTTAGCAGCACTATTCCTTTAACAAGAGTTTCACTTGAATCTTGTTGGATCCTATACAAAAACATGTTTCTGATGCAAACTCTAATATGTTTAACTCTTTGACAGGAATTTAAGAAAGTGACAGACATACATGCCTGAAGCAGCAGCAATGAGACAAGCAAGACTTCCAACGGAGTTTCCTATTAGTACTGTTGGCTTCTTAACAACTTCATCCAAGAAATCCAGGATCAACTGTTTGTGTGAATCAAATAGTATACCAAGTATAAGTTAAGTATGTGATGCTAGAATGCTAATCATAATTATAAATCGCGGCTGGAGTTGTATTGCAAACTTGATAGGCAGACAAATACAGCCGCAGTTACAGTTATAACAACGATGTCTGTTGCAGATAATCCTAAAATCTTGCTGATGTAATTGCAGACAGTAGTTTTTTTTATCTGTAAACGAAGTGGAAATAACCACTAAGAACTCACACACACACTCGTCAGAATCAGGGTTCAAACATTGGTATTGGCATCCAACCTAACAATATCGACTTTTGCCAGTTGAACTAGGATTTGCGGATTGCAGACAATAATTTTGAACTAATGTGTTAAGATTTTCAACAAAAATATCAAAAGATAAAATACCTCAGCCCATGTTTCCATGGTATATGAAAAGCCTGGTGGCTTATCTGATGCTCCAAAACCAAGAAGATCAATAGCATAAACAGTATAATTCTGAGACAATGTCTTTATATTTCTGAACAAAACAAACACAAAAAACACTTACGCAACATAACACTACAGTCACACAAAAAATATACTAAAGTGACAAACAAGGATAATGGTATTTATATATAAAAATTAATGAGTGGATGAGAATTCAGGAATGAAACATACCTGCGCCAGTGAGGAATGGAAGCACCAAAGCCATGGACAAGTAACAAAGGAGGGAGATTGGGCTGAGGAGAATCTGAATCAGAAGAAACATAATAGTTTATGGAATACTGACCCTTCCACTTCCACTTAAGGCATTTCTGCTTTATCTTTTCAACTTCAGATAAGGATTCAGAAGTTTCTGTTGAAGTAGGAGAAGAAGTTGATTTAATGATGAGGCTTTTACTGTTACTAGCATGATTAATACCATAACCAACGTTGCTTTTGGTGATTATGTGGTTTATTGGATGAAGATAACCCTGAAGAAGAGAATTCTTTTGTTTTGTGGTTCTTGTGGATAGGAAGAAGGCTCCATTGTTGTTGAGTTTTTCAAGTTGTGAAGAGCGCGTTTGCAAATTGAGAGACCCAATTGAATGGACAGCACTTGTTACTTCCATTTCTGGCTATGATGTCTCTGATCTGGCTTGACTTCACTGTTTTGTTTTTCTTGCAATAGGATTTTAAAAAGGGCTTAAAGACTCAAATAGACAACTTTCGAAGGGAGTTATTCATTAGATCCCGTGGATCGTACACCTTTGCATAATTTCAAAAATCTATTATTAATATATAAAAGTAATAGTACTTGGAAATTCCAGTAAAAACCTTCTGATAAATGAACTAAATCTTTTCTTATTTCACGGGTATAAAAGTCTTTTGTCAAAATAACACAATAATATTGATTTCGTATTTATTGCTGCTGATGTGGCAGACTCTTATTTTTTGTTAATTATTTGTTTTTAATAATAGATTATTTTTTTCCTTCCATTTCAAATCTTCACGTTAAATTAAATAAATGGTTAAACCTAAAAGTTAATTCATCATTGACCGCGTATGTTTTCTATGCGTTGGAAAAATACAATTCCTCCACCACCCAAAATCAATTACTTCTGCCCTTTCAGTATTCTATGCGTTTCAAATTTTTCATTCTCATGGTATATATCACCCCCAACAATGACATACCAATATTCACTTGCTCTTTTACAGGTTTGATCCTTCTTCTCCATTTTTGTTTTCTATTAATATGTACGATTTGAGATTTAACAAGTGAAATCTGTTTTCTTCTTGCAGCTATTTAAGCATTCCCATGGCTCGCCCTATCGATTCTGTGAAGGACATCAATGAGTCGAAGGATTTGTGGAAGATTACAGTTAATTGTAAACATATATGGTCTGTAACAAGTTCTTCAAACAAATAACACATAGAAATGGTTTTAGTTGATTCGAAGGTGGTATTTTGTTCCCAAATTATATTGTTTTTGTCTAACACACTGTGTTCTGTCTTATTACTAACAAATATTATTTCTGTTTTTTTTTAAGCGTGATATGATTCACTGTAGTGGTTGGAGGTTCCACGCTTTGATTATTTGTTTTTCATTTGCATTGATGATTTAGTGAGTTGTGATTGTTCAATATAATTATAATTATTTATTTTGTTGTTTGTTTCAGATGTGCCATAAACATGGTGTGATGCATAGAGATCTAAATCCTGATAATTTTAATTTTGTTTGCGAATAAGAAGGAAACAGAGGCTTTGAAAGCCATCGATTTTGGTTTGTCGATGTTCTCAACCAGGTAAAGATTTTGGATGGTGATTAAGTCTTCAATGTTGCTTGATTTTTTATTGAATGGTTGAAATTCTTAGTTTTACCATTGGCTTAATAGAGAGAGAATTTTCCCACTTCACGACATATTTATTCCAATTTCATTGTCATTTGTTGTTTTTCTTTTATCGGTTTAATTAGTCTGATTTTCTAAATTTTGTCTCTCTTCCTCTTTTGTTAAGTGAAGAAAATGAGCATGGAGTTACACAAGCAAGGATCCATCCAAACAACGATTTTAGAATTCAAAAAGATTTTGTCCAATTTAAGATTGTGAGCACATAGAGTAATGTAATTTTGGTTTTCATGACAAATTATAATATCTTTGCATATGTCGAAATTAACTTTATGAAGAAACTGAGATCCATTTCAAAGTATTATAATTTGATCATATAAATATATTGGATGCCCTGCTTCTGAACTATTATATACTTTAAATATTTTTACTATTTCCATCCGATTGAAACTGAGTAACCTATGCAGCAATTGCAATGCCATTTCCAGCCTATGATTTGCACACGGCCAATAATTTGTAGGCATGAAGGATTGCCAATAAAGGATTGTATTTTTGGAATTGATTGAAGATTTTATTTCATGGAAACACAATAATATTTTTGGAATTTATTGAAGATTTCATTTCCTGAAAAACAATAAAGAGATTTTTCTTTGATGGTTTAAGAGTCTTTTCTTGAATGGTATATAAATTGATATGAATTTTAGATTTCTTAAAATATTATGTAAAGAATGATAATAGTGTTAATATGTAAAAACATATTATTAAAATAGAAAAAAAAAAGATAAAGGACTGAAATATCATTTGAAATAAAGTTAAGGTGTCCTAAGAGAAAATTTTGTAAATCAAATATTCAATTTCATTTTTGAATAACCCTTTTTAGAATTTATTTCTCAATTTACCTTAATTTCTATTATTTATATAATGAATTCACCTAATTATTACATTAATTAATCACTATAAGATCAAAATGATTGTTGGAGCCATTGATATTAGTGAAAATTATTATGGATTTTAAGTAGATTTAAAATTTGAGAGGAATGAAAAAAAGTAATTAAATTAAATGTTATTAAAATTTCAGAGAATTACTAATATTAAAAATTAAAAAAAATAGTTAATGATACAAGAATGACAAGTAAATCGTAAAAAAAAAAACATAACTTTTAAAAACGTAAATGTATCGTTTAATCATGTAGAAGTTATATATATATATATATATATATATATATATATATATATATATATATATATATATATATATATATATATATATATATATATATATATATATATATATATATATATATATATATATATATACTATTATTAAATATATTATCACTTTTAAGGTAAATAAATTGAGTGGTTTATATTAATCCAAAAATAACATTTATAATTAAATTAAATTTTCTTAACTATAACATCACAAACTTATTTTGGTACAAAATAAGTTTGCATACATATCAACAAGGACTTAAATAATATTATTATGCACTAATTTAAAATTGTAATAGACTATAGAATAAGATTATTAAGTAAAGTACATGATAATTACATTTTAAGCCGTCTGATTAAACAACTAAAACCGTTCATATTCTATGGCTATATTGGTCATTTTGAAGAATAAATCAATTATATTTATTTGACATTAAATGTTGTTTGATGTGTCACATATTGATCATTTTTATTTTTTTGGTTTTTCCTTTTTATAATTGTTATTATATATTATTTTATTATATTATTTAATTTTATCGTTAAAGTACATTAAAATCTAATTCACTTCTCCATAAAAAATAATATCCACTTTCCAACTTTCAATAAAAAATTGAATTAATATTCTACTCAACTAATGTATTATAGAACAACCAAAAGTCACATAGAATCCCACGCCTTATTTATGTTTCGCTTGGATAAAAAATTAAACAGATATATCTAAAGCCATTTCAATTCTTTTGGTTTTGTTCCACCAACAGCCTTATCGTCTAAATAGAAAAATATTTTTTCCCTCTTCATCTTTCTCAAATGTCTCTTTACAGATTCACCAAACCATACTATTTGCTTCTTCCCAAAACCAATTAAATGCATCTTACTCTCTCATCAAAACCGAACAGAAACAAAAGCAAACAAAACAGAGTCTCATTCTCGCAATTCTCCATTGGTTTCTCGGTTCCCCTTCTCATCGATAATTTTCAATTAATTTTGATTGGTCAGTAGATTTTGGGTTAGTTAAAGAGATTTAGGGTTTAGTTTGGGGTTGTTTTTGGATATAAATTGGCATGCAAGTGGATATATATATTGATACTGATAATGTTTAAACCAATCATTTAACAGTTTTTACAGGTTTTTCCAAGCAAATCATATGCGATAGAGGAAATAGTTGAAGAAGCATTAGATTATATTCTTCAAAGCACAATTGAATTTACATTGCTGGATGTTGTTTCTCAATACCTTTTAACTCTCCTCCTTTTTAATTAGAGTTGATGTTCTGCAATGGTAGCAGGTATACAAATGTCAGGATCAATGGATACTTTTGCTAGAACACAATTGATTGAATAATTTTAGAGTTATTAAAGGAGCAAGAATGATGGAGAAAGTGCAAGAGGATAGTGGATGAATCAAATTTGGAAAAGTTTGTTCATAAATTTCATTGGTTCATTTTCAAAATTAGAAGATTGATTTTTCTATTTGTTAACAAATTTTAATATTGAGAATTTACTGTTAATATTGATTTCACTTTTTAAAATTATTAGTTTTAGTCATCAAATGTTATATTCTGCCATTATTTCTTTTGTTGTCAAACATTGCTGCTTAAATTTACCTATAAAGATTTTTTTTTAAAATATTTATAAATATAAATAGCACCAATAACTTTTGTTGCAGATCTTTGATGTTTTATTTCATTATGTATATGATTAAAAAAATATTTGTATTTTTAAAAAAATTGGCCGAAAAATATTTATATTTGGATTCAATATAGTTGAATGTTTGTTGAAGACAATTTCTTCATGACATCAAACGAGTTAAAGACAACTTATGACACGAGTTAAAGACAACTTGTTAAAGACAACTTATGACACATAAATATTATGTATTAATAAAATGTAGGAGTATCAAATCTTAATATATAATATCAATCATTAATATATAATGTGTATTTAAATTAGTACTCATAATAATTAATATAAACAAATTATTTAATTTTTTTATAATATCAAATGTTAATAATTAGATCTTCGCTTGATTATATTAGCACATCAATACAATACTTATTTTATTTTAATTAATATTTTTTCAAAATCCTTATTTTTATATGTTAAAACTTTTTTTTCTCAAAATAATTTATTTTCTCTTCCTTTAATTTTTTCTTTATTTATTATATAACATTTTTGAAACAATAAAAATGGAAATCTATTATAACTATTAAAACTAACTTTTACTCCTCAATTAATTTGAAAGGTTACACGGGAAATCTTTAACTTTTGCTAATTTTGTTAATATATTATACTATGTTTCAATACCTTTTTAAAGTTACATTTAAAATCTCTTTTTCCTAAATAAATCATTATAAATCATTATCAAAATTTGATGTCATTATAAATCATTATGATTTGATAATGTGATGCAAATATTTTTTAGATGAATTTAGATATACAATTACAACGTGTTTAGTGTATATTTGGAAGATTTTTTTTATATTTTTTATATTACTTATTAGCAATTATTTTTCCGTGTTTTTAATACTAAATAGTGCAAAATTAATGAGTATTTTATTTAAGGAAATTTAATATAATGTATTATTGATTTTTTGTTATTAGAATTTAAGGTAATTTATTATTGATTTTTTTTGATATACAACTATTTATTACTCAATTAATTTTACAATAAATGTCAGCGTGAATGTGAATGTAATAATTTTAATTGATTGAATGATAAAACAAATAAAAATTACTGTAAAGTATGAGTCGTTAAATATTGACATGGCGGTTGAATTAATTTATAAAATTTTAATAACTTTAAATTATAATTACTAAAACGTTATATAGTAATAAATATAAACGTTATGTAGTATAGTTACTATAACTTATAACTTTTTTTATTCTAAAGTTATATATTTAGTTTTTCATTATAAAAATATAAGAATAAAAATTATTTTGTAATTATTTAGATCCTTATTTGAGATAAAATATATTTTGAAATTATTGAGACTTTTATAGAAAGGTTAATAAAACAAATCAAAATCAATTGAGATTTTGTAATTTTTGTAAACTTATTAAATAACTAAAATTTCTCAGAATTGTTTCAAATTTACTTTATAATTGTAATCATGTTAAAAATATGTTACTCGGTAGTCACGAAAATTTAATGATAAATGACAATCATAAAAAATAATGATAAAAGATAAAAATTTATTAATATAGTCAATTTTATAAATTGAATAATCTACGATTGTTTTTATAATCGGGAATAAGTTACAAAGCATTTTAAATTTGAGATTTTATATTTATTAGACTACTTAATGTGATTATTTTAAATATATGAGAATAAAGATATATTATTTACCATACATAGGTTTTAAATTTCACTTTTTTATAATTGTACATATTCAAGATCTAATTACTTTATTAACATACTCATATTTTATTATTTGTTTAATTTTTAAATATTTTAAGTATACATTTTAATATTTGACGGAAGATGTCATACATTTTAGGTTTGAAAAAAATGAGCTAATATCTCAAATAGGTTTAATAAATTGTATTTTCTAACTATGTTTAATTTCTTAATTAAAATTATATTTTTTAAACTTATAAAATTATATTTTTTATATTATAATAATATACATTAAATGTAGAAACTCTTAAGCATTTGACATGAGTTGTCATACATTTTACGCTTGGGAAAATTGACTAATATCTCAAATAGATTTAATAAATTCAAATGGGGTTTCTTAACTCATCTGAATTGACGGGTAGATGTGAACGTATATATGAGATACCAGTGATTGACAGATCATTTTAATGTATATCTTTTAACTATTTCTTTTGTTACTGCTTTATATATTTGAAGTTATAAAATTAATTGACGGGTAGATGTGAATATATCTATGAGATATCAGTTATTGATCGAAATTACGTGAATATTTATGAACTACAAAATAAGTTATATTATGTTTGATATTCCAAACACATCAATTAAATTTTGATAAATAATTATAAGTTATAAATATATTAATGTTATCTAACTGAAAAATATGATGTCATATTTAATAATTTAGTCATTGATACGTGTAATATGAATCCATGTGTTTATTGTTTTTACTTAAAGAGCTAAAATAATTTGATGTATTAGTTCTTTCATTGTTAACTATTATGTTTTTGGGATTAACATTGACTAAAATTTATTTGCATTTTGGTTAAATATATATGGTTGATTTATATAAAAGAACTTTACAAGTGATATTTAGATACATGTAATGTGAAACCTCGACCAGACCCGTGCGACAGCACGGGTTTCCTACTAGTATCTTTAAAATAGAGATTTCAAAATTTCGACGCATCAAATACATCACACACTCTCTCAAAAACACGTTAAATTATCTCAAATCTACGTAAAATCGAAATTAAAGAGTTTGTCTGGATTTCAAAATTCGAACGCTTTCATTTAAGTATTATACGAAAGTATACTTGATTTATTCCGAAAGTATATTTTCGGACTTTTTTTTTAGAAATTGAGGGTGTGGTTCACTTACACATGAATTTGGTATAAATGAGTTCGTCCGAAAATATACTTTCGAATTTGGAGAAACATTTTTGAATTTTCATATAGTGTTGCTCTACCACTTAGGGTGGAAAAGTAATCCCCAACTATTTGAGAGTTGGCCCACTTTTGAATAGTGTGAATTTCTAAGATAAAGATGATTCCGACAAGAAAACTTTACCCCATACCCATACATTTATCTTCTCACTCCTATAATTTCTAAAATATTCTCATTTTGTCCTTTTAACATATTAACTAATTTATAATTTTATTTTGTTATTGTTATTAACTTAGAATAATAAGTTGTATTCATATTCATTCGCTTCGACTATTTAAGTCCTTGTACTTTTGAGAAGCTTCTTAACTCATTGACTTAGTTGAATTATGTTTCCTTTTAAGCCGAGCAATTGGTTTTATGTCAAAATCACAAGTGTTGCTTGAGTCATAAGTTATAACACTTGTATCAAGGTTGTAAGGTTGTATGTTTTGAATCATGCATGTGTGACTCAAATCATAGAGCATCATGAAAGGTAAGATTTGGTTCTGCCTCATTTGAGTTTAATCATAGCAAGGTGTGATTTGAATCACAATTTCATTGAGTCAGATAATGAAGTATACATGACTCGAATCATGATCTCTTTCTCATATTTCCAACCTTAGATTCAATTTGACTATCTCTTTGATTCGAATCACAACTTTATGATTTGATAAAAATATTTTATCTCAGTTAGTTGAGAGAAGCATTTCCAAGAGAGCGTGTCTATTCTCTTGCACCAATTTTCATCTTTCTCTTTTTCGTCAATGAGAGTGACTGTGCCACCCTTGAGAGAAAAACTCAAAAAAGTGTGAGAAAACACATCTCTAGATTCATTGTTGTTCCTGTGTTCATGTTGAAGACAGAGAAACCCAGAGAAACTGAAAGGTTTTGATAATCAAGCGGTAGGGTTGATCATTCTTAGAACAACCACAAAAGAATCTTGAAACCCATTTTTGCCAAAAACCTTAAGAGGAATTGGAATGTGTTCTTCATTCACCGATACCCAATTCCTTGTTGATACCTTATGATTAACCTCCTAGAATATGGATATTGTGAATTTTAGTTCTGTGTGAGATTCTTTAGATATTATTCATCATCTTCAACCTTTATCAAAAACCATTATTGTGGTCCTTCAACTCTAAAGATTGAGTATGAAAGGTAGATAAAAAGTACATTGGAGAATCTAATGTTTTTCTATGAAGTTATGTTTTTATGTATCAGGTGGAAGAGTTAATTCTTGGACATTGATTTTGGTTATGTGTTGTTCCGAAAGAGAGAAGAGTGTCTCTATATTCTATTGAAGACTTTGGTGAAACCATGTGAAGGATGTCGCAGAACAAAGTTAGAAATTATCCAATTAATCGAGGCTAATGGCAATCGCTCAGACAAATCTTCGTTAGATTCGAGGGAAGAATGCTGCATAAAGGAAGTTTGGAGCAAGTTATTATGGATAACAAGATTATTTGATCAAGAATATTAATGATCTTATATGTATCAGTTGAGTATATGCATCAACACAAGGAATTGTTATTGGATTCATGTGTATGCTAATGCAGTGTGGTTATTAGCATTTGGATTGATGATAGGTCGTTGTATCAAAATACTTATATTTTAACTCTTGAAAATTGTTGAAGACTTATAAGTTATTGTTTGATCATTCTCTTAATGATAATATTGAAATACATTGGTTAGAATCCATAATAATAAGATTATATGCTTCCACTTTATGTTGTCTTAGCTTCCGCTCACCAAACTCTAATTTTCAAAATGAAAGTTTTCAAATAGTTTTTAAAAGAGGATCGCTCTATTCAACCTTTTTTCTAGACCTTTTTCAGACTTATATTCCCAATTAATAGTTTATATTTTGGCGGGCCAAATGCCTCTTGCCTTATTGAATAAGAAATAGTAAATGACTAACTATAATAATATCTCAGGTTAACTGAGTTCCACATTTTAGGGATGAGTCTCCCATCAAGCTCTTCAAATTTGTAGGCATCATGAGGTAATTTCTGACACATGCGATATGAGCCTTCCCACTTAGATTGTAGTTTTCATAAGCGAGCTCGTATGACCACCTTCCTGAGCCCGAGGCTGCCCTCTTGTATTTGTCTTAGGAGCACTTTAGAGTTGTATCTTCTTCCATCCCTCTGTTGGGAGACTTCGATACAATTGATTTCTTTTGTTTCAATATAAAGGGAGACTCGAGTTTCTTGTATGAAGGTTCAGTTACGTCTTTATTTTTTGGTGTTGGCAAGCTTTGAGAGGATATATGCTTGAGAGTTTTGTTCCCTAGGAATATATGTTTTCTCAAAAAAATTTAAACGTTCAGATAATTCACGTACCTTTTTTAGATATTTGATCAGTTTGTCCTCATTCGCCTGATACTTCCCACCTACCTAATTCGCTATCAATTGCTAGTAGCTTATAGCCTTGAGGCTTGAAGCGCCCATTTTTATGGGGAGACTCATGCCAATATTGAGGGCCCAAGATGATGTAGTATGGTGATGAAGCATTTACTATGAGGTATCTGACCTTGACTATCTTCGCGTTATCATTTAGCTCGAATACCGTTTTGAGAGTTATATGGCCATTTACCTATACCTGCTCTACATAAGAGATAGATCAAGGAGCCTTGAAACATTTGGATGGCATAAGAATCAAGTTAGAGTCTCTCAAATGTTCCCATAACAAGAGATCCGTCAAGCTTCTAGGATCAATCACTACTTGTTTTACGTCTGAATCATCATATTACATAGTGAAGAAGACCATGATGTTATTGTTATAATGAATGATGTTGACGACATCTTTACTAAAAAGGTGCTTTTGGACCCTTTTCCAAGTTTACTTCAGGGCTGGAGGGTACGTTGCTCGTCGTCAGAACCTGTCGGGCATACTTACGGCAGGAAGAACTAGTTTCTCCATCTCCATCAAACTCTTCAGCTACGGCGTTAACAACCAGTAGGTGTTGCAGAGCCTCGGTTTGCCACCATGTTAATAAAGGTGACTAAGGCGGTTGATGAATGGAAATAGGTGTGGTACAAGTCAATTTTACTAGGCTCGCGGTGGGCGCCAACTTGTACTTGATAAAAAGTACAACGAGAGACAATCCCAAATGGTGTAGGGTTGTCTAAGGGTTTAGGTTATTTAACTGAACTTAAGGGTAGCTCACATAGTGTTGTGAGAATTTTGTATATGGTTTTCTCGAGAGTGATTGGAGATCCCTTCCTCATTTTGGGCTTAGAGAGCCATGAGGAGTTTTACCCTAGCCACCCATTAGAAACGTGGAGCAGAGAGGACTTGTTCTTTTCTTGAATCATGGGATGATGATTTTTTGTTGACTGACTTCTTCAGCCAACTACTCCAGGAACACGTCACCAACCATATTTATTAATTTGATGGGTGATGAAGCCAATCCAAATGGCCCAAACTCAATTTGTATGACTCACGAAACATTCTAACAACGAGTGTCCTTGCTTCGGGCGACTTATGGTGTTGTCCAGATGATCATGCAACGCCAATGTGCTTGACTTGTTTTAATTTCTTATGGACTATATTTTTTTAAGCCTAGCCTCGTAAGATTATTGTAATAAAATGATGAAGATATTGTTGTGATTGTTCGCGGAAGTTTTTATTTTTTTTAACTTATGTGATTAATATCTTATTAATTATAAGTTAATATTTTAAAAATTTAAATCATCAACTTTTAACAACAATTTAATGTTTTTTCTTTTTTTACACAACAATTTAATGTTAAATATATATTTTTAAATGTGAAGAAATATATTTCAAAATTTAATCTAACATAGAATGCACTAAGCTACATGTCACATTACAACTTGTCACATTAGCCTTATTTAAGGTAATAGATCTAATTAAAGACCAAAATAAAAAATATAAAAAAATAGATATAATTCTTAAAATTGAAAAGTTAAGAACAAAAATTTCATATTGAAAAATATCAGATCTAAATACAACTGTCAAAAACAAATTAAAATGGGCAGTTAAAGAAAAAATCAAAAGCATTTTCAAACCATAAACCTTTTCCAAAAAAGAGAAGTCTGGTCTAATTTTCCTTGCCATTTATGGCGGTAAACTCGCTTAACGGCTAAGACTCTCGATCCTCGAAATTCTCTCTTCTCTCCTCTATTTTTTTCCCAACTCACTTACTCACTCTCCTTTTTCTCCTCAAAATTCCCAGAAAGAATATTTCCTCTTTTTTTTAATCACTTTCTTTCTAAATTATTACAATATTAAATTTCTATCTATATATACATATTTCAAAATATTGATTCAGATTAATCTAACGACGACCATCAAATCTCATAAACCAAACCGAATAACGGAACCTAACCCTAATTTATCTCTTCGTCGTCGTTGTTTTTCTTCCATCAGATCCATAACTTTACAACCCTCTCCTTCTAGATCTCGTCTCACGCGCCTTCAACACTGGACCACGCGCCTGTAACCGCCTCTATCATGGTCGTTAGCGGAGCCAAATCCCTGAAGCGCGTGAAGAAGAGAGTCACCGCCGATCACCACGATTTTTTTACGTTCCCTTCACCATCCCTCGCCGCCTCGGAAAGCTTCTCAATCGGTCCATTCCGCTCCAACATCCGTTCGTTTCTCACGAAGTACGCGCTCCTCCCGCCGCCTTCGGCGCTGTTCCCACACCTTCTGACGTGGCAGATCCTCTTCCGTGTAGGTGAGATCACCGAAGGCTCTGAATCTGGACCGGCGGTAGTGTGCCTCGACGTTGTGGAAGAGGACGTGGCCAGATCTAGATCCGTTTACTGCGATCAGTGCCGAGTTTTCGGTGAGTTGAATCGCCAGTTATTGACTCGGTTCGGTTTTACGTGAATCACTTTGGTTTCATCGGTTTTTTACCGGTTTCTAACCGGTTGCCGGTTCACCTACTTTTTTAAAACAAAAAACCAACTACTCTTTCCTATAATAGGAGAAAATATGCGTTATCCATACTCATTATAATAATAATTTTGAGTGATAATCATCAATGTTATGATGTGTTTAGTTTTAATAATCTCTTAATCGAGTACTAATAATATTCATTTAATGAATTAGTAAGTTTAAATAAAATATGATAAATTAGTGAACTGCGAGTTATTGGCGATGTACGGTGACGATTAGATTGAGAGATAATTGGATTTTAGAAAAAGAGGATAAAAATGGGATTTCGGTGGGTGGGTGGGTGGTGGGTCCTCTAACAAGTTAGACACGTGGAAGAGTAAATGAGTGCCACGTATTCATTTTTTGAAAATTTGGTTCAGTATGTTTTTTTGTTGTCTATGTTGCGTGACAGGTATGATTATTGTGTTGTTGTCGTTATTATTGTGCTAAAAAAATGTTATTGTTGTGTGTCCAACTTTTCTTTCTCTATTTGGATTTTGATTTTGCTTAGTCAGCACTGTCGTGTTTCGCACGATATTGACCACTAAATCCTCTTTCTTGTTATTAATTATAATAATTATTAATAATTATTAATAATTATAATTATTAATTAATTGGCTAATTGTCTGATTGAATTTTATACGTTAATTGTTTCCATTTTATAATTCTTTTATTTTGCTTAATTTTTCATTGCAGTATTTTGCTAAACTATACAATTCTTGTTTTGAAACATTCATATTTTCTTGTTCACATTGAAACATAGCATATCAATAGACAGCTTCGATTTGTTTATAAATAAATAAAAACAGTTTTATTGACTAAAATATGAATGGAATGTTTTTTTTTACATGTTTTTTACTTCATATAAATAGTTTATATAAAAAAATTTCCTACTTTTTTTTGTTTCCTTTTAATTTAATTTATTTTATTATTCTAAGCTATTTTTTTAAAAACTTATAGGTTGGAGCGGCAACCCAGTGTGCGGGAAACGCTACCATTTCATAATCAAAGCTAATGGGGGATCAATTGGTGGATACCACAAACCGTGTATGTGTTGCGGAGACAGTTTGCATTTGTCAGAATCCAAGTGAGTATTTCTTCTGCCACAAGCAGGATTTTTCTCCATTTCATGGAATTGTCAGCTGTTAGATTTTCTTTTTTATTGATTGTTACTTTGTTTTATCCATCTCCAAAGCGAGATCATAAAGGGGTGATAAATTATACAGCCAACTACCCCTCAATAGGGATGTAATTTTATACGAATAGGGAGCTAAGTTCAACATTAATATTTATCTTTGAAACGAGGTCAAGGTTGCAATTAATTAATATTTTGTTGATGAAATATAAGAATGAGAGGTTTATTATGGGAGCTTATTTAGTAAAAAATAGTTAGGGGTATTGGATTGGAGAAAGTGCTGCTTATTGGGAGATTAAGTTTGAAAAGGCATTATATGTTCTGATATGATACCCACTTAAAAAATCCTGATAAAGGTGAAGGGTTGATGGTGCCCTTATCATGAGCTTTTTATGCCCAGCCTAAGTAGTACACTGTTGATGATGCTCTTATCATGAGCGTTTAATACCCAACCTAAATATTAGAATAGGTTGCTGCTGTTTTCTTTCTTCTGTTGTCATTTATTATTACCAATTCACTTGCTGTTTCCTTAACTGTAGATTCAAATATTGGAAACCCAATTCCCAAAATTAGTCATTCCTCGTTTTCAAAGCTAATATGGCTGATTACTGAAATGAAATGTTTGTTAGTCTGGGGATGAGAAAACTCACCTAACCAACAATATTTCTGAATGCCTCCTCACTCTCCCCTCTTTCTCCCCATGAATGCACTTTATATTCTAACTAATTGGCCTCCTCGACAATGACATATTCAGCCCCTCTATTGGGCTAAAGCCCAAATCCAGTATCCTATCAGGCTATCACTCTCCCCCTCTCCCCGTTTATTCAATTTACTGCAAGTGATGTAGTTATTTAGATTGAAATTTCTCCTCATGCTACAAGAGAGGGTAATATCCTTTTGTTTTTATCAATGCATGTCTGGATACCTTACATATTTTGCAAATAAAAAAAAAACCAAGAATAATCGAAATGATATTAGAAATAGCGTAGGTTGGATGCAGTACCTGATTTTACATTTTGGTTGATCTGTTATATCTTCAGGTGTAAGTCATGCAATCATGTAACAACCAGTGATGATGTTGAAGAATGGGTATACCACCAACTAGAGAATACAAGTCATCTTTTACATGGTGTAGTCCATGCAAATGGTTATGGGCACCTTCTCCGGGTTAATGGCAGAGAAGGGGGGTCGAGATTTCTTTCTGGTTGCCATATTATGGATTTCTGGGATCGCCTATGCAAGACACTTGGAGTTAGGTTAGGATTCTTGATTGCAGCTACTAGTCAGTAACTGCTATTTTTTCTGACCTAGTACTTCTGTTTAGTAGTGGAGTAATTTCTGACCTAATACTTTTAGTATGAAATTTTTCAAGTTTATGATGCCTGTCACTAACTTGCAGTGACATAGGAAAGATTGATCTAGAAGTTTTTCTTAAAAACTAATGATCGTTCGAATTAAACATGATATCATATATTCAATATATTGGACACTTAGGTTTCGAGTATGTTGAAATGAAGCATATCAACATTCTTGAAATGGGTGAACATTGCTTAGGTTTTTTCTACTTGTGTTATAAGTATATGGCTTTGAGTTAAACTCTTCTGTTTGTTTGCATTTGAACATTGGCAGAAAAGTTAGTGTGATGGATGTTTCAAAGAAATACGGGCTAGAGTATCGCTTGCTCCATGCCATTATGAAGAGACATCCGTGGTATGGTGAGTGGGGATATAATTTTGGCTCCGGTAGCTATTGTCTCACGAAGGAAGCACATAAGTCTGCTGTTGACAACCTATCCAATCTACCCCTGTCCATCTTTCTCTCCCATGAACAAAAGCCCCACTCACGTGTGCAGGATATGATCTTGTATTACCAGTCTTTGTCAGAGCATGAGCTTGTAAATATGAGGGACCTATTTTGTTTTTTGATGGGTTTGATGCACAGTGCTCGCAAGAATGCCTCTAAGTCTGATGACGTAACCTGCAAGAAGCGTCGGTTTGATGCTTCTGGATTATCAAGTTCTTGGGGGAAGAGTGACATTGAACGTGTGGAGGAAGCCATGCTCAGAGTGCTGCGCGCAGTGTCTGGGTCTAATTGGGTGAGCCGCCGTGCTCTTAGGGGTGCTGTTTGCAAGGTGGCGTCTCCAGAGCTTCTTGATTATTGCCTTGCTGAACTGGGAGGGAAAGTGGTGTATGGTGGCACTGTTAACAGCAGACGCAATCCTGAAACTGGAGTTGATGAATTCAGGTTAGTCTTCGATTTGTATGTTGTGTTTTATCTTCTATCCCTTTCAGTATGACTGTCTAAAAGGATGTCATACGAGCTGGCTCAGAATGAAGCCCGTGATATAAATGCAATCTGTCAGTTTGTATGGTTTTGATAAGTTATTTAGTTATCAGTTACATTGCTCAGCTTTACACTTTTCAATCCATTTGCTGATATTATAAATTGATTTTAATATGATCAATAAATTTTTACATTTAATGGTAAAATAAAAAACAAAATAAGGGTTATGTCTATATCCTTATCCTGTTCGATGGACAGTACTCGCACTGTCTCAAGTAGTTGTATGTATGTCTATATCCTTATCCTATTCGGCTCTATCTAATCAAGGCCAAACTACCCTTAAGAATAAGGCTTTATGTACTACTTATAATGTGGTCACTTTCTTGATTTTCAAATAGAAATTATTTTTGTATAATTTTTTTGAAATTTGATAATGAATTTAACTTTCATATATTTTGTGTGCCTTAATTTTCTGAAATTAAATTAAAATATAGGTAAAGGAAATGGGTTGAAGATTGAGATGACAAGTTCAGAGCCTACAATTCAGCTTTTACATGTCATACGATAGGATTTAATAGATAAAAGATGTATGCATGATTTAATAGATAATTGATGTATGCCCTGAAATAGTGGATATTCTTCTCAAAACACTGTTATGTCTTAGTGTTATTTGGAAAATTCTCTTCCTGGTGCTTTTAATTCTTTGGAATGTGAATATCCTTATGTCATTTAAATCAGTTCTGATATTATTGTGTTCTATTTGTTTCAGAATTGATGCGACAAGCTTCGATGGGTTTATGGCCAACAGTAATTCTTCAGGCTCAAAGTGTCCATCTGAAGAGAATCTCCTGCAATGCTTGAGATATTTATACGAGTCTTTGCTTCATCCTCGGATGATGCTAAACTATGTCGAAGAAGATACAAAAACGCTTGCAATGAGCTCAGCTCAGAAACTTCTTGACTGCAAGCAATTAATAAAAGATTATTGTACTGAGATGTTGCCAGTGTCAGATTTGTATAAAATACGCATCTCATGTCAGGTTGAGCTAGTTGATCAATCTGAAGATTCCGCAGCTAGAACTCCTCCTGAAATAATTGTGCTGCCCACAAATGCGACAGTATCTGACCTTAAGATTGAAGCGGCAAATGTATTTCAAGACGTATATCTAATGTTTAGAAGATTTCAAGTTGATGAACTACTTGGCTACAGAGGTGTGGACGATTCCACCCAAGTCAAGCACTTGTTAAAACCAAATGAAGTGGTTTGTATCCGAGGAAGATGCTCCGGGAAGAATGGGGTGAGCAAGTTTCGAATGGAACGGGGACTTGAGAGATGGACTGTGGAGTGCAGCTGTGGGGCTAAGGACGATGATGGAGAGAGAATGATGGCTTGTGATACATGTGGAGTGTGGCGGCACACCAGGTGTTCTGGCATTCCTGATATTGCACCTGTTCCAGCACGTTTTGTTTGCCAGAGATGCCAAAATTGCGACTCAAAGCCTATATCTGGTGGGCACTTAAAAGATGAGACTGTGACTAGTGTTAGTACCCCTAGAAGTAGTTTCTTTGGCAATGGTGTGCCAGTGCTTTCTGATCGTTAGGGCATTGATTAGATGTGTTGTATATAAGGCTTTAATTTTCTTTTATTTTGCTCTGGCCTGAAAGAACCTGTAGATAAAATATAGGCATTGGTGGGACATGTCATGTCTTGTTCATCTTTCAGGTTCTGCTTTCGTTTGTTTATTTTGTATATACAACAAACAGGTGGAGGGAAGAAAAAAAAATCTAACTTAAATTGCTTATAATAGTAACTTATCCAGTGCTGTATTTGAGATAATTGTGTAAGAACTAATACCTCAGCAACATATCTGTGAGACAATTGGATATGATCTTTGTGAGAGATCAAATATGTCCCTAAAGAAAATAACCTATAGTAGAAAAATTGCGTAGATTAGCAAGTTATTTTTTACCATATATAGATTCATAATTATTAGAAACTAGTCAATGGATTCTTAGATCCACTGAGTTCTGATTTTATAGTTACTGCTAGAGCTGATTTTATTGATCTAAATGAATTAGTTATAACTAGAGTTTTTTTGTAGAGATGAATAATGGAAATGAAAATAAGTCGTGACAGTTAGAAAACAAATACATCCCACCATGCTCTCGTTACCGTGGCCATCACACTTTTTTTAGGGGTTTGCACTTTCTACCCTTATATACTTATATGTTTTTCATACGCCCATCACGCCACTATGAAAAGTCACGGATGTCTTTGAAGTTCGGATGCATCTTTTTAAGTTATTTTTTAGATCAATTTGGAGAGGCATCTCTATTATGTTAAAATTTAATTCGGAGATGCATCTCCTTATGCATAAAAGATAGAGTAATGCTATTTAGTACGAAGGAATTTGAAGAAGAAATGCAAGAATGAATATGTGTCACTATTTTAGTGGGGAATTTTAAATTAATTTTAAATTTAACTTCCATTTTAATAGGGATCATGGGGTTGTGGTGATAATGGATGGTTGGGATTTATTCTTACATTTCTTGTTTTTCTATTTTCTTACTAATAAGCATTTTCCTAAAAGATATGTTCGAAGATGTATCTCTGTGTACACAATTTATTAAAAAATTAGAGGGTGGTCTCAAGATGCTTTTGTTTCATATCATCGTTTCAGGCCTTCTCTCTTCCTCCATTATTTTAAAAAGTTATCAAAATAAAACATTTGAGCTCTACAACATTGAACCTTCTCATCCATTCATTCAAGCGTCTACATTGAAACTTCTCCTCGTTTCCAACATCTCAAACATTCAAGCTACTTTTCATCATTTTGATTAGGTAAGTATATCAAAATTTTTATCTCTTTATTTTTTTGATTTGTAGTTAGTTGTTTAGGTTACATTAACTGTATTAGGTACGATAGGCAAAAGTATAAACGAATTTGACAGGCTAGAAGAACATGCATTGAGGTATTTTTGGAGGGTTAGGGCAGAAATGACATATCTGCTATAGATGAGAATTGGAGGTTTGTTTTAAGATGCATCTCTGGATTTGCATCTGTACTGTTTCACAGATGCATCTCTGGATTAGACTAAGAAAAAAACTTGGTTGCTTTTGTAGAATTCCTAGATTTGTCCTGACATGTTATTATTCGATGTGTCTGTTTGTAACACAAACAATGACTAAAAATAACACTGGTAGAATTAGACTCGGGCGCATGTCCTAAACCGCGTCGGTACGAGTTAATGGTAACTTATTTGATGGTTTACAGCACTGCAACTTGCGGTAATTTAGTGTAAATAATATTTTTATAATTCATTTGGTACACTTGTTGTTAATATTGTTACATTTTTTGGGATGAATCATCTCCCACTTCTCTTGCATCACCTAGTGGGAATATGCTTCTAGCTACATTGAGGACGGACCACGTGTTATCACATTTGTTTTGTATAATGGGAATAGTGAGGTCGAGCCATTCAGAGTGTATCTTGACCATCATGTACCAGATGACATTTTCTTCTACCTATACGAGGGTCACCGTGAGACACGTCAGTTTGACGTCATTTCTTTATACTCTGGATTGCTAACATGTGGGTCATCTCTTATGTATTCTTATCTTCCTGAGTGAGTGATGCACTAGTTTGACTACTTGCAAATTATTTTGAGACGTCCCTATGAGTATGTTCCTTCCGACATCTGTCGCAGAGATCTTGCTGCGATAGTGGATGATTTTGAGAGTCACTTAGTACTAGAGGAGTATCACATGGTGTCAACTTCTGTACATTGGGCTTTGAAGATGACTACATGACAAGGTTCTATAGAGTGTCACACCTTATCATGAGTGTATCTTGACCTTCATGTACCAGATGACATTTTCTTCTGCCTATAGGGTCACCGTGAGATGCGTCATTTTGACGTCATTTCCTTATACTCCATATGGCTAATATGTGGTTCATCTCTTATGTATTCTTATCTTTTTGAGTGAGTGATGCATTAGTTAGACTACTTGCAGACTATTTTGAGACCTCCCTATTAGTTTGTTCCTCCCGGCATCTGTCGTAGAGATCTTGATGCGATAGTGGGTGATTTTGAGAGTCACTTAGTACTTGAGGAGTATCGCATGGTGCCAGCTTCCTTACAATGGCTTATGAAGATGGCTACATGACATGGTTCTATAGAGTGTCACACTTTATCATAACACCAAATGCTCCTAGAAGACCACCTAGGCCAGCTAATCAGGAAGTACTAGAGGCTAGGGATGACCACACCGAGAGCGTGTCGGCGGTCTATCATCGTGTTGTGGAGATGAGTACAGGAGGCATATAGGCATGACTCTTTGAGTATGGCAGTCCCCAGCTAGCCCTCGTGGAGAACATAATTTTCGAGTTTTATGCAAAAAAATTGTGATATGGTTGAACTGAAATGAATAGAATTGGAGTTCTGTAACTCCGATCTAATTGTGATCGATTGTGTTTGAAAGAGGGTTTAAAGAACTTTTAAATTGGAGAGTTTCCTAATTTTATCATAAGTCTATAATATTTGGTGCTATTGTGAAGTGAGACAATTTTAGAGTTAAGTCCAGAGTTTTGAGAAACCCTTTAGCAATTTAAGGAATTGAATATATTTATAAATAACTTTAATTTGAGTTATTTGATGAGTTAGAGTTGAGTTTTATGTGTTTTAGAGTCGAGTTGAATCAATAGGAGTTGAGTTTTGAGTTATTTGATGTTTTAGAGTTGAGTTTGATATGTTTAGAGTTGTGTGAGTTAAATGAGTTGAGTTTTTGAGTCATATGATATGTTTAGAGTTGATTTGAAGAGTAAATAAGTTAAGGTTAGAGTATGTCTTGTGACTCTTTAATTTTGAATAAAAAGTGAAAGAGTTAATTGTGAGCTCTGTTGAGTTCTGAGTAAACCTTGCTTAGTGTTGGTGGTTGTTGATGTTGTTTTTACCCTATTGATGAGCATTGTTGAGAAATTATATATTTAACTATTATGCAGAGTTATAATGAAATTGTTGTGTTATATTGAGATGTGTGGTTCATAGAGGAACCACTATTGTGGCCTTATATCAGCGATGCTTATATATTACGTGGAATTATGTCAAGGTGCTTGATTCAGAGAGGAGCCATTTGATATGGCCTTATATTGCCGATGTATGGACTTCGATCCAATGACTAGTTATTGGTTCAAAAAGAGGAATTAATGTTGAGTTTGGGACTTCAGTGTGATGACAAGTCTTAGGTTTAGAGGGGGATCTAAGACGAGTTTTAGTGTTGGAAATTAAGACGAGTATTACATTTGTATTGTTTGTCGCATTCATGTATCATGTATATCAAAGATAGGTGTACGAACTTTGGTCTAGTGACGAGTTTCTGGTTCAGAGAGGGGAACATTGACAAGTCTGGGACTTTGGTCCTATGTAGGGTCCAGGTTCAGAGAGAAGACTTGTGACGAGTTCTGGTTTATACAGGGGACTAGTGACGGGATTAATCAGTAACATAATTATGATATCCAAAAACCTTGGTACCACATGCATTGGAGTAAAGGAGATGAATGTGTTGCATACATAACCGCATTTGTGATCGATTATTGTTGTGAATGATCTATGAGATTGATGAATGATATTATTGAGTTAGCCTTGTCGTGTTATGCACCATTAACATTTACGAAATTATTTTCACTGCTTGTTTGTTTTCTGTGTTGTTCTTTACCCATGTGGTAGAGATAATCAGGTAGAGAAGCCTTATCTGCTATTGAGTTGGAGGATGGCGTAGTGGCCTTTTTAGTGGTTTATGGCTTTTGAGTTTATTTTAATTTTTGTCTCGTTCTAATAGTGTAATATTGAGATGAGTTATCTTTTATTTTGTGTTTCTAAAAGTTGTTGAACTAATTTCTTAATGTTTTAAAATGAAGTTCATTTTATTTATAAGACAATTAAAGTTGTGTTGAAATTTATTTCCGCTGCTATAATATGATTTGAGAAAGATGTTTAAGCTGAGTAAATGTGACACACTTTAGAGTAAACTGATCCGCTTTATTTTATAAATTAAGTGGTTGGGGTTTAGGGTGGTATATTTAAGCCTTATGATAAGGCGAGAGTATAAATGTTGAATTGATAAAATATGTTGATGACTTATGATAAAGCAAGAATATAAAGTATAATCTATGATGTTTGATGTGATCAAATGTTTAATATGTGATGTTTGATGTGATACAATGTTATATTATTGGTTAATGATTTGTTGTGCATTCTAAGACTATTGGAGCGGTTGGGACTCGAATAAGCGAGTTTTGGACCTGTTCAATCGAGAAAAAGTCAAAAATAATTTCGAGAAAAATCAGAAATTGCGAAAAATGTGATCAGGGTCGCTTGGTGGAGCCATGACGGTGAGATCACACCCGAACGGCGTCGGCGAATCATAACTTTGCGGAGGATCATGCTAAAACGAAGGCGGTGGTTGGCTGCACCGGAATAGGAGCGCAATGGGCCGGAACAACGACAACGACGCAGGTGGGATCGGCAGCGGCGGGTTTCACGGTCCTATTCAACAAATTTTGAGTCATTTTCGATTTCGTGTGTTATGTATTATTTCTTGTGTTTTAAGAGCTTTCCAATTCATTTTGCAAATGGGTTTTAGGAAACCCTTGTCAAATGGAAGTGAGACATTTTAGAATTAAGACAAGAGTTGTGAGAAACCCTTATAGTGATTTAAGGAGTTTGAGTTATTTTCTAAATTTAGAGTTATTTGAAATGTTTTGAGTTGTGTTTTAAATGTTTAGAGTTGAGTTTGAGTTATTGATGTGTTTAGAGTTGAAGTTGATATGTTTAGAGTTGAGTTTGAGAATTAAATGAATTGTGTTTGAGTTATCGATATGTCTAGAGTTGAGTGAGATTTAAATGAGTTGAGTTAGGGTTGTTCTTGAGATCTTAAGGGATATGCCTGTAACCCTTAATCTATGAATAAAAGTTTTTAAAGTTAATTGTGAGTTCTATGAACATGTCTCGTTGAATATTGATGGTTGATGTTGTTTGGGTGTTGTTGATGAGTATTGTCGAGACAATAATTATTTAATTATTATGCTGAGTTATGATAAAAAATGTCGAGTTATGCTTATATGTTTGATTCAGAGTAGAACCATCGTTGTAGCCTTGTATTGACGATGTTCATGTCGAGTTTTAGGTTCAGAGAGGAACCAATGATGAGCATTAGAGTTGGAGGTTTAAGAAGAGAATTGAGTTTGTTTGTCGCATTCATGCTTCATGTATATCAGAATTAGGTAGGACTTTATCTAGTGACGAGTAGGACTTCAGTCAAGTGACGAGTTTCAGGTTCAGAGAGGAACCAATTACGAGTTTCAGGTTCGGAGAGGAACCAGTGACAAGTGGATTAATCAGTAACATACCTCTGATATCCAAAACCTTGGTATCACATGCATTGGAGTAGAGGAGATGAATACATTGCATGCATGATTGCGTTTGTGAATGGTTATTTTTGTGGATGAATTGCATGATTGATTATCTATGCTAATTGTACTATCTTGTTGTTTTATACACCGTTAACATATATGAATGTATTCTCACCCCTATTTATTCTATATGTTGTCTTTACGCCAGTGGTGCGTCTACTCAGGTAGACGAGCTTTAGTTGTTGCTTCTGTTGGCGAATGGCATAATTGGTCTTCTTCGCTATTTATCATTTCTTAGTTTATTTAGTTTCCGTGTGTCCCTTTAATAGTGTAACACTGGGATGAGAATATTATTTTCTCTTTTGTGCTCTGAAAGTTGTTGAACTATTTATTTTATGATTTAAAATGAAGTTGGTTTTATTTAATAAAACAATTAAAGTTGTGTTGAGATTTATTTTCGCTGCTCTAATATGATTTGAGAAAGATGTTATATTGAGAAAATGTGACACCCTTTTTGAATAAATTAATCTGCTTTATTATATAAATTAAGTCTTTTGGGGTTCGAGTGTTACAGGGGACCCCAAAAATGACAAAAAAATAGTTCAAAAGAGTGCTGTGTGCGTGTGCAAGTTTAGGTATAAAGTGTACGACATAGATGAGTGCAATCCGTGAGACTTTCTCATACATTAGGAAAAACGAAAAATAAGAAACATTTTTATTTATCAAGAAGGTGTTATATTATTGTAAAAAAAGTTTCAATGAGTGGTTGTTAAGATGTTCTAACCTAAGATTCCACAAGGGGTGAGTGTTATTAGATATATAAGACATAGAATTTGTATTGACAAAAGAAATACAAAGAAAAGAGCTCTTATTTTAGGAAACAAAATCAGCCTAGAACTAGTATACTAGGAAGTAGTTGTAGAGATGTGGGGAAACTCATATAGACCATCTAGTAAAACACACACCCTTGAAGTAGCACATCATCAGTGTCCTAATATTTTACAAGATTGTTATTAGAAGTGAATACAAAATACACATTGATGTCATGAGCAAACTGACTCACAATAATGAGGATTTTGTTAATGGATGGAAAATGGAGAAGATTAAGAAGGAAAAATGACATGTGTGGTTGTCTGGAATAGGGAAAATGAATGGGACAAATATAATTTATAATCAAACATTGACCATTCTTTATGTATATATGATCATAACCTTCATATGGAGTAATTTGTTGTAGATTCTTATGTTGATCAATTGACTCCAAACACAATGGGGTGAATTGTGATATTAAAAAGCAATTTATAAAAACTAATTTTGAAAGCGTTTATGTTAATATATAAAAAAAGGAAAGACACACAACAAAAATAAAATAAATAATAGTAGAAATGTTTCTATTCACAAAAAATGATGTATAATGAAAAGAAGAGAAGCCTCCTTTATATCGGAGAAAATCTTACTAAAAAAAGAAACAATCCATTAGCACTTTAAATGATTTAATTAATTAATTAATTGTATGTGATAATCGATTAACAAACCAAATTTTGAGTTTTGACATCACCTAATTGATTAAGAGACATTACAAAGTTAGAAGCCCTTATTCAATTAACCAATGTAAAAGACCTTTCTAATTGATTAATCAAACTTGAAACCAATTAGGCTCGTGCTCATAAAGGCTATACGAGATTTTATTAAAATATAAAAGAGTTTTGAAAATTATTTTGTGTGTGTGCATTACCTTAGTACCTCAAGAGCTACTCTTGTTCCTTTTACAATTAACTAATCAAAACTTGGTAAAATCCTAAGTGCATGACCTGATGAGCTTTAACACTTTCACATCTTTCACAACTTTAACATTACAACTTTAAGACTTCAAGTTCCTATGCTTGATGAAGCTTTATCTAGTACCTTAAACTAAAAATTGGTATATTTGAAAGATAAGGCTTGTGGTATCTTGTTTGGATGCCATCACCAGGAATCACCAAATAGTTGCAATCAAATCCCCGTTTGATAATTGTCACCAATAACTTCTTGAATCATTAAGACAGACATCGTTTTACTTTTGGAGTTTTCATATTTTACACTTCTTGAAAGTTACCATCGTCAAAACTAAAGGATGGTTATACCTGCACATCACAGAGATCCACATCTTATAATCATCTGTCATATGAAGAGAGGCATCAAATTCAGAAAACCGAGGGGTTGATAAAGAGAGAAAATTATTAGCAACACGTGCAATAGGTCGATTATTGATCATGTTGGAGGATGTGGCTGGTAGGCCAGTCTAAACCCAGTGTGACGAGGTTGTGAATTGCTAAAATTTAAGGTAGATGAGAGATATCCATTGTAACCTAAAAAATAGGTTTATTTACATAGAGAGAACCATTGTGTAAGGGTTGAAAGCTTTGAATAATCCTGAGCCAATGGTTGAAAAAAATGTGACCAAATTTGGAGCACACGTGGCAGTGAACTTTTAGAATTGCAACCTCCCCTACCACAATTTCCACGAACTTTAAAATACTTGTAATTAGATTGTGTTAAATACAAAGGAGAGGAGTCCTTAGGTGAAGAATGTGAGGTGTCAATACTAGACAGTGTGAGATTAAGAGAGGTGGTCTCAATCAATGTGTCCTTCTTATAAAATCACATCAATGTAATGAAAAAAAAGAATGAGATCTTAAGTTAATGTCAAGACATTCACATTTTTGTGAATTCAAAGGAGATTCACTTTTATCTTCGTACCTTCAAGCTTGTTTTAGCAAAGTTCAACACGAAGATGACAGGCTTCCGCACATGTCTATTTTTGAAAATAGTTGAACAATTTGTTCCATAGCTCATGGGCATGAGAGCAACCAAGAATACGATACATTATTTTGCATAATGACATGGATTGTAAACACGTTTTGAGAATCTAATCACAAGATCACCTGAGAGATACACATGACTCATTGATCAATTGGAGGGATCCTTGTCATTTAGAAATTTATCGAAATACTTGGACATGCAATGAATTCAGTAATATCGCGTGCATTGATACAATACTCTAATTGTTGATGCCATAAATGAAAGTTATCTTCAGTGAGTTTCTCTGAGATTTTTAGAAAGAATTGAAGCAGGGAACAAGTTTCACTAACAAATAAATAAGTTAGTTGCTATGACGGGGAACTTCCACTTTGTGACAAATTTGGTTTTGACGGAGGTGGAGTGAGATCTGCCATGGATCAAACTAGATTTGTAACACCATATTATATTAGAGGAAATGATAAACTATATATGATTTGTAATCCTGATTATCTGCTTTTCATTAAACAATTACAAAGGTGCACTTATATAGTTGGATAAAAGAATTATTATACTAGGCTGTAATTGCCAACTATGACAACTGCCAATTATTAAATAACTTATTTTACAAGTTAGTGTGCAAGGGATTAAGTAAGATACAAATCATCATATTGTATGCTAAGGTGCATATGATCTCTTCTAAAGTGAATCATCGTTTTTTTTTGTCGTGGTGCAATGTTGTTTGTTTTTTATCTTACTATGATATTCGTTTGATTCAGATTGGCACATAGGCGGTTCTAGGGCCCGTCTAGGTGGGAAAATGCCCAGGCTCGGGTCCAATATATGTACACCACTCTTAGGCATTTAAACAATGTACACCACTTTTAGCCTTAGGCACTAAAATAATTACACCACTCAATTGCTTATACTTATATTTACACTATCCTTTATGTAATAATTACCATTGACAACTCCATATAACTGTAGAGGCAGACCTTTCTATCATTATATGGGGCAACACATTACAAATTTAACTAAGATCATATTCATTTTTATGGAAAGTGAGAATTTTTCTTGTCACATTACAAATATTTATCACAATCAAATTGTGATAAAATAAAATTTTATTTATTTTATCGCCGTAAAAGTGTAGTTAATATACACAGAAGTATGAGTGATAAAATGAACCCAATCAGTTATTCATGTCAATTTTTTATGCATTATTTTGTAAGAGTGGTAGAATGAATCCAACCGGCTAAGCATGTCAAACTTGTTTGCATTATTTTGTATGATGAATCAAGATTTTAGTCTTGAAATCTCTAATAAGTCAACCTGTCATTTTGTTGTGGGCGCGATTAATATAAATTTTTGTAATTTTAAAACTTTAGAGGTATAATGCTCACATGCCCTCTCTGCTTCACCTTAAACCCTAAACCTGGAGAATATTTTAAACACATATACTAATTATGTCTATTTTGCCCCGTTTTTTGCTGAACGCATATGCTCGTCTGCCTCCTAATTCTAAAAAAAAAACATAAGATTGAGTTATGTAAAACTCAACTTAATGCAACTTAATTGATATGAACCACGATTATTATATCTTTTTTCAAACAAAATGCTAAAATCCTTACACAAAATTATATGCACTCTTGTTCCACAAAACTAAGTCTCATAAAGGACATATGCCTCGTAATTTTATTTAACACGCTATTGTAAGGTTATGTTTCATCTTTTTATTTTAAACTATATTTTTGTTGACAAAATGACGAGTCTATTTTATTTTGATTGATGACTATTTATATATTATATACAATGCGAATTTACGGTTTTTAAATTTTTGCCCAGACTTTATAATTTTTCTGGCTCCGCCACCGGATTGGCAGATCAACTTCCATCAACTTTGCAAATTTTGAGTATAACCACTTTCATTTATCACATTTATAGGTCATATAAATTTTATTTAATAGATTAATTAAGTTTATACAGAAATAGAAGGCAAACAGGGATCAAGCTACGCTGCTATTCTATTTTGAATGGAAAAATCAATCCTCTTAAAAACTATATCCATATACCTATATGAGATAGAACATTTTTATTCATAAGCTTTTAGACTCTATATAAAAGATCTACTGCTTCTGGTGCTAGGAAATAAAAAATGTCAAAGGCAAATGATATGAAAACAAGTTGATTATTGAAACACGTTTTCTCATGTTTGACCATATTACTTGAAGCGACTTTGAGAGATTTTTGTCCAACAGTAAGACCTCCAGTCTTCAATCCCCCTAGTGGAGAAACTCATGTCAAGTCCACACAACCATGTTTCCCTCCTATTCATCCGTACACCAGAACATCTGACAGCCTCAATGTCGATCTCTCCTCACATGGGTTATTGTCAAGAAATTAACAGACCCATCTTTTTCCTATTTTTTTACTATTATTAATTTGGATGTCTTGATTTTATTAGCATTTTTGTTATGTTTTTATTTAATAGATTAATAAAGTTTATACATAAATAAAAGACAAACAGGGAACAAGCTACGCTACTATCCTTTTTTGAATGGCAAAACCAATCCTCTTAAAAACTAAATTCATAGACCTATATGAGATAGAACATTGTTATTCATAAGCTTTTAGACTCTATATAAAAGATCTACTGCTTCTGGTGCTAGGAAATAAAAAATATCAAAGGCAAATGATATGAAAACAAGTTGATTGTCGGGACACGCTTTCTCATGTTTGACCATTTTACTTGAAGCGACTTTGAGAGCTTCTTGTCCCACAGTAAGACTTCCAGTCTTCAATCCCACTAGTGGAGAAACTCCAGTCAAGTCCACACAAACATGTTTCCCTCTTATCCATCCGTACACCAGAACATCTGATAGCCTCAGTGTCGATCTCTCCTCGTGTGGGTTAGTCAAAAAATTCATAGACCCATCTTTTTTCTATTTTTTACTATTATTAATTTAGATGTCTTAATTTTATTAGCATTTTTTGTTATGTTTTTGTTTTTCACGATGCTGAATTTATATTTGTTTATAATATACTAATGAATCAATTTAATTGAATTATCGTCGTTTTCTAACAAAAGAGATGATTTTGTCAAATCCATGAATTTGTTCTAACGAAAAATACTTGCATAGAAACGAACGTAACACATAAATTATAAACAATCAATCACAACTTTTTATTAATTAAAAATGAAAATAAAATTTTCTCTCCTTTATTATCATCACTACTCTATAATTCTAATTAAAAGTAATAATATTTAAAAAATTTCTCAATTTTTATTAATTATTTTTAAGAATATGAATATAAGTGTGTTTATATGCAAGTATTTATTTTTGTTATAATAACACCTAAAAGTGCATTTTTAAGTTAAGTAACCATAACAGAAATACATAGGAAAACTCACCTATTTTCTGTATTTTAATTTATAAACACACATGCATCATGTGATGATGAATTTATTAATAACCAATAACATTCTTTATACATACACAAACAAATTACAGTATAGTATATATTGCTGCCGCCCACCACTCTTCTTTGTATGTTTTGTAAGTTAGAAGTGGATCGAGAGTGAGACCACCACTACCAACATGCTACATATACACGTGTCTAAGCCCTTGCAAAATCAATTTTGTAGAAAATTCATGCTTCATGGCTCATGCTTGTTTTCTTCATATCTTATTCTTCAAGTCAGTTTTGTCCCACTTTAGCATAAAGATATATAGGATGGCACTCACATAAAGGTTGTAGGAAATTCATGCCTCGTGCTATGGTTTCCTATATATTGTTACTTTATTTAATTTGTCTCTCATAAGTCTAAGTGGCAACCAGCTAGCTTATCGCTTCAATAATGACTTCTGTTAGTCAATTTTTGACTGCCAACAGGTTCACTTTTTAACCTATTGCATTAGAGTACCATGCGTGAGTTAAACATAAATTAAGTTTTAGACCTACGTTTTGAAAGTTCAGTTTATATGTTAATGTTACTAGTCTTGTGATGCTAGAACACTTCCATTTAGTCAAGGTGAGGGAAAATCTATGTGGACAACACTGGCAGTTAGTTACTACTAGAAATTAATAAAATTTATGTATATAAATTTTGAAATATAATACTAAATTGGCAAAATACCCTTTTTTGTCCCTTATGTTAATCTCGAAGTTCATTTTGGTCCCTTAATTTCAAAAAATGTCATATTGATTCCTTAACTCTTCAAAATGTGTCATTTTAGTCCTTTTTATCATATTAGCGACAAGATAGCGACCGATTTTTGAGTTTTTCCGTCGCTAATGTGACAAAAAGGACTAAAATGACACCTTTTGAAGAGTTAAGGGACCAATATGACACTTTTTAAAATTAAGGGACCGAAATGAACCCCGGGGTTAACATAAGAGACCAAAAAGGATATTTTGCCTACTAAATTTAATAAAGATATTATTTATAACATAATACAAACACTCATAAAAATGTATAAAATATTTAAAATTATTACGTTTCATAATATATATATATATATATATATATATATATATATATATATATATATATATATATATATATATATATATATATATATATATATATATATATATATATATATATATATATATATATATATATATATATATATCATAATAAGTTGTTTAAACTCCTCTTATTTTTTGGAGTTTGATAAATATATTTTACAACAAAAATATATTAGTTAAAAAATTCAACTGTTCAAAGTAAATTTTTTAATTATTTTATAAATTTATTTTGTTTTTTTATTGAAAGTTTATGAATCTTTAATTTCAATGTTTCTTTTACTATTACTTTTTTAAAATTGGAAAAATTGAAGTTTTTATTAATTAAAATGGTACTAATGATTTTTTACTATACTTTTTGAGAGAATTTGAATTCATTACTAGGGATGAAAATAAGTTAGGCTAGACTAGGTCTTAGAATGTCTGAGTCCGGCCTACGATAAACTTAAAAGACTTGAGTCTGACATATGGTTTATTATAGGCTCTTTATTTTGGCTTGGCCTGACTTTTTAAAAGTCTGACCTGGCCTGAAAGCCTATTTAAAAGCCTGAAAGTCTATTTAAAAGTCTGTTTGTCATTAAAATTTTCAATTAATCTATATTATTTAAGAAGCCTTATAGGTCGACATGAACTTGGATCCTCTCCTTCAATTTCTTCTCTCCAATTATCTCCTTCACACTTTTCTCTCTATATCTCTCTAATATTTTCTCTCTCTTCTTCTTTTTATCATTTTTTCTTGATGCAATTAATTCTACTACACTTGTTTTAGTGAAGGAGAGAAAAGGAGGGAAGGAGATGATCCATGGTCATATATATATATATATATATATATATATATATATATATATATATATATATATATATATATATATATATATATATCAACCTATTTAGCCTTTTTTTAATATATCTATAATATAAGAGAAGTTGTTGTGTTGGAAATTACAAAAATATCATTTTGTTATCTTAGTCTAAATTAATAATTTAGGGTCAAAAAATGGCTTTTGTTGGTTTTTTTCAATTCACTTTTCACATTCCAACTCACTTTTCACTTTTTCACTTCTTATTACTTTATTTTTATTATTATTATTTCTAATAAATTATTAATCAAAATATTTCAATAAATTATTTTTTAATAAAAAATTATTATGATCATTTCAAATGATTGTTAATTTACATTCAAAATTGTATTTAATTTTAAAAAATTTAATTTTAGTAATTGAATACTAATAACGAAGAAATATAATTTGAAATAATTTTTATTTTAAGATATAATATTTTTTAAGAAAATAATAATACTTTTAGTTTTAAAAAAATATTTCAATTAAAATGAATTTAAAAATATACTTGAAAAAACGTGTTATTGGATAAAATACAAAAATGTGTGTCACTTATCATTAACTTTAATTTATATGATTCAAAATATTATTATATTAATATATGTCATAAAGAAGTTTATACAATTAAAATAATATTTGCACAATGAAATATTAGAAAAACCAATTGTTAGTTGGTCCAGTGGTGATTGACGCTGGACTTGGTAGGGAGAACCAGGGTTCAATCCCCCGCAACTGCGATCGAGAGGGGGCTGAAACGCAACTGCGATCGAGAGGGGGCTGAAACGCAACTGCGATCGGGAGAGGGCTGGAACCACTTGATGCCAGAACTGAATACGGAAAAAAATCTATTATTGATCTAAATATTTTTATATATGAAAAAAGGTATGTATAATCCAATTTTTTTTATTCAAAAGAGGTGTATGCAAAAAAAAAAACTATTATTGACCTAAACACTTTTATGTAAATGATACCTAAACATAAATAATATTTGTATATGGAAAAAATCTATTAATGATTTAACTATTTTTATATATGAAAATGGCATTTATGATCCAAAAAAATTTTATTCAAAAAAGGTATACAGGAAAAAAAATTATTATTGATCTAAGTAGTTTTATATACGAAAATTTACAATTAATTCAAATATTTTTTGTAAACGATACCTAAACATAAATATTATTTTTATATGAGAAAAATCTATTAATGATCTAAATATTTTTATATATGGAAAATGGTATTTGTGATCCAAAAAATTTTGATTAAAAAATAGTATACGGGAAAAATCTATTATTAATTTAAATATTTTTATATACAAAAATTTACTATTGATCCAGTTATTTTTCTAAATGATACCTAAATATAAATAATATTTGTATAAGGGAAAAAATTTATTATTGATCTAAATATTTTTATATACAAAAAATGGTATTTATGATTCAAAAATTTTGATTTAAATTTTATTTTTGATTTAAAATAAATATATTATGCAAACAAATGCGCATACCAAATCAGAACCCGTGCCTATATGTATATGAAAATATAGGCTGACCTATAAGGCTTTATAGTTTTTGTAATAGCCTAACTCCAATCTATTTAATTAAATAGACTTTTACGAAAGCTTAAGTCTGATCTAAGTATGTTAGAATATAGTCTCCTGTAAACCGGTCTGGCCTATTCTTGACCTTAATCATTACCTCGATGTTACAAGCCTAATTATTACCACCTAAAGTGTTACTCCCTCCGTCTTACAACGAGTGATTCAACCCACTATTTCACACAAATTAAGAAAAGTATATAAAAATAAGAGACAGAATAGAGTTTTTACTGTAGCACCCTTATCATATATTGGGAATGATGAATTTTTTATTGATTAGAGGTTAAAATTAGAAAAAGTGTATTGAAAATTAAAATAAATAATTTATTTTGAAATATCATTTTATTTTAAATGGATCACTAATTATAGGACGGAGGAAGTATTATTATAAATGTTTACTTATTTAAAACATTTTTCGATGTTTATAATTTTCAATAATTAAAATAATTTAATTTGCAATTTTTATAATTTAACATTAAATCATTTTAATTGATTTTTAAAAAGAAATGGGGATCAAGAAATTATTATAAATTACATTGACATTATTTGAAATTACAAAATCAAACTCTTATCATGAGTTGACGCCTCTTAGAGTATTTATCAATTGATTTTAGTTAAAATGTAGGTAATGTATAAGTATTTAGGATATGCATGAGGCATCAATTTATGTTTTAATTGTTCTTTTTAACGATTTCACTAAAATATTAATATTATAATAAGATAAAAAAGAATATACACTACATTTTCAATCAATCACGATCATATTAAGTGTTAAGTTATACTGTTATTTTTTTAAAAATTATATGACATAGATGATTGATGAATTACAATTAAATGACCATACAAAATTATTTTACAATTTCATTACATTACCTTTAATCTCTTATAATAATCAGTTATAGACATAAATGGTCAATTTAATATTATAGAAATATAAATAATTAATTTGTTACATATGTAAAACTTAAAAGATTAGACGATACATTTGACTTATATTTTTTACTCTCCGTTTTAAAATGATAAAATGAGTATCATTTAAAATTTTTACACACAGAATCAAAAATGTAATTATAGTGTCATAAGACATAACACTTTTACTATATAATCTTATAAACGTGTTAGAAGTAGTATATACAATAATAATTAAAGCGCAAAATTAAAAAAAAATTGCAATCATTATTATATTAAAAGTGAGAATGACATTCATTTTAAAACAAATTTTATTTGCTAAAATGGAGATTCAGAGAGTAAAAAATAAAGGGTTAAATAAGTTTTTGGTCCCTATAAATATTACAGTTTTCATTTTTAGTCCCTCATTGTCTTTAGGCAACGGTTTTTACAAAAAAACCGTTGTCAAAACTAGCTAAACCCATTGCCAAAATCCAGGAGAGACTAAAAATGAAACTGCAATATTTATAAGGACCAAAAACTTATTTAACCCAAAAATAAATATTTCACAAAACTAAAAGTTGTCCATTATAAAGTATATATGCTCAAATTTGTAGTAATTTAATTAAACTAATACGATGCACTGCAATTAAAATATTCAATATGGGTGTGCTCAGTGCTCTGATTCCATTACTAACCACATATTTAAATTATACATTTGAATACATGGTTACTGCTTATTAACAGCCACATTTCTTTTTAATCTTTTTTCTTGTCAAAAAGTTTTTTTTTGAGGAAATAAAATATATGTAAATAAAAAAACTCTAAAACGTCACGGGTATACATCTGATGACTGAAAGAAGACACAAGAGGTATCTAGTAGCCGATAAAAAAAAAAGAAGAAGCAACATACAAGACAAAAGAAATTATTTTGGATCGGTCAAAGGTCCAAATAATTGAAACTCTCAATCCATCTCAAATCCACTATACTCGATCCAAGGTATGAAATCAGTTTATACGCAAAAAATAAAGTACCATCGGTGATATCTATTTTTACTACACTCATCTTAAATCTTGAACTGACTTGGGCGTTGGAGTGCTAACCACGCAGGTCCACCATGTGCCGGCGTAAAGGATATCGGAGCCACAATTCAAGATCATCAATTTTCCAACTGCATCCATTTTTTGTTCCTGAACGACACCTAAACCATCCACCAATGCAAATGATAAAGCGGAAAAGTCCGACAATAGGACAAATCGAAGGCGCCAACCGAAGAAACAAACCTGGAGCTCTTCAATGAGGCACCAGCAAAAACCAATATCGATCTTCGACAAAACAATAAGAACGCACCAAAGGGAGGACGAAGACACTCAAGCCGCTATTGGCTGAGATGCAGGATAGAATTCTCGAGTCAGGCCACTAAAGCACACGAGTTAGCCACAGACCTACCAAATTACCATTTTCATTCTAACAGGATGCTCAAGTCTTCCGCGTCCTTCGTTCGCACCAATTTACCTAAGAACACTATATCATTCATAGATTTTCAAATAAACCAAATCACATCATGCCATATCATAAGACAACCCCCTAATCTTAGAGAAACCACCAAGTGGAAAAAACATCTGAAAAAGACTCAGAAGATCTCTAAGTAAAATCATACACCAACCCAACCAGTTGAAAATTCTATGCCAAACAGAAACTACTACCTCACAAGTCATAAAAAGAAGAAGGGACAACTCAAGCTTTCCCGAACATAAAGGGAAGAGGACACGTACCCCTTGAGTCTAGGGGGATCCCCCTGTTACGTGATTTCTCTCTATTAGGAATCTGGTCCGGAAGGAGATGCCAGGAGAAAATATTTACTTTGGAGGAGGCCCAACTACACCAGATACTTGGAAGAACCAACTCCACTAACGAGACTAGACGATCTCTAGGAAGCTCACAAGTGCGAAAGTAAGAGTACGCGAATGACATATAATAAGAGTTGTCTTTAAAATGACACTACCACCACTTAACATATTGAGAGGAAGGGGTGAAATCATTGATCACCAAGAGAAGATCAAGAATCAAAGCTTGCTCATGCTCAAATAGGTGGGCTCTTCTCTATTTAAGATTCCAAACCCAAGTCTGACCCTCTCACCTACCAACCTCCCCCACAAATCGTTCTTTCTGCTCATAGATAAAAAAACATATGGAACCTAACTATAATTTGGGACAGATGGAGTATATTTTAAAATGTATTTTTTTATTAAAATCATTATTTTATGCAAGAAATAGTCAAAAATATTTAAAAAATAAATAAAATATTTTGAAATCAAATCCTTTTCAAATCAATCTTGCACCCTATCACAAATAAGTTCAGATTCTTAGACTTGTTGACTAAGATATAATCTTTGAGCTTTTTACTATTTGGGTAATTTCCTTATTTGGTAATTTGACCTAATTTCTCACATTATAAATAGGTCTCTTTTCCTTCATAAAATTAATCAACAAATTTCTCAAAAAAACACACAATCCCACACAATGAGTTTGTGAGTTAGGATAGAGGAGGACCCTTTTATAAGGATGTTATCAACATAGATCAAAGCATACATATTGAGGCCTTGATGAGAGTAGATAAAGAGAGAATGGTCACATCTTTTGTGAATGAAGCTAAAGTGAATTAATACTTGAGCCAAATGTTTATACCAAGCACTTGGAGCTTGCTTAATTCCATAGAGAGCTTTATTCAACTTGCACATCAGGGTGAAATATTTCTTTTCAAAGCCAGGTGGTTGGAACATATAAACCTCTTCTTGAAGAGCCACAAAAAATGCGCCGTTGATGTCAATTTGTTGAAGTTCCCATTTATTGGTCAGGGCAAGAGTAAGAATAATTATAAATGTGGTAGGCTTCACAACTTTGAGAAAAGTTTCATTAAAGTCATAGCCAAATTGTTGATTAAAGCATTTGGCTACAAGTAATTCTTTGTACTTATTCACTGTGTCATCATGGTTATTTTTTACCTTGAAAACCCATTTGCATATAACAAGTTTTCTATGAGGTGGTAAAGATGTCAAAGTCCAAGCCTGATTAGCCAAGAGAGTGTCATATTCAAGTTGTATAGCTTGTTGCCACTCAGGTTGGGATAGAGTCTTCTTGACATATTGAGGTTCCACATGTGTCTGAAAAGCTTTAGGTTTGGAATGACCAGTTTTGTCCTTTATCAACATAAGGTGGTCTTGATATGCAAGACTTCTGGGTGTGTGGAATTATGTATGGAAGATGAAATAGACTCCTTAAACCAGTTGGTATTAGTAGAGACCTGTGGTCCATAACCAATGGTTAAGTGTGTAGAAAAAGTCCTTTCAAGAGTTGTACTGTCATGGACACTTTGAGAAAGAATGTCAATACCGTTATCACCGTTTTTATATTAAAAATAAATTGTGGTTAATTCATACCGTGACGACCGCAACGAAACCGCATCGCGACCGCGATTGTTTTTTAAAATCCTGATTTACACATTCCTAAACATACAAATGCATGGTTGATACATCACATGTTAAAGCATAAAGGCCTAACTTGTAATACTTCCCTAATAACCCAAGACGCAAATCTACTTGAAAATTAGTGATAGATGCATTTTAAACTTTTTAAGAGGGAGAGATTGAAGAAGTGAACAAATTAACTAGGTTAGTTGGGACAAGGAGTGTGAACCACTGGATAAGAGAGGTTTGAGAATAAAAAATGAGTAATGCTATTGTTACATCCATATTATACACCAATACTTACACCAAACACTGTTCATCATATTTATACGGTGAACAGTATTTTTTAAAATAAAATAATATATTTATAAAAAATATTTTTTATTTTTAAAATTAAAGACGACACTGTTCATGTACGGATGCGCATTAACCAACTTCATTACTGCATTAACCAAGTTTTACACTGCATTAACCAAGTTTGATGACTGCTAAAAATTATTTTAAATATTTGGATGTTGCATTAACCAACTTCATTACTGCATTAACCAAGTTTTTACACTGCATTAAATTATTTTTAATACCTGAATGTTGCATTAACCAACTTCATTACTGCATTAATCAAGTTTTTAGACTGCATTAACCAAATTTGAGTAATTCTATTCTTACACCCATGAACAGTACTTTACAGTAGTCACCAAATTTGGTTAATGCAATGTAAAAATTTGGTTAATGCAATAATGAAGTTGGTTAATGCAACATCCAGGTATTAAAAATAATTTTTAGCAGTCATCAAACTTGGTTAATGAAGTGTAAAAATTTGGTTAATGCAGTAATGAAGTTGGTTAATGCACATCGGTACATGAACAGTGTCGTCCGTAATTTTAAAAATAAAAATAAATATTATTATTTTATTTTAAAAAACATTGTTCACTCTATAAATACGGTGAACAGTCTTTGGTATAAGTATTGATGTATAATATGAGTGTAAGAATAGCATTACTCATAAAAAATTTGATAAATTTCAACTTTGGTGATTTTATATTTGAGTCGGGTGATGTTTGTATCGAAACACAGTTTTGTATCGTTTTTCTGATTCTATCCATTCTTATGATGGATTTAGGATCATTTGATTCAAATATTTTTCCTTTATAAAAAAATAAAAGAAATTGCACAATAGAGGCATCTATATCAAACCCTCTTATGAATAATAGAAGGATTAGAAATTGCATTTACGATAAGAGCTGAGAACTTTCCAACCAAATGAGGAAACAGCTTTATCATTCAGCACCGAAAGCACCAGTAATTTCATAATTATAAGAACTTATTAAAGTAGCCTAAAATAGCACCACAAAAGTTCTTGAAAAGACCTCTAGCTGCAACATCCGAATTCACTTTCGTCAGACTTTTTTTTTGTCAATATGATTTATAGAGAGACTTATATTATATTATATCTTTTTATTCTTTGATGTCAATGTGACTCATACTTTCTTGGGTTAATACTACTTTACCCCCCGCCATATAAGCGAGATTCGGTTTATCCCCTCTAAAAAAAAACTTATTTGACAAACCTTGCAAAATAAAGATTCCATCAAATTTGACCCTGATCAGTTTTTTTGGCCAAGATTCTTAGAATCTTGCCTACGTGGCATTTTTGGTAGTGCTGACTGTACAGCACATTGCTTATGTGGCACAGTCAGCACTGCCACGTGGAATTTATTATTTTTTTATTTTTTTTTTTGAAAAATTTTTTTATTAATTTTTTTTTAATAAAAATTTAATATTTTTTAAAATTTTTTTTATTAATTTTGTTGATTTTTTTAATTTTTTTTTTTAAAAAAAAAATTAATATTTTTTTTACGTTTTTATTATATATAAATTATAAAAAAATTGAAAAAAAATTATAAAAAATTGGAAAAATTAAAAAAAATTTACGTTTTTATTAATTTTTTTCCAAAATTGTTTTACTGTTTTTTTTTATTATTTTTAAAATTTATTTTTATTATATATAAATTCGCAGGTATTTTCAAATCCGTAGGTAAATCCACAGGTATTGTCAAATTCGCAGGTAAATCCGCATGTATTTTTAAAGGTAAATCCGCAGGTAATTTTAAATTCGTAGTTAAATCCGCAGGTATTGTCAAATCCGTAGGTAAATCCGCAGGTATTTTTAAATCCGTAGGTAAATCCGCAGGTATTGTCAAATTCGTAGGTAAATCCGCAGGTATTGTCAAATTCGCAGGTAAATCCCCAGGTATTGTCAAATTCGTAGGTAAATCCGCAGGTATTGTCAAATCCGTTGGTGAATCCGCTGGTATTTTTAAATCCGTACGTAAATCAGCAGGTACTGTCAAATATTTTTTAAAAACGTAAAAAAATATTAAATTTTTTTAAAAAAAATATTATTTTTTTTTAAAAAAAAATATTAATTTTAAAAAAAAATAATTTTAAAAAAATAATTTTAATTTTTTTTAAAAAAAAATATTAATTTTAAAAAAAAAATTCAAAAAATAAAATAAATTCCATGTGGCAGTGCTGACTGTGCCACATTGCTTATGTGTTGTACAGTCAGCACTACCAAAAATGCCACGTAGGCAAGATTCTAAGAATGTTGGCCAAAAAAACTGATCAGGTCAATATTGATGGAATCTTTATTTTGCAAGGTTTGTCCAATAAGTTTTTTTTTTAGAGGGGGGTAAACCGAATCTCGCTTATATGGCAGGGGGGTAAAGTAGTATTAACCCTACTTTCTTTTATGTGTTTACGAGCTATGTATTGAAGTTCATGCACATATGTGTTTACGTACTATACATTTCAATTACTTTTTTTGTTTACATGAATTAAAATGTATTGTTAGTTTGAGAGTGTAATCGCCATTTTTCCTTCTCCTCTTCAAATTGAGTATATTACATGACCAAAAGTTTTATGTCATGACTTAAAGGAATGCTAATGATCTTAGCATCACTCATCCTAAATTATTTTGCCACTGACTTTAAGCATTCACTTTGCAATACTAAGATTCTTCCTCTCAAATTTATCGTTTAACTTCTCTTTGAACATGTCAATATTCTCTTCAATATTCAAACACATTTGTCATATCCGCTTCTCACAGAACTATTCCTTAAAAGAAATTCAGCAAAATAACGACACCATTGTTCATAACTTTGTTTCAACTCATACGAAGATTTTTTTAAAATATACACCTTAAACTTATCCTTTACAAAACTTTCCGTTTGTTTCATGTAGATTGTATCTTCAAGATTTATCTGTTTGTTCCATATAGACATTTCACCACGTTCTAGGTATTGGTTGACGAGAGTTCGACAAAGAGTACGTAAATACTAGGCCTCGTGTGAACCTTTTCATTCAAATTGTTAAAATTGCTATAAATTTCTTAATATTCATAAATATAATGTGTATGAAAATGGTAGAAGAATTTATAGTTATAATGTGTATGAAAATGATAGAAAAAACGTAAAACTATCATGATACTAATGTATCATGAAACATCTAGAAAGAACTAAAATAATTAGAAATATTCACCACTATTGAGAGATTGGTGACTTGAGTCTATAAATAAGCAATTAGACTTCTTTCTAAACAATTTTCTAAAATTGTCTTATATCAACTATTAAACTACTAACAGTGGCATCAGAGCTATGTTCGATCATACATTTGGTGTAGTTATAGTACCTACCTACTATTTCAAAATCCTCCCTACTACAAAAAAATTCACTTGTACTATTAACTCACTCCAATAATTTTTCTAAGCTATGGATAACACCACTCAATCATCATTTATTTATGTCCCTATTTTCAATTGTGAAAATTATGATTTCTGGCGTGTTAAAATGGAGATATTTTTTCATCTCAAGATTTATGGGACATAGTAGAAGAAGGTTTCACCTCTCCAACAGATACTTCAACTCTTAATGGATCTCAAGAAAAATAATTTAAGAAAAATAAACAAAAAAATTTAAAGGAGTTGTTCACCTTGCAGCAAGCGGTGATTGATGCATTTTTTTTAAAGTTATGGGAGTTAAGACTGCCAAAGAAGCGTGGAACACGTTGTAGAAGGAGTTTCAAGGAAGCGATAAGGTACATGCCATTAAACTTCAATCTCTAAGAATAGATTTTGAACAATTTAAGATGAATGAGTTTGAGACTGTTAAAGATTACTACTCTAAAGTTAAAGAAATAATTAATCAAATGAGAGCTTTTAGGAAGGTTATTCTTGACAAAAAAATTGTTGAAAAAATTCTAATTGTTATGCCTCAAAAGTTTGACCCAATCGTGACAACGATTGAGTAAAGCAAAGATTTGTCCACTCTATCAGTAACAGAACGAGTGGGCTCTCTTGAAGCATATGAGCAAAGACTATATATGCATAAAGAAGTTACACTCGAAAATACCTTTCAGTAAAAGCTCAAATCTAAGCCTCAAAATAAAGAAAATGGAGGAAAGAAAAATATGGAGAAACTTCCAGAAAAAGAGAAATTTCTAGAAACTTCCATGCAATATATGCAAAAAACTAGCTCACACAGAGAAAAGTTGTTGGTACCGTAATATACCACAATGCAATCATTGCAAGAAGTTCGGGCACATGGAGAAAAATTGTCGCGACAAAAATAGACATCAAGCTAATATCGCAGAGGAGCATGATCAAGAACAATGTATGTTCTATGCCACTTAAGACTCAATCAAGGAAAAAGTAGAAAGTCGTTACTTGGATAATGGATACAAGAATCTCATGGCCAAGGATGGGATAATTTTCAAAAGCATTGATGAGTATATCAAATTCAAAGTTCAACTGGGAAATGACAGTGTGGTTGAATCAAAAGGCAAAGGCACTGTCATAGTGGAGACACGTAAAGGTACGCGACTCATCCATAGTGTCTTACTAGTTCCCAACCTAAAAGAAAATCTTCTAAGCATTGGCCAAATGATGGAGAAAAGGCTAAACACTTCACTTTGAATGAGGTGTATGCATAATCTTAGACAACAAAAATAAATGGCCGAGATAGCCCAAGTGAAGATAGATAAGACCAATATAAGCTTCCTGAAATATGAAACTAACATTGCCTTGAAGGTACAAGTTGATTATTCATGGCTTTGGCATCAAAGATTTAGCCACTTCAACACACATGCCTTGAAGTTGTTACATGAGAAGAACATGATTAGGTATCTTCCAAGAATAAAAGATAAAAATGAAGCGTGTGAAGGGTGTCTCCTCGGTATGCAACACCAGTTTTTGTTCTCAGCAGGCGGAGCATGGAGAGCGCAAGACCTATTAGAGTTAATATATATAGACATATGTGGACCAATGAGGACACCATCACATGAGAACAACGGGTAATTCATACTCTTCATTGATGACTTCTCTAGAATGATATTGGTCTATTTCCTAAAATAAAAATCAGAAGTCTTTGAAGTATTCAAGAAGTTCAAGGCCCTTGCTAAAAATCAAAGTGGAAAACAGATAAAAGTAGTAAGAAATGATCACGGAAAAGACGACACCTCCCGTGAGTTTCACTGATTTTGCGAGGATGAAGGAATAAAGCGACAACTTACAATTACATATTATCCTCAACAAAATGGTGTGTATGAGAGAAATAATTGCACGGTTATGGAGATGGCTAGATCGATGCTCAAGGAGAAGGGACTGCCTAACACATTATGGGATGAAGCAGTCTACACTACTATTTACATACTCAACAGATGTACAACTAGGCAATACAAAATAAGACTCCAATTGAAGCTTCGAATGGGAAGAAGCCAACACCAAAGCACCTAAGGATTTTTGTATCTATCTACTAAATTCACATACCATATATGAAGAGGTACGAGCTTGAAGATAAGACTATATGAGGTATCTTCCTTGGGTACATCACAATTTCTAAGGGCTACAGTGTCTATAACTTGAAAACTAAGAAACTTGTCATCAGTCGAGATGTTAAAGTTGATGAGAATGCTTCTTGGAATTGGGATGAATAAAAAGTGGAGAAGAATGTCCTTATACCAGCTCAACTACCTCAAGAAGAAGTTGAGGAAGAAGACTCGGGTGAATCTCCTTCACCTCTACCACAACAACAAGAACAAAAACTATCATCACAGAGTCTACTCCAAGACGAGTAAGATCTTTGATGGACATATATGAAACTTGCAAATTGTTCATACTTAAACTCGGAAGCTTTGAAGAAGCATCAAAGCAGGAAGTATGGGTTAAGGAAATGTAAGAAGTGATAAAGATGATCGAGACAAACAACACATAGGAGTTAGTAAATTTCCCCCATGGGAAAGATATCATCGGAGTTAAGTGGGTCTATAAGACAAATCTCAAATCTTATGGAATCATACAGAAACACTAAGAAAAGCTAGTAGCTAAGGGTTACTCAGAGCAACCCGGAATTGACTACAATGAGATATTTGCACTTGTAGCTCGTCTTGATACCATAAGAGCTCTAATAGCTCTTGCGACACAAAAAGGATGGAGTATCCATCAATTAGATGTCAAATCTTTCTTCCTCAATGGCGTACTTGAAAAAGAGATCTATGAGCAGCCACAAGGTTTCATTTGTAAAGGAAAAGTAAGCAAAGTGTTAAGACTAAGAAAAACACTCTATGGTCTGAAGCAAGCACCTCGAGCATGGTATAGCAAAATCAGTTAATATTTTATGAATCTAGGATTCATGAGGAGAATGAGTGAGCCTACATTATACATCAATTCTCAAGGTCAATACACTCTCTTACTCTCTCTATATGTAGATGATCTTATCTACACGGGAAACAATCCTAAAATAATGATATAGTTCAAAGAAGACATGATGAAGACCTTTGAGATGACCGACCTTGGTTTGATGAGTTACTTCCTCGATATAGAGGTAAGTCAGAGAAACGATGATATATTCATCTCACAAAAGAAATACACAGAAGGCTTACTTAAGAAATTCAAGATATATGATTGCAAACATGTCGCTACTCTACTCATAACAAATGAGAAACTACAGAAGGATGATGGATCACCAAAAGCTGATGCATCCGGATACAAAAGTCTAACTGGAAGCCTCATATATCTGACAGGTACACGACTAGACATAATGTATGCTACAAGTCTTTTATCAAGATTCGTGCATTTTGGAGCAGGAAAAAGAATTTTTAGGTATCTACAAGGAACAAAATAATTCGTTATACGGTACACTACTAAAACTGACTCAATATTATTTAGCTACATCAATATTGATTGGATAGGTTCGGTAAATGACATGAAGAGCACCTCTGGCTATGCTTTCTCACTAGGATCGGGAATTTTCTCTTCGGCGTCAAAGAAGCAAGCTTTGGTTTCACAATCAATAGCACAAGCAGAGTACGTGGCAGCTGCTAAAGCACCAAGACGAGCTATATGGCTTCTCATGATCCTTGAAGACATGGGACAAAAATAAGATGAGCCTAATAAAATGAAATGCGAAGTCAAATCAGAAATTACAACGGTAAAATATCCAATGCATCACAGCAGAACAAAACACATAGCAATCAAGTATCACTTTATCAGAGAGGTTAAGGCAACTAAAAAGATTAAACTCAACTACTACAAGTCAGAAGATTAAATTGTAGACATATTCACGAAGGCATGCCGAGACCGAGATTTGAAGAACTATGAACTACACTTAGAGTAATAGAAATTTGCATCAAGGAGGAGTGTTGAAATTGCTACAAATTTCTAGAATATTCATAACTATAATGTGTATTAAAATGGTAGAAGAATCTAAAATCTACTATCTACCCATTAATAAAATGTTGCCCAAATTTACTTATTTAACCTTCCCCCCCAAATTATTTACACTGCACAAAGGTTATCTAGGTAATTAGCAAATGAAAAAAATCAAATATGCCAATTGTACTGATCTCATTGGTCCATTCCAAAAATCTGTACTAACATTTGGAAACTCGCCATTTTCGTTTCCCTCCCAAACAAATTATATTTTACTACTCTGCAAAAGTCACTTTTGATTTAGAGAAAGGGATAAACCCAAAGCATAAACCAAACACTGCTCCACTCGGTTTACCGTGAGCATCGGCTTGAACACTTCCTTCATCCGCCGTTTCCAGAACTCTCCGCGTTTTCCCTTCCTCAGGTATGAATGTTCCACCTTCTCTTAGCTTTCGTTTGCCTGTTTAAAGTGTTTATTCATCAGAGTTTCTCCAAAGAACATTATACTTACATTTGAGTTCTTCTGCATTTTTTTCTCCAAACAACATATAGTTGATGCTACTGCTTCTTATGTGTTAGGTTCTGTGGAACACCCAGATGCTGCAGCACATATGTTATACTTTATGTTTTATGTCCTCTATGTTTTGTGTTTTATGTCTGCAAAATATAGTTTTTATATCATTTTATGTTTTTAAATGCTCTGATCTGGAAATATGTCTATAAACTATGATCTGAAAATTTTTCTTTTATCTCTGTTATCTTATACTTTCCATCTATAGCAGCAAAAATGGCAAGACCTCCCATTTTGATTAAAGATTTGATCAAGGGAAATCAGCTCTGGAAAATGCACATTAGGGTGGTTGATTTGTGGGTTATTAGTGAGAAAACTGGGCAACAACACCTTGAAGCAGTTATGGTGGATGTAAAGGTTGCCTTTTTCCCATTTTTTAACATTTCCTGGATTTTTCTGCCCTTTTTCATGTGCATCATTTACTTAGTTCTTACTAAAATAATAGTGCATTTATCAGGGTGACAAGATTCATATCACCACTCGGGCTAGAGACTTCCAAGATTGGATTAAAGTGGTCAAGGAGCATGAGACGTATTACCTTTATAATGGAGAGCCAGTTGACAATGATGGCCCTTTCAAAGTCTGTTTTAACCCACTTAAACTCATATTCAATGGAGGGACTACCATGACAAAAGTGGCGATACCGGAAATACCAACTCACAGCTACACTTTTCACCCTATTGAGAGATTTCTCAAAGGAGACTTCAAGCATGACATGTTGTATGGTACGATATCAGTTTCACCTCTCCACTTTCTGTTATTTACTTCTGTGCATATACATTTATTTTTTTTCGTTGATTAACTATGCATATTTATATTTTGTCATTTACAGATGTCATTGGTGTATTACAAGATGTTTTGAAAACCCAGATGGGAGGTGGCGGTAGAAAATCTTGCGTCAATATAACTTTGCGTGATGTAGAAGGCAATGTGATCGAGCTGGTGTTATGGGAGGATTACGCCAAACAGTTCGTCGCCTACACTACCCCTAACAACTTTGCCGGTCCTACTATTATTGTTTTGACACATTCATGGTGCAAGACTAATACAGGTTTCATAAATTTACATTTTGTGTTTTTGCTATTTAGTGAATGTTTGTTGTTTCCTTTTTTGATCCATGCTGTTTCATATATTCACCAAATTTTCAACACTATATATTTTAGTTTCCGGTTTACCCTGTCTTTCAAACGCATGGAGCGGTTCTAAACTTTACATCAACTTGGAGCATCCACAAGTTGATGAATTCAAAGCTAGGTATTATGCTTTTAACCTACAACTATTTAAGAACTGTGTACAATATGTTACATACATGAATCATGCTTTCCTCTAATGTTTTTTCAGTTTTGGATCCAACCTACCTGTTGCTTCCCAATCATTGACTTGCGATTCATCTGTTCAATCGCAAAACAATTTTTGGACCAAATTGTCTGAGGTCAAAAGTATCCGTGCGGTATCTAAATTTGAAAGGTTGTGACTTTTAATACATTGTTTGAATAATTATTTCTATTTGTATTACACTTCTATCACAATGCATTGTTTAAATTGTTAATGACAATGTGTTTTGTATATTCTTTCCCACAATAGGACTGTTTTGCAACCACCATTGGAACTACCACTGGTTTTAATGCCTCCAGGTCTGGATGGTATTTTGAATCAAATGGAAATACGGATGCTGAACGCGTTACTAAGTGAGTGCCATGTCTTGCCCTTCCATTAAATGCTTAACCTTTCTATTGTCGCTTTGTATCAAAATTGATTTTTAGCCTTTCTTTTAGATTCAAACTTGAAGTTGAGGTGGAATATGATAACCATAAGGGGATATTTGTTTTTTGGGATAAGGATGCTATTCCTTATACTAAACACACTGCTACCGAATTAAGATAAATCATGAAGAAGGTGAGTTTCAGTTAGGAGTTTTTTGTCTTACATTATATCATTAATATAATGTTACATGTCTGCTGATGCTGTGTTGTTTACTATAGGCTGGAGAGGACAATCCTAAGATTTGGCCTACTCACCTGGATGCGTTGTTGAATAGACAGATGGTGTTTCGTATCAAATATCAATCACAATTCCGACGATTCTCTATTGTGAAGATACTTAACGAAGACGGCCTTTACAATTAGTTTGACATGTACCTCACAACAAATGAGGTGAGCAGCATTTTTTAAATCATTATTTCCAGTTAATCTCTAAAATGTATCCACTGTTGATACAAAGCAGACCTATGTCCTATCTTTTATCAATGAAAATACTTTTCTTGCATATTGTTAACCTACCAATATATGTTTCTATTTAAATGTACTTTTTTTATTCAATTACTTTAATCATATTTATATGTACACTTTACCATTATGTGTTTCTAAGGTAACAATTGCTGCTGATTTAGAAATGGACACAACTTCTCCATCTCAAAATCCAAACCAGGTAGGTTTATGCCATTTGACTTTGGTTCATTTAAAAAAACACAACCTTATCTGCTTCTCCTTGGTAACTCCTTCGTAACTCCATTTTATATTGCATAATTTAGGTCACACAAACTTGCGATCAATCGAGCGTTGCTCAACCAGATTCTGCTACTAACCATCAGGGGAGTCCTTCTGCAAGCTGCAGTAGTACTCCTGCCAAGAGGGTCGCTACGTCAACCTCAATTAACGATCTCATCCAGGCTGAAGAGCTCACACCTAAACAATCGGCCACTAAGTCCAAGAAAGGAAAAAAGACAAAGCAGCTCAAAAATGATTAATATGGTGGGTTTATTTCAGAAGTTTGCCTCTTATTTTGATGCTTAACCATCATACCATCTTTTGTAAGGTTACAATCCAACTATTAAAACAGTATTTTGTTGGCCAATGTCTATTTGAATTTGAACATCCCATGTCTATTGGTTCTAAACTCCTGAACTCATATTTAAGATACTTTTGTAATGATTCTTAATTGATTAATGCCTATTGTATGCTGCTATTTAGTCCATAGTCTTCTATTTATAATGCCTAAGTGTATCACATTCTGTTTATAATCCACTACATTTTTTGCTTTATCACCAACTGATTAATGCATATAGCATTATGAGGTTTCTATATGAGGCCAGGAAAGTAATGCATGTTGTAAGAGAGTAATGTGTTCATGCAATAGAACAAAATAATTGAAAAATCTTTGCTACATACCATAAGTTATTGAATAGTCTATAAAGCTGCATACCTATATAAGACAGTTCTCCAAATGATACACAATGCAGTATCCTGCTTTAAGACCATGTTGCATGAAATTAGTACCTGTTGCTGAGATTTCTTTCATGTGTTGCATGTTTGTATGATTTATGTTAGAATGTAGCAGCTCCTAGCCTTCAATGTGATACTAGAATTATGGCAGACCTAAGACAGCTGCATATCTTCATTAAGAATTTAGAAATATAGTGCACCTGAAATGAGATCAGACTTCAAACACATGAAATTTTTTTTTGAAAAGTTCTTCAAATTTACTTATTCATTTATCACTTGGAGAACTATCATACATTGGCAACACTATATTTAATCAATACAAACCAATCTTCTATCTTATTGTCTACATTTTATTGAAATAGAATTCGGTTTATGTGAAGATTCAATTTTTTAAAAACTAGAGTTATTCAAACACTACAGTGCATGATGATAACTTTTTCCCGCCAGAAAAACTATTAGCTTAATCATAACTTAATTGTCAACAATATACATGTTAGGTAGAATGTTAAGTTCAAAATTGCATTACTTATAAATTACACTTTTCTAATATTCGTATGCAATGTTTCCATGCCTTTTATTTTACTTATTTAAAGGACTCTACCTATTTATCATGATGACTTTCAATTGTCTATAATCTGTATACTTAGTATCTACCAATGTACCTATTACGAAACTGTTTGGTTCTTATCTTTATCTTTTGTGTAAAGCAGTCTGTCAAGAAATCTCGGGCCTGTCACAGTTTATACTAGACTGATTTCTTTCTTAGAAACTGCCTCCATTGCCTCCATTGTGTAAGCTGCTGCGACATATGACCTGCTTCATTGTACATATAGCATCATTTAGGGAAAACATAGAGATTGATGTCACTTCAACCTTAAATGCATGGTGCTTCATTACACGGTAAGTCAACAATTATGCTTTAACTTTTGCTTTACAATGCACTTTTACCATTTCCAATTTAATGTCTTGTCACTTTTGCTAGACTTATCTTTAGGTCTATTACTCATAGATGAGTAGTAAACAAATAAAATAGGACTAATGTGCAGGCTGAAATAGGTATACTTTTTTTTAATTACACAGTCATGTAGGATTTTGTTTTGTCTTGCTGTTTGAACACTTCGTGATGATTACCATTAATATTATTACATATCTTCAATAAAGTTTCTAACAAAAACTACCTTAAAGGGATATGTTATATTTTATACTATGTGAAATTAAAATTAATAAGACAAAACACTATTTCACCTTTAACAACTTGCTGAATTGATGAAGCTTATGGGATGCTTGTCTTCCATATGAGGACGGATCTCTCAGACTGTTAACTCCTAAACAAACCAGATTGACAGGTAAAATCTTCATTGTTCTTAAAATATATGCAGCTAAGCACATCAATGGAACATAAGAAACTATTAGGTTGTTTTGTCTATAACACTTTAAAGGAATAGCCACAGATAAAGATGAATTTTTTAGAACAATGAATATGCATCCATTCTTGACACCACAAACGAATCTATACATGGTACTGCCCAACCTTAGGATGATTTTTTATTTTGAAATAGATAATCAATTGATAGTGGTTGAGTTACTCACCTTAGGCTAAAATGCTAACAAGGATTGGTATGAATGGTGGTTATCTGAATTCAGGAGAACATCATAGCAGAAACATGATAAGCATTCCTCTACTGAATGTCAATATATATAATTCTGAATATATTACCAAACTTACAATAAATTCAGTTGGTGTAAATCATGTTTGTTTATTTAATAAGACAATGTTCCTGTCATGAACTTTAATATATAGATATCATTTTGTTTATACTCCCATGGTACATTAAATGCATGGTAAGAGGGATTGTCAATGGGACAACATGTGCATAGTTATAGATTATACATCCTGTGGATTTTAATTACACCTTCTAACTCAATAACAATCAAATTTGGTGGTTTTTTGTAGCTCTCTTAAAGTTGCAAAATATGGACCCTTTTGCCAGAAAACATAACGCGAAAAAGGCACGATCAAGAAGGTCAATGCTTTTGAAAGAGAACCGTTCCAAACGTCAAAAATACAATCCTCACCAACAGTTGGCCCTTGATGCAGTTATTAATACTCCAATGTCAATCACGCCGAGGCAACCTTTGTCCGAGTTGATTCCATCACTTCAAAACAGTACTACAAGAACGAGAATTTCAGGACAGTCAGTTGGTATAAGTTTAGGTTTTGAAGGTTCGGAACCTAGCGTAACAAGACAGGCCTTTAAGACAAATATAAGGTCCCGACCGATAGATACTTTGGCAACAAATCTATTTTCAAAATTTGCATCCAGTTCTACGGCGAAGGAAAATGAGGGCTTTACTCCTTCCTCATTGAAAGCTAATCAAAACCGGTCTCCTCATGAAAACATTGTCGGTGAAGCTGGAAGTTCTTCTACAATACACACGTTAGTGCAAGCCCTTAACTATTTCACACCAACTTAGTTACTCACCTATATATATTTTCTATGTATCCCTTACTTTCTTATCAAGATAACACATTTAACTAATTATTTAACTGTGCTATTTGTGGCTGTCCCATTAACTTGTGTGTCAAGTTAAGCTTGAAACAAATTACTTAGGATTCAGATAGTTCAAAGATGCCCCATGAAAGTGGATTCTATTTTTTAAACTAATATTGTTTACACTAAGCCTTTACATTTATAACCATTAACACAATGTTAGGGTTTGAAAGTTGACTACATCCCTGTTTATAATGGTTTCCATGGTTTTATTGTTAACAACTTACCACTAAATCCCAGACCAGTTAGAGGTAGGCCTAAGAATCACTATGGAGTTCCAAATATGGCTAGGAACTTAACCAGAAAGTTTCCTATACTGGAAAGAGAGGAAGGGCATCACACAACGAATGGTTTGCTCGGTTGCACCGGACAAACAAGGTACATAACTGCCTTGACGTTGCAAAACTACATTGCTGCCCACATGACCTGAAATAATCTTAAAATTATATTATGTTTTGACCTTAACTTTTTTTGAAGTTCATTGTTTAATTCATACTGTTTTATATGAGGCAGTAATCCAACTATGGCAGAACAACAACCGTGCCATACAAACCACGCGTCGCATGCCATAGCAAAACCGAGGTATGGGAAATTCGCAATGTAATACTGTTTTCAACTATTGTTTAAAAGTTTAAGGCCAAGCTTATTGCACTAAATAGGACCTGTTTATATTCAATATATTAAGTGTCATAAATAGATTATGAGATGTGGCTTGGTCTAGAGCCACCTTAATTAATACTTAGTTTGAGGATGCTTATAATGTCACTTTGGCTACGCTTAATTTCACATTTATTCCGCTCCAGTTCACTAGGTAACCTTAATTATTTCAAAAGAATATTATACATTGTTGCTCTAAAATAATATGTTTTAAACATTGCTTCCAAGGTGAGTTTTTAAAACACCCGTATTTTAAATGTGTATAGAAAAAGAGGTGACTATCAAATTTCAGTTCATGCATGACAGAAATGTAACCCTACCAGACATGTAGAAAACTCATAATAGCCTACAATTTAAACAATAATAGGTGTCTAAACCTCAGCCTGTTTGAGACATTAAATCCATAAGAATTATGTGTAAGAATACATACTGTATTTCTGATATTCAATAAGTTATTTATCAGAGATACATATTATATGGGCTTGAGGTTTTTCATCAAGTTTTGCAAGTGACTGAGGTCCAAAATATTCACTAAACTTGAACACAGTTGTGGTGATGCTCCCAAACGAGCTAGAGGCAGGCCAAGAAAACAAATGCTTGATCCAGAATCGGTGTTGTATTTGAATACAAGGTTCCCCAGCCAAACGAGTAGTCGGACGCATCCCATTCCAAATGATACACCCGGACCAAGGTACCAAACATGATGTCCTTCATTTTATACAACGCCTACTGTATTAATATAACTGATGCATCATTTGTTTCAACAGTAGTGTCATTAACACACCGCCACCTGCTCGGCAAATAGGCAAGATATCCAACAATCATGTTTCTCACGAGGTAACGCAAGTGTCACAGTCCACGACCAATCATCAGCGTAGAACGGAGCCAACGTGTCCTATTTTTACACCTACGGTTAATATGGATTTTAATAGCGACTCCGATGAGGACAGCGACTACGACCCGTTTGCAAGTATTTTAATAAGTGTTCTATCACTCAGATTTTTATTCAATAGACCAATTTTAACTGTAACTGCGAATAGAACGTTGCAGTCAACATAAACGGCATTGTCTCATGTCGGAAATATATGTGTATGTTTATTGCAGCATACCTATCCGACGAGGAAAACTGTTCAGACTCAGAAGATCTTGAAGCACCTTTTACAATCAATGACATCGCAACCGGACATTCTGAAGGTAAATAATTGTAATCTGGAATTTTTACCATTACTACCAATATTATACCATTATGCTTTCCTTTTCTAAATTTCCTACATTCTATGCTTATGTAGAATATTACGATATCGGTTCCCCTCTTATCGAATGTTGTTATTGCAAAGCAATGATGTGGTATCAAGAAAGGATGCACAAAAGTACACATTCAGCTAACCCAAAGTTTATGATGTGCTGTGGTAACGGCAAAGTTGAACTACCAATGCTAAAACAGCCTCCTGAGCAACTTGCAAAACTTTTATTTGATAATGACAGTATAGTTAGCCGGAAGTTTCAACAACAAATCCGACTATACAATATGATGTTTGCATTCACATCACCGGGAGCAAAGATAGACAATCGTTTTAACAATGGTCGCGGCCCTCCAACAATGAGGATACAAGGTCAAACGTGTCATCGAATTGGGAGTTTGCTGCCTCCTCAAGGGAAAAAACCAAAATTTGCACAGTTATATATATATGACACGGAAAATGAAGTCGAAAACCGGATGCATGGCGTTAGGTAATTGCCTATGAATACTGACTGTCACATGTTTTGCATGACTTATATAATTTGGCCTATTAATACTCACTGTCACTTTTTTTACATGACTTATATAATTAGGCCTTTGAATACTCACTGGCACCATGTTTTACTTTTCTTATATCATTAGACTTATAAATCCTCACTGTCACCTTTTCTACAAGGCCATTCAAGTATTGACAACTTTGTTTTCTAATGTCAGGAGCAAGGAGAACATTGATTCTGATGTTGTAAACCAGTTGTCCAATATGCTGTACGAATTCAATCCTCATGCAAAGAGCTTTCAAATGGCAAAACAATGGTTAAACAATGGGGAAACTCAAAACCTCAAGTTACGCCTCGTTTCTAATCGATCCACCAATGGAAGGGTGTATAACCAACCTACTGTGTCTGAAGTTGCAACCTTGGTTGTTGGTGATATTGACACGGCAGAAATGCGTGATATCATTATGCAAACAAGAGGAGGGGGACTTCAGAGAATCAACGAACTGCATGCTGCTTACATGGCTTACCAGTATCCTTTGATTTTTCCTTATGGTGAGGACGGTTATAGACCTGATGTAGCTCATAGGGACTTGCCTTCCAACAATAACAACGTACGAAATAGGCTCACAATTCGGGAATTTTTGGCATACCGCATTCAAACCAGGTTAAATGAAGCTAAGACTTTATTGTCTTCTAGAAGGTTGTTCCAGCAATTTCTGGTAGATAGTTACACAATGTTAGAGTCGGAGAAACTTGAATGGCTACGTAAAAATCAACCAAAACTTCGAGTTTCCAAGTACAACTCTTTAAATGAAGAGGGAGACCAGAGTCAAGCCCAAGGGAACAACATAGGTAAACGAGTGGTTTTTCCTTCCTCCTTTGTCGGAGATCGTAGGTTTATGGATCAATTGTTTATTACCTTTGCTTGTAATCCTAATTGGCCTGAGATTCAAAGAGTACTTAGACCTCTTCATTTGAAACCTCACGATCGACCGGATATCATCTCAAGAGTCTTCAAAATCAAGTTTGATCAATTGCTTACATATTTAACCAAAAAAGGTGTTCTCGGCAAAGTACTTGCCTGTGAGTTTATTATCCCCCTTAACTTTGATGTCATTATATTGTTTATAATTTATAACAGTAATTCTGAATTGCTTATGCTTTTCTAACTGTAGATATGTACACCATCGAGTTTCAAAAGAGAGGATTGCCTCATGCCCATATATTGATCTTCTTGCATCCTTCAAACAAATATCCAGGTCCAGAAGACATTGACAAGATCATTAGTGCTGAAGTGCCCGATCCCGAAACACACCCTCGGTTGTACAGTTTGGTCAAAGCTCACATGGTTCATGGTCCTTGTGGTTTGGCAAATCCCAAAACACCTTGCACGAAAGATGGGAGGTGCACCAAGTTTTACCCTAAGAAATTTCAACCTACGACTATTGTGGACCAAGAAGGGTATCCTGTTTATACGAGAAGAGACAACAAACACACCATTGAGAAAAATGGACTCATCTTTCACAGTGGTCATGTTGTTCCTCACAATCCAAGTTTGTTGTTGAAGTACGAAGCCCACATTAACATGGAATGGTGCAACCAAAGTACTTCTATCAAATACCTTTTCAAGTATATAAACAAAGGTTCCGATAGAATTTCTGCAATCATACAAGGCCAAGATAAAAACAACGTCGACGAGATCAAACAATATTTGGATTGTCGATACATCTCCCCAAGTGAAGCATGTTGGAGGATATTTTCCTATTCTATACATGGCAGAAAGCCAGCCGTAGAAAGATTGTTTTTTCACATGGAAGGTGAAAACTCTGTGTACTACAAAGACTATGAGCAGGTTGGTGATGTGTTGCTCAAACCAAGTGTAACAGAGTCTATGTTTACAGCATGGTTCGAAGCAAACAAAACTTATGAAGAAGCAAGATTACTAACTTATGGGGACTTTGTTTCTAAATTTGTTTATCATAAACGAAGTCGAAGTTGGAAACCAAGGAAACGAGGGTATACCATTGGTCGACTCATTTGGTTTCCTCAAAGCACTGGCGAGTTGTTTTATTTAAGGATGATACTCACTGTCAAAAAAGGTCCGTTATGCTATCAAGACATCAAGACGGTTGACGGTAAGAAGCTAAAAACTTTTAGAGATGCATGCTTTGCAATGGGATTTTTACAAGATGATCGTGAATTTGTCGAGGCCATCAAAGAGGCACATCAGTGGGGTTCAGGTCATTTTTTACGCAAGCTATATGTTACCATGTTACTATCTTCATCGATGAATAGACCCGAACATGTTTGGAGAAAGACTTGGATGTATTTATCAGATGGCATTCTTTATGATCAACGAGTCTTCGCAAGAGATCAAGGTATTTTATCTTTCCTAAATTTTTAATCGGTGTTTCAATTTTTTATCATATTGTTTATCTTCAGCCGTTTGCAAATTTATTGGATTCCCCTTTTCTACTAATTACATACTGTTTTATACAAATTAGCTAACTATTTTTTCAAAGTGTATCTTTACTAAACCTCTCTTATTGTAATTACATACTGTTTCAATATGGAATTTCACATATTTTTCATGCAGTATCAGTGTGGAATTTATAATACTTTATTTGTTGTGTTCAAACCGTTCTTTGTCCTCGAAAGAAAATTCTGAACCATGGAACTTTTGCACCATAATGTAGTGATCTTGACTTACTCATGTCCGTGCTATCGTAAAGCAACAAGATCATAAGTGCAGAACTGGTAGTTGCTGCGGCTGTTTTAAGTATTGCAGCCACTGGATATTGAAAAAATAGATACAGTGAAACATTGTTTAATGATCTCAATAAAGAATAGGTCATTTAAGAATAATGCTGCACCTTTTTTAAATTTTTCATTCACTGCTGATTTACCAAATGTAACAAATATTAAATTGTTTATGATAAACAATACAAAATAAAACATTTAGATGATGTTCATAATGTGTGTTGAAACATTCTTTCTTCATTGACACTTTGTTTTTGTTTATTTTTTATCATAGGTCTAACAATGAGTGATGCCGAGCTAAAAGAACGGACACTCATGGCTATTGAAACACTATTGCAAAATAATAATCGAACTTTGAAGGACTTCAAGACAATGCCATATCCGAAAGATTATGTCGAATCCTTTACAGGAAATCGACTCTTTTATGATGAACGTCAATATGATGTTCTTGCTCAACAACAACTCTTTGAAAGTCTCTACGCTTCTCTTACAGGTAATATCACTCGTTACAACAATTTAAATTACTTAAACTTTCTATAAACATTAACAACTCTCTTTGGAAACATCTCCTTGATATAGACGAACAAAGAAGCATCTTTGAGGAAATCATTGATGCTGTAGAAAAGCAGGAAGGCGGAGTTTTTTTTTTTATATGGCTACGGTGGCACTGGTAAGACCTTCATGTGGAACACTCTATCAGCAGCACTTAGGTCTAAGAAAAAAATTGTTTTGCCGGTTGCTTCAAGTGGGATTGCAAGTTTGTTGTTACCAGGTGGAAGAACAGCTCATTCTAGATTTAAGATTCCTGTCCCTACTTTAGAAACCTCTATATGCAACATTGAAAAACAAGATGATCTTGCTGAGCTTCTAAGGATGACAAATCTAATCATATGGGATGAGGCTCCTATGGCTAACAAGTTTTGCTTTGAATCAGTCGACAAATCCTTGAGAGATATTATGAGTGGAACCACACATGCATCTAAAAGAGTTTTTGGAGGAAAGGTTGTTGTGTTTGGAGGTGACTTCCGACAAATTCTCCCTGTTATACCAAGAGGTACTAGATCTGATATTATCCTTGCAACAATCAATGCTTCTTACATTTGGGATCATTGTAAAGTCTTGAGGCTCACAAAGAACATGCGCTTGCAAACTGGTCAACCTACTTCTACAGCTGATGACATAAGGAGTTTTTCTGAGTGGATTTTAAAAATTGGAGATGGGACCATGTGTGAGCCAAATGATGGCTACGCTGATATTTGTATTCCAGATGAGTTCTTAGTTTCTAACTTTTCAGATCCGATTAAGGGAATTGTTGAAGATACGTACCCTGATCTCATTCATAACTATCTTGATTCCAATTATCTTCAAAGTCGTGCGATCTTAGCTTCAACAATCGAAGTAGTCGATGATATCAACCAATATATAACAAACCTTCTTCCAGGTATTCAAGTTATTTCCGTTAATAATAACAACTTTTTGAAATCAAGATATAAACTATTTTTGCCCGTACATTTTATCTAAATATAGGTATTTTTCAATTGTTGTAGGAGAAGAGAAAGAATACTTTAGCAGTGATTCTATTGATAAATCTGATGCAAATAGCTTTGGTGCATATGAGCACGTGACACCCGAGTTCCTAAATGCTCTTAAGACTTCGGGATTGCCGAACCATTCAATAAAGTTAAAAGTTGAGGCCACTATTATGTTAATGCGCAACCTAGACCAATCTGAAGGTTTGTGCAATGGTACAAGGCTAACTGTTACCAGGTTTGCTGCTCATGTCATTGAAGCTAAGATCATTTCTGGAAAAAATGTTGGTAACTTATTTTATATTCCTAGAATGTCTTTGTCCCCTTCACAATCACCATGGCCACTTAAACTGGTGAGACGCCAATTTCCAATTATTGTTTCCTTTGCCATGACTATTAACAAGTCGCAAGGCCAATCACTTGACAATGTTGGTTTGTACTTGCCAAAAGAAGTTTTTAGTCATGGCCAATTATACGTGGCTATCTCAAGAGTCAAATCCAAAAAGGGATTAAGGATTCTTATTCATGACAAAGATAAAGAACCTATGCTCTCTACCACCAATGTTGTATTCAAAGAAGTGTTCCATAACATTTGAAAGGTATGTTTTTAAAAATATAAACTTATCATGCCATGACATAATTTAGGAGAAATAATGGTTCTTTACTTCCACAATACATGAGTTTTTTGTTTCCTTGCTATTTCAGGTCCAAACATCCTACTCATTTTGGGAAATCATGTTGCAGCTTTGTTTTCCTTTTTATTATTCGTCGCTACATGTTTTGGAGATTCCTTTGCAGCTGTCTCTCGAGAATTACATGCAAAAAAATTGTATAAACTATTAACTATCATTCATATGTTATGACTTTATCAAAACTCATCTTATTGGAACAATGTCTTTGATTCATGAATCTTATTTGTTTTGATGTACGTCTTATATCATTTGATCATTTTTTTTTAACGACAAAAAGTTAAAATATTACCCGTGCGCCAGCACGGGTTTCTTACTAGTTATAATGTGTATGAAAATTGTAGAAGAACATAGAACTATCATGATACTAATATATCATAAAACATCTAGAAAGAACTAAAATAATGTAGAAACATTCACCACCATTGAGAGGTTAATGACTTGAGCCTATAGATAGGCAATTGTTACTTTGTAAATCATCAATCCAAGAAATTAATGTCATAGCCTTCTTTCTAAACAATTTTCTAAAACTATCTTATATCAACTATCAACTATTAAACTACCAACACAAACGAAAGCTTGTTAGACTACATAGTCATATAGATAATTACACCATTCGTCAACTATGATGCCCACTGGATAACGTGTGTTTCTTTTCTGGTTGAATCAGATTTGGATCCTTCCAAGTTTGTTACTTACCTGAAGGAGTATTGTGCAAGTTCTATACATGTAGGATATTCCTAAACATTCTATTGATTTTCGTACATCTATTATCGGTTTATCTCAAATTAATCAGAAGTATGTTGAGTACTTGGACTATATTTTGTTCACTCAAGAATGAGGCAACTAGATCCTCCATGTTTCAGAAACTCTGCAAGGATACGTGTGGTAATATTTAACGATATCACATCTCTACTTAATTTTCACATCATAAGAAAATTTGCCTATACTAGACGAGGAGGAAGCCCTTACATAGAAGGTATATGAGGATGACAATGTGGCTAGTTTAGTCCCTACATGTGCTTTCATTCAAGAGATTTTGAGGGAATTCAAGAATGCATATTTATTAAGGACAATTAGTTCTCGTACATCCAGTAGTAGATGCATATTTATTAAGGTTGTTTCATTTGGATTTGGTTGTATTTTATGGACAATATTATTATATATTCAACTTGATATGTTATATTATACATTATTTTGGAATAGTTTTTTTGGTTCAATTATTCTTTTTCAAAGTTTTTTAAGATTATTATTTATGTTGTATTTTATAGGTACATTTATCAAATAAACGACCCCTAATATTGTAAGGGGCAATTTTTTATTCTATAATCTGGACTCATGCAGAGGGGGTTTTGGCATGAGTCTAGATTCTACAATTTAAACCCTTCTAAAGCATCAACTAAACCAAATGAATCTATGTATCAACTACCGCGACACAAAAAGGGTGGTCACAGTTAAGTATTATTGTCTGTCACTCGACGATGATGGACGAGTTTGTTTCACCAATATGCCAATACAAAGAGATGATGATGTGAGAACCATATTCTCAATATTTTGTCATTATATTTCCTTATGGCCTATATAGTTAGACTCTACCGTGATCACATTTGTTGTTTCTATCTGTTCAAATGTGATTTGTCTCATAATATTTGATAAGCCTAATGGAAAAATAACTAGCTTGTCCAGTTTATGATAGTATTTGTATTTAATTGAAAATTTTAATTATTCATAACTTCCTGTTGGTGTCTCATAAGTAAGATGTTGTTCAATTTTATTTGTTTCAATGAAGTGTTCCATTTTATTGTATTTGTTCATAATTATCAATTTTAAATTTTAGAATGCGAAAATCTCAAAATAAATTTCAAATTCTAAAATCTAAAAAACAATTTTGATGTGGTAATGAGATTTAACTCTAGTCTCGACAAGGGTTGGTTGGACAGAAGTTAAAGTCTTGCATATTGTAGTCGAAGTCTGTTTAAGCATCCAGTAGTTAAAATATGCTATGTAGCTAGCATGTCGAATGGGACCATTCTGTTAGCCCGATTGTTTAAGTTAGTTTGTTACTTAAGTTAGCTTGTTGTTTAAGTTAGCTTAGTAGTATGTAAATAGACTGGTTTTCTCAGATTGTTGAGATAGGATTGGTTGTTGTTATTCACTTGCAATCTATTAACCCTAATTGAGAAAGTGAATAGTAAAACAGTTATAACCAATCCTAATTTCTTCTTCTTCCCTCTTCTCTCTCTTTTGTAAAACTGAAGAGTTTTTTGTGTTTGTTCAAGAAACTCAATCTTTCTCATAGTTTTAATTTGTTCTTGACGGCTTTCGTTACAACAAACTGGTACGGTAAACATGGAAAATAAGATGTCATCGACAAAGTATGAGATGATAAATTCACAGGAGTGAATGATTTCAATCTATGACGCTTGAAGATGCAAGCTCTTCCTGTTCAACAAGTTTTTTTAAAAACGTTGAAAGGATCAAAGAAGATGGATTTTGGCCTAACAAAGAAGGAAAATACGACGATGATAGAGAAATCCCACAACACCATCATGTTGAGCCTTGGTGATAAGGTTTTCCAGAAAGTTTCGAAGGAGAAGATAGTGGATGATGTATGGACGAAACTTGAAGGTTTATACATGACAAAATTGTTGGTCAATCGTCTCTACCTAAAACGATTTATGTATTCATTCAATATTAGTGAAGCCAAAGTCTTGACTAAATAAATAGATATGTTCAATAAGTTGATTCTTGATATAGAGAATATTAAGGTCATCATCAGTGATGAAGATCAAGCGTTGTTGTGTGCTTTACCAAGATCTCATGCTCACTTCAAAGAAATCCTCTTGTATGGAAAAGAGACAATGACCTTTGAGGAAGTTGAATCAGCCTTGTACTTGAAGGACTTGAACGAGAGAAAAGAGCACAAGCCATCATATGTTGGTTAAGGATTGTGCATAAAAGGAAAATTCTCAAAAAACAATGGTAAGTTTGAGAAGAAGAAGGGTAAAGGTCCACAAAAGTCTTATGGTGGTGATTCTCTTGCTATTAGGTGTTACCACTGTAAGAAAGAAAGTCATATTAGAAAAGTGTGTCCTGAAAGGTTGAAGAGTTATACTGATGACAAGGATAATGAAAATGCAACCATTGATCAAGATGATTATGAATCATATGATGTGTTGGTGGTTTATAGCGGAAATTCTAGCTAGGAATGGATTATGGATTTAGGTTGCACTTGGCACATAACTCCAAACAAAAATGTGTTTGAGGAATTATGTGATTAAGATGGTGAATCAATGATGTTGGGAAACAACAAAGCCTGCAAAATTGCACGAATTGGATCTGTCAGAATCAAGCTTCATGATGAGTCAATAAAGTTGTTGACTGGTGTTAGGTATATGCTTTCAAAGGAGAGCAAAGTATTCTAAGGGTAACAAAGGGGTCGAAGGAAGTATTGAGAGGCATCAAGGGGCAAGGCCTGTATACCCTTGAGGTTGAGATTGTAAGCAGTTCAACAGATGTAACATCCACTAAACTTATGTTGAAGACTGAGTTATGGCACATGAGACTTGACCATGTCAGTCAAAATGGGAAATCAAAATATGCTAGGTGGGGGCAAGGTCGAAAAATGGAGTTTTAGAAACCTCGTGTATTCAGTAAATCCTATCGAGTGAAGTTTAACAAAGGTAAACAAAGAACACATTGATCCCTTGACTATATCCATGCTGATCTTTGGGGGCCTGCAAGGAATCCCTCATACTCAGGTGCAAGATATTTTGTATCCATAGTTGATGATTACTCACGAAAGTTATAGGTATTCATTCAGAAAACTAAGGATGAAACTCTTGAAATTTTCAAAAGTTGGAAGACTCTGGTCAAAAACCAAACTGGTAGGAAAATCAAGAGGTTGGGACTGACATTGATCTTGAATTGTGCAATAAATTTTTCCACATCTATTGTGTTATGTTTGGTATTGCAAGGCATATAACTACTGCACGTACTCCCCAACAAAATGATTTAGTTGAAAGGTTTAATCGAACCATTCTGGAAATAGTGAGGTGCATGTTGGTTAGTGTGGGGTTAAAGAAGGTCTTTTTGGGTTGAGGCAGTCATGACTGCAGCTTACCCGATAAATAGGTGTCCCTCGACTGCTTTACAGATGAAGACGCCTGAAGAAGTTTGGTCAGGTCATCCACGAGACCTCGACAAACTTAGAGTATTTTATTGTGTAGCATATGCTCACATTAGGAAAGACAATGTTGAACGTAAAGCTCTGAAATGTATGTTCCTTGGATACCTGGAAGGAGTCAAATCTTATAGGTTGTGGTGCCTAGAGCCAGATTACAGGAGTTGAGATGTAATTTTGAATGAATATGAGATGGCTTTCAAGAAAACTGATGACGTTGATCAAAGTACGAAGATCTCTGAAGAGGAGCTGGAACAGGAGGAGTTTCATGTCAAGGTGGAGCATGTTAATGTCGAATTGTATAATCCAGAAGAAGTCGAGGAAGAAACACAAGATGATAAAGATATTGAGGAAACTATTAATGACTACCTGCTGGCAAGAGACGCATCGAGAAGAGTCACTAAGCCACCTCAGAGACTTGGTTATGCACATCTCATAGCTTAAGCTTTAATCTCTGCAAGTGAAATTCTAGATGTAGAACCTAGAGACTATAAGGAAGTTATAAGGAGTCGAGACAAGACTGAATAGCTTAGAGCCATGGGTAATGAGATGAAATCTCTTAACGATAACAACACTTGGGAGCTGATTAAGAGACCCCCAGGGGCCATATTAGTCGGTTGTAATTGGATCTTCAAGGTGAAAGAAGGAATCAAATGTTATGCGAAGAGATACAATGCAACATTGGTCGCTAAGAGGTTCATTTAGAAAGAAGGATTCGACTTTAGTGATGTGTTCACTTTTGTTGTGAAGCACATGTCCATTCAAATGTTCGTTGATATGGTGGCAAAGTTTGACCTAGCTAGAACTGGAATAGATGGATGTGAAGATTGCTTTCTTGTATAGTGATTTAGATGAAACGTTCCTCGTGAATCAACCTGAAGGGTATGAAGAAAAGGGAAATAAGGATTATGTGTGCAAGCGGAATAAGTCTTTGTATGGCCTGAAATAATCTCCTCGACAATGGAATAGGAGATTCGACAAGTTCATGGTTCACAAAGGTTTCACTAGAAGTCAGTTCGACCATTGTGTTTACTTCAGATTTTGACCTGGAAGTTCCCTTGTGATTTTGTTGCTTTGTGTGGATGATATCCTTAAATCCAACGACAGTACCGAAAAAGTATTATGGGTAAAGTTTGAACTCAGACATGAGTTAAAGGTGAACGATCTTGGTACTGCCACCAGAATCCTTGGGATTGACACTAGGAGAGATAGAAAGCAGTCAAGATTACACTTATCTCAAGAGACATATCTACGGAAGATTATAAACAACAAGTTAACTTAAGTAACAAGTTGACTTAAATAATTGGGCTAACAAACTGCCTCAATTCGACATGCTAACAACATAGCATATTTCGACAACTGCATGCTTGGACGGACTTCAACTATAATATGCAAGACTTTGAGTTTTATCGAACCAATCCTTGTCGAGACTAGAGTTTATAATCTTGTAACCCTTATTGAGAAAGTGAATAGTAAAATACTTATAATCAATCATGATTTTTTCTTCTTTCATCTTCTTTCTCTTTCGTAAAATTGAAGAGTTTTTTGTATTTGTTCAAAAAACTCAATCTTTCTCGTAATTTTAATTTGTTTTTGACCGTTCTCTTTATAATATTTGACCATTAAAAAAAATTGAGATTTTAAGGAATGAAAAAAGAAAAAGTCTTGCAATAAATTGATTCCTCATATTCGAGAGTTTGTCATCCCACCATATCGTGATTTTATCACCTACAAACAAGAAATAAGTACAATTTCAATGTGTATTAATCGTTGATTTTTTTAAGTATGCTTGTTTTACTCCCTTAAATGTCCTCTGATCTAATTTTTTTTACTGGTCACTTTTTTCCCATCTTATCTCAAGTAACTTCTAGCAGCTATGTTTCATCACTTCAAGGAATTAATTTCAAGGTTTTCATCATTTTATCACACAATTCAAGTCAATGTAAAAAACTTGCAACTATTGTATGGAATATTGATCTGGCAAACACACATTCGACAATCATCCAAGGTGAAATTCCTTACATGTCAACTTTCATGCAATCAAACAATAACTTAATCAGTTTTATTAATCCAAAACACATTATTCAATATTAACTAGTGTGATTAGGTAGAACTCATGAAGAAATCACATATATAGTGCATGGCCAAAAGATAAAGTATATACCACTATCAAATTACTTTATGTATTTTTTCTATTTTTATCTTTTGGTCAGCATTTTATAATCATTTGCATTTTATAATCATTTTGCCAACTATTTCCCACTAGCTATATATACATGTTCATAGTTTTTAGCTTTCATGAACCAAAACTCATAATTTCCTCTTCATAGTTTTTAGCTTTCACATTATTCAATATAAACCATCTATGAAGTCATTGAAAATGGTAATGGTTAAGTTGATGACAGTGTTTATGCTAATAGAGGTGATTACGTGCCAATTTGGTTTTGGATTTGGAGCAGATGGTGGGTTGAATATGAACTACTACTTGATGAGTTGCCCTTTTGTTGAACCTGTTGTTAAGAACATAGTGAATAGAGCTTTGGATAATGATGCTACCCTTGCAGCTGCTCTTATTAGAATGCACTTCCATGACTGCTTCATTGAGGTCCTTCTCTCTCTCTCTCCTTTCTTTCTCTAGACACACACTCATACACATGACATGTTGCATGCGCAATAACGCACATGCATGGTCTATTAGGAAATTATTTTTTAAATTAAGGTCGCATTCTTGTTATCTCTTGTCATGTCACGTTGTTAACTCAACCATATAAAATCGAGAGTGAAGATTGCTTTCACTTATAAGCATGTGTTCAGTTCATATATGACTGATGTGACATTCTTAACAAACTCCCTCAAGCCTAGGGCTGAACATGTTAAGAATTGTAGTTGAGTCTAATTCATTCCTTCAAAATCAGTTTGTAAGGTGAAGATTGCATTGCCTCCAATTAGCGGATGGTCTGATAGCGGAAGCCTAATAGGCTATAACCTATGTCTTAAATCAATCTATAATATCATGTTAAGAATGTGTGGTTTGACTTAATTCAACCATAAAAAACCGATTTTTAGGGTGAATATTGTCTCCACTTATAAACACATGTTGAGACCATATATTTTTCGATGGAAGACTCTTAACTAGGGGTGGAAATAGGTTAGGGTAGGCTTTAGAAGGCTTGAGTCTGACCTACGATAAACTTAAAAGGCCTGAGTTTGGCCTATGGCCTATTATAGGCTCTCTTTTTTTGTCTGGTCTGACCTTTTTAAAAGTCTGACATAACCTGAAAATCTATTTAAAAGTTTGTTTCTCATTAAAGTTTTCAATTAACTCGTATTACTTGAGAAGTCTTATAGGTCGATCTATTTATATTCATATATAGTACGACCTATTTAGTCTTTGTTCTAATATATATACATATATAGGTCTGTCTATTTAGTCTTTTATATATATATATATATATATATATATATATATATATATATATATATATATATATATATATATATATATATATATGTCCGCCTATTTTGCCTATTTTTAATATTTATAAAAATATAGATCAACCTATAAGGTTTTATAGGTTTTTTAAATAGTATAAGTTTGACCTATTTAATTAAATAGACTTTAAAAAAATCTAAATTTGATCTTTTTACTAAATTGATTTGATCTGACCAGATATTAAGTAAGCTAGGTTATAGGTCTCTGTAGATCGGCCTGGTCTTAAGTAGGCAGGTTAAATTCTTACTACTCTTAACTAAAAATTAACATTAGTGGTTGCTCAACTATTTATTGTCGCAAAAATGTCCACCATTAAGCTATTATGTCATGTCGTGCAATATCAAGTCATCAAACAACTACAACTATAAGACAAACAAACTTTATCAATATATATATATTGCTTCCATTTTCTACATTACTATATATTAATTCATGTTACTTACTGTATGTAACATAAAAAAATTGATTATTTTTGTCCATGACATGTTACTAGGGATGTGATGGGTCAATTCTACTTGATTCCACTAAGGATAACACAGCAGAAAAGGATTCACCAGCAAATTTAAGCTTAAGAGGATACGAAGTCATAGATGATATCAAAGATGAACTTGAAAGACGATGTCCTGGTGTGGTTTCATGTGCTGATATTCTTGCTATGGCTGCCACAGAAGCTGTTTTCTATGTAAGATAGCTATTTATTAATTTCTAAATATATCAAGAATTTGATGTTCATAACATAGATGAAATCTTGAATTATATACAGGCTGGAGGTCCGGTTTATAACATACCTAAAGGAAGAAAAGACGGAAGAAGATCGAGAATTGAGGATACTAGAAATTTACCATCACCTACCTTTAATGCCTCTGAGCTCATTAGGTTGTTTGGTCTACATGGTTTTTCGGCTCAAGAGATGGTCGCTCTCTCGGGTAATTAGTCACATGCATCATAGTATGAATCAGTGTCTGACACTCGTATGATATTCATTTGGTATGATATTATAAGTTGCTATTATTTTTGTATGTAGGGGCACATACATTAGGAGTGGCAAGGTGTTCATCATTCAAGAACAGATTAAGCCAAGTGGATCCAGCTTTGGATTCAGAATTTGCAAAGACACTATCTAGAACATGTACTTCTGGTGACAATGCGGAACAACCATTCGATGCAACCAGGAACGATTTCGACAATGTTTACTTTAGAGCTTTGTTGAGGAGAAATGGTGTTCTATTTTCAGATCAAGACCTCTATACTAGTCCAAGAACATGGAACTTTGTGAATGCTTATGCAATGAATGAAGCATTGTTCTTTCTTGATTTTCAACGCGCGATGGTGAAGATGGGATTGCTTGATATTAAACAAGGTTCTAATGGTGAAGTTCGAGACAATTGCCGCAAAATCAACTAATAAAAATTATGGCTAATGTTTGTCATTATAGTTAGTTAAAAATAACATTATGTAAGCATGTGAGATATAATGTAAACTAAATGTGTATCAGTGTATGTGTATGGTTTCTTCTAAATTGCTCTTGTTGGGTCAGGTGTACTTTATGTATTATTATAGTGGTAATCTTTCATATATCAATATATCTATAAGCATCAAATATTAAAGTTGGATATATCAGATTCTCTAAATCATATAACAGGTGTCTTTGAGGACGTGCAAGACGGACTACTCAGAGTCTAAAATTTGTCACTAATACTACAAACATTTCTTTTGGAAAAAGTGTTCTTATTATTGTGCATCCACACTTTGAGTATTTTTCTCTTGATTCCAATCTCTTGACAAAACATCTGCACCACAGATTCCTCTAGCTTCTGTATCCTCCATTCAGCTTTTTCTGCAAAACACAACATCTTCTCCTTCTGTTCTTTACTAAACTTGGTTCTAGACCTCTTCTTAATCATCTTTTCCGTTCGATTTTCCACCTCTTTGATACAATCTTTCTCATAGTAAGGCTGATCAGAAGGACTATTTGATTCACTTTTGATTGGAGATAAATGAGCCAAGAAGGGGGTATTAATGTTATGATCAGGAATCAATGAAAGAGGATAATATTGAGAATCATACTCTATTTCTTTTCTGTGGAAGTTTCTGTGGCAATTACAAGCACAACAGTTAAAAGCTTCAAGTGAGTCACTGTCTCCACTAGCCATGAACTCGCCACATCCATCAGTTGCATTGCCACCAATTGCAGCAGCATGGTTCTTGAGGCACTCTTTATATTTCACTACTGTATTTTTCTCCATATCTTTATAGATGAAGCTTCTACAGATGAATGATCATTTGATAAAGGAATGAACAGAGAAAAAATAAACCTTTCTATTTATAGAGATGTTGGAATGGAATGAACAAGCATGCAAACTCGTGATTGTGAATTTTGCAAGTGAAGCAACAAATGACATTGTGTACTAATAAAAAAGTAGCTCAGTGTTTATAGTTCAGATCATATAGTGCATGAGATTGCTTTGCTTAGCATACACTGTTAGTGAGAGACACCTATTAAGAACAGCTGTTTTTTAAAAGTGTTTAGATTAAATTAATAAAAGGATTACCAAACAATATTAAGATAAGAATAAAACTAAGCAGAAAGTTGAAGAAGAAAAAGAAGATTTGTGGAGAAGTATCACACTTAGAAGAAAAGACTGTCCAATATTACTTTGCAATAAGTGCATTACTTTGTGTCCTAAGAGGGTTCGACTGTCCTAGATTTGGTGGTTGTCCCTACTCCTCATTGGTATACCAACGTTCCAAAAGTGTTATACAAATTGTATAAACTAATATATTTAGAATTTTTTTTAAAAAGGGAAAAAAGAAAGAACAAAACAGGGGGACAAGATCCAAAATCCCTCTTAAGACCTATATCTAAAGCAAGGAGAATCCTTCTTGTTGCTCAAGAAATTTAAATTTATACTATCATGAATATAGTCCAACCAGATTAAGTTAGGTCCATATTATTTAGACCTAAGCTAGCAAGTTTGTTTGCACAAACATTCTCTTCCCTAAACAAAGATAGCTTATGTGCCTATAATCGTGTCATCTCCATTTCATTATATCCAACCAAGTGAGAGGTTTCCAAATAACTTAAGCGATTGAAATTATGTTCTGGAGGATAAATTTTAATGGCGAAAACTTTGAGGATGGAGAAATCCATCATATATGAGTTAAACTTCTTAGTAGTTATGTTGCCTTCTTGCTCGTGAGTTTTCTAGTGATCATCAGGTCATGCCAGTGGAGTTGGTTCTCTCTGGTATCGCTAGTAGTTGAGTCCCTTCTAAAATAATTGTGTTCTCTTATAAGTTCCTTCAGGATCGGACTCCTACTAGACAAAACTAACTTAAGAGGGGGGATCTCCCTGGGCTCAGGACAGTCTCGTGTCCCTTCAGTTCGGGATTCGTTGAGTCATCCTCTCATCTTTTTGTGACTTGTGAGGTAGTAGTTATAGTTTGGTATTGGATATTCAGTTGGTCCGGTTGGTGTGTAATTTTACCTAACGACCTTTTGACTCTTTTTCAGATGTTTTTTTTGCTTGGTAGATCGTCTATGATTAGGGGGATACCTTATGATTTGGCATGCAATGGTATAGTGTTCTCAAGTAAATTGGAATCAGAAAACCAAGTGATTTGAATCTAGAAGAAAAAACTATATGAAACTCATTTTTGTGATTCAAATCAAACAAACTGGTGATTAGAATCAGAGTTCCAAACGCAACTAGGAGAATTTTCAATTTAGTGTGATTCGAGTCAGGCATCCCTATGATTCGAATCAGAGTGTTGTGATTCGAATCAGACATTCATGTGATTCAAATCATGATAACTGGAAATGCATTCTTGAAATCTCGGTAAGTATGATTTGATTCAAAAAATAAAGTGTGATTCGATTCACACCTGCATAATCTCATTTTTCACAAAAGTTCAAAGTATATTTTAGTTTCTACTATAGTCATGACTTGAATCTTTCTCAAACATAACTTTTGATTTAAAATTTAATAAATTTATTTCAATCATATTGGTTAAGTTATAATCAAACACTTTGATTTATGCATGCTAAAATACAGATCTAAAATTCAATCCATAAATGCGCAATTGATGAGGAGACTCGATGACAAATAGAAAAATCAAAAGCGTAAAAGACAAGCAATCAAAACCATAATCCTAGAGTCTTTCTTTTTCCTTTAGAAGACCCTCGGGCGTGAAATCCGCTCCCTTCCAAAAGCAAACATAGGAGTTGCCTTGCACATTTGGTATGATATTTCCGCCATCTCTTCTTGAAGGACCGTTTTAGCCTTACTCGCAAAATTTGTGTAGCCTTGGGATTGGGATTTGCAAGAAATAGTATAGACAAGTTAACTAGGGATGGAAACAGGCTCTCATCATGACCCAGCCTTCTCGAGTTTGACGTCGTCTCGAGGTCTCCAAAAAATGAGTTCTCCAAGGTAATAATCACCATCCACGCCTCTCCGTTAAAAACCTTCATTAGCTACCATCAACAATGATCTAGGTATACTCTCACCGTCTAACCAACATGAAGACTCTTGTACTTAGCTTAATCACTTCTAGATCGGGGGAACCTCATGCCCCCTGCCGCTAAAAATGAAGAATCACTTAAGATATCATATTCGCAAGATCTTGGATATCAATGTATACTTAAAATATATTTCTATTTTGCATAAGGGGGAGTAAATCTTGGCTTCATTCTTAGTCTATCGAAGTATATTGAATGTTAAAAAAATGGAAGAAAAGAATCAATGATGGGACACCCTTCTTATATTTGCATCAGCATTAAAAGACTTTGACATAAGCTCACCTTGCAAGATGCTGGTGCGAAGGGAAAATTTCCATGTCGTTAAGGACCCCCCCACCTCGAAGTTATTAAAGAGAAGCCAAAACCCCCATCCCAGAGAATAGAAATTTGTGGATATGAAAGACACACCCTTCTTATCTACTAAATAACCTCTCATCACCTTCTAGAGGCATTACAACCCTCAATTGGAGGAAGAACCCACATCAGGGAAAGTGTTATCAAGACCCCTTTCGTTAATAAAGATTGAAGTCATGTCCAGCGTATCTTGAATTTAAAGTAAACTGACTATCATTAAGGTTCATTACAATTCATGATATAATACTTTAAATGCTTAGAAATCTTATGATCAATCCATTTATATATTATTGCATCTTCATACATGATAACTTTGAAAATATGCATTTTAAAACACTTCTTTAGTAAATCCGAAGATGATATTTGAATATCAAAATCTGGTATTCGATTATTGCTCAAACAGAAGTAAAATTGACTTAGATGTATTCGAATACCAATTATATGGTATCCAAATACCAGTTGAAAAATATGCAAAATTTTCACTCTTAAAAGAGTGGTATATGAATAAAAATATATGGTATTCGAATACCACATTATAGAAATCGAATACCAACCTGAAGCTATGCATTTTTTTCAAATTCAAGTTTTTTCACAATCATTGCATTGCTTCATGATTTCAAAAATCTGAGTGGTTACATTGTATCATAGTTTCAAGTTTCAAAAATCATTGCAATGCTTCATGAATTGTTTTTCAAAGAGTGTGCATCTCTCCATGACAATATTTCGTGAAGTATATAAGATGTACTCTTCAAAAACTCATATTTATCTTTTTCCAAAAATCAATCATCATATCAACTCAAAGAAATCATCAAGTGTTCATTCATTTTCAAAATATTAAAACTTTGTGCATAAATTTGAAAATCATACAAAAGTTTCATAAATATATTTTGAGGTTTATATATTATTGAATTGTAACATTGAAAGAGAAGATCAAACTTTATCTTAAAATTCTTTCAAGATTCAAATACTTAGGATTATTCAAAAGTGTGTTATAATTTAATCACCAAAGTTGTGGTGATAAATTGTGTTGGTGATTTTAGTATAATCCTTGATTTACTTACAGGTATAACGATCAAACAAATGCATAGAAGAAAATGTCTTACGATTGAATTTTCATCTTAGTACAAATACACATTCCAAATATTCGAAAATCAGGGTGTCACAATGATTGAACCCGTCAATCCATTTGAATATCTTAAGATATAGTACACATATGTTTCTTACAATACTCTACTATTCATACTTGACACTTTACAAGCCATGTGTCCTTATCCATTAATAAGCATATAGGAAGCCAAGTCCAAGCTTCTTGAAGCGGCAAAACTTCATGCTCACATAGGTGATCCTTTTAATCTTGCACCTGCATTAGCAATTTTTCAAAAGAACCATTAAGAAGATATACTTCAACCTAGCCATCACTTGCAGGTCTGAGCACATACCTTGGGAAGATAAACACAATTGCTCCAATCTTTAACTATGATCTTTCCACATTGAATTCTGCTTCTAACATTGTATTAGAAGGGAATTGGGTATACCATAACTAATAGATTTAAATGGACTTTAAGTACTTGAAGGGTACTATGAATTATGGATTGTCATATATGGGATTTCCTTCGGTGTAAATAATGTTGAAGATTCATCCTCTACAAGTGGATGGGTGTTCTTGCTTGGGGGAGGTGCCATATCATGGGCTTCCAAGAAGCAAACATGTATAACTAGTTCCACAATGGAATCTGAGTTTTTAGCATTAGCTGCTGCTGGTAAAGAAGCAGAATGGCTAAGGAACTTGGTATATGAGATTCCAATATGGCCTAAACCGATATCATCAATTTCTATCCGTTGTGATAGTAGTGCCACACTGGCTAAAGCATATAGCCAAATATACAATGGAAAGTCTAGACATTTGGGTATTAGACATAGTATGATTAGGGAATTAATCATGAATGGGGTGATATCTATTGAGTTTGTTTGGTCGCAACAAAACTTAGCTGACCACTTGACGAAGGGGTTAGCAAGAGACTTAGTGAAGAAGTCGGTAATTGGGATGGGATTAAAGTCCATTTAAATCTATTAGTTATGGTATACCCAATTCCCTTCTAATACAACGTTAGAAGCATAATTCAATGTAGAAAGATCATAGTTAAAGATTGGAGCAATTGTGTTTATCTTCCCAAGGTATGTGCTCAGACCTGCAAGTGATGGCTAGGTTGAAGTATATCTTCTTAATGGTTCTTTTGAAAAATTGCTAATGCAGGTGCAAGATTAAAAGGATCACCTATGTGAGCATGAAGTTTTGCCGCTTCAAGAAGCTTGGACTTGGCTTCCTATATGCTTATTAATGGATAAGGACACATGGCTTGTAAATTGTCAAGTATGAATAGTAGAGTATTGTAAGAAACATATGTGTACTATATCTTTAGATATTCAAATGGATTGACGAGTTCAATCAATGTGACACCCCGATTTTTGAATATTTGGAATGTGTATTTGTACTAAGATGAAAATTCAATCGCAAGACATTTTCTTCTATGCATTTGTTTGATCGTTATACCTGTAAGTAAATCAAGGATTATACTAAAATGGGGGGAGTTTGTTGGTGATTTTAGTATCATCAATGTATTTTGGTAATAATGTGATTTACTGTAGGCCGATGCAATTATGCGTTAAGCTTGAAACGAGTTAGGGCAATGCGGAGTGCACGCTCGTAGAGCCAAACGTGCAATTGAATATGAATAATAGAAATGGGGTTCCAAGGGGCGGAGCCCCTGGCGGGGTGCGGGGTAACGCCCCGTCGAGGTCCAAGGGGTGGAGCCCCTGGCGGGGTGCGGGTCAGCGCCCTTCCGGGGTCCAAGGGTCAGCGCCCTTGGCTGGGGTCCCGCTGACCTGGTCAGCGGGCGGGGTGCGGGGCAGCACCCCGAACGAAATTTTCGTTTGAATAGTTGCACCCTTTCCCAACCGACATAACCGTTTTACCGAACAGGTGCGTCGTTTCCCAACCAACATAACTATTTTTACCAAACAGGTGTGTCATTTCGGTTTCTATTGTTGATCTCCTATATAAGGAGTCATTTGGCCTCGGTTTCGAATACGAAAGATATACTTCCTCTACATTCTGATCTGTTTTCTATTGTCAGAAACAGATTGTTCTTCGAGAATTATCCCCGCAAAGATTTCGTGAACCCAGACAAGAATAGGGTCGAAATACTTTGTTCGGAAAGTGAACGAACACGATTCTTGAAGATATCCAGGATTATCATACCAATCTCTAACAAATTGTTTGTTGTAACCGGTTCTTTTGTAAACAGTTCTTTGGATTGGTGGAATTCAAAGTCCACCATAGTGTTTCGTTTTTGTTGCAAAAGATTCTTTGTTACGGGGAGATTCAAAGTCCATCATATTGTTTGGTGTTTATGTTAGAAGATTGTAAGGGAAGTCTAGGTGTGAGACTTGTACAAATATCTAACGTAGTAGAAAATCCTTCAAAGTGTGAAGGGACTAGATGTACCCTTGGTTGACAAGAGGAACTAGGATAATTTTGTTTTATTTACTTTTTTGCACATTAATTTTTTGCACTTTATGTTACTAAAAACATATTGTTTTCATAATCAAAGAAAATTAAAAACATAGTGCAAAATCGAGAAAATGCGGCAACACTAATTCAAACCCTCCCTAGGTTGCATCTCGTAGTAACAAAAAGTACTTGCTCCTACTCGTCACCCCTCTATCCTCCTATCCGATACAGATCTTCCTTAAGGCCGGTCTTAGAAATTATGTCAAAATCCTAGCTACACACCCGATAGCGAGGACTTGAGGAGAAACTTTTTCGGGCCAGTCAAACGGACCAATAAAACCGACTCAACACCTGAGGCTGAATCCGTAACACTCTCACTCAAGATTGATGGAGATGTGGATTCTTGCTAGAATGACACACAGCGGATCTGAGTCACTCGCTCATCTTCGTCCGTCAAATTCGATCCAACAGTCCCATGCACTCTACGCCTAGCTATCGATAGTGGTTTCAACCGTCTACCATATATAAACTCATCTACTTACTATAACAGGTATAATATCACCCACTCTTGCAATGTTGCACTTTTCTGATTTCATTAACTTAAGTGTTGGAGTGCTAACCTTGCAGACACATTCCACCATACCGAAGATCTACGTCGTCGTATCAGAGAGTTTCGCTCCATTTAAGAATAGAAACGGATTTGTAAGGTGAAGACGGTCTGCCACTTTTAAATGCATTTCCAAATTTAACCTCATTCAATGTGAGATCTTACCTTAAAGGTCAACATTGAGATTGTTATTCAAACTAATGACCGAGTAAAAATTGAACACGGGTCATTGATACTTAAATGGAGATTTGATGTGATACAGAGGGATAAGGGATCAGCAAGTCTAGTGTTTGGCAAAATTGCAACTTCTTAGAGGTAGATCAGAAGAACTTCTGTAAAATCACTTTTTCAAAAGGAAATATTATAAAAATCTTAGTGTCGCAATGACTATGGTTTAGAAATTTTTGTATGTCAACTCCTCAGATGCTCTCTCTCATTTAATGTTTCAATGAGCAATTGTAGGTACATAAGAAGTTTCTAGTAAAATTCATGTACATACATGTATTTTTAGATCATAAAACATCACTACAATTTATTTGATTACTATACAAAATACAGGAGAATAATAGGAAAGCAATTTGATGTATCAAATCTCAATTAGCTACTAGCGGATGTGAAACCAAAAGAGGCATAAGAAAAAGCACCACCATCCCAACTCTCATGAATAACCTTGGCCTTTGAATTCTCACCAGCAGCCCCCATAGCCACATGCAATGGGAAGAAGTGATCAGGCCATGGATGAGCCACTTTTGCATATGGAGCCTTCTCTTCATAATGATTTATTTCATCATACCTACAACATTCAAACATTCAACACTTTCATTAGAAAATATACAACTAATAAATTCTACGCGTTATATCAGCAATTTGACAACACTTTATACTAAATCGCATATCACAGAACAATAGCAATAGCAATCTGTTCAAATTCCGCTACGCTATGACGCATACCTTCCTTCGACAAGGGATTCTTTTAGCCAAGAATCGAATGCGAGAGCCCAAGGAGGAGGAGGACTTTCGCGGGGACCAATTGCTCTCAAGTTATGAGTGGCACTTCCGGATCCAATTATTAGAACACCTTCATCTTTCAGAGGAGCCAGTGCCTTTCCCAAGTTATAATGATAAGTACCATCTCTACTTGATGAAACAGAAAGTTGACACACAGGGATATCAGCTTCTGGATACATCAACATTAGAGGCACCCATGTACCATGATCAAGCCCGCGTTTTTTATCTTCGTTCACTTGACTCAACCCGGATGATTCGATTAGTTCCTTCACCCTCTTCGCTAACTTTGGAGCACCTGGTGCCGGATACTTGAGCTGCCAATATAGGAACAAAACAAGTTCATGCAATTGTAAATCTAGACTATTAGATAAAATTACTGTACCATTGACATGAGACAAAGTAACAAAACAAACCTTGTACATGCGCCTGGGGAATCCTCCAAAGTCATGGATGGTTTCGTTGCGGCTAACAACGTTGACGGTGGGAACAGACGTGTCCCAATGACCAGAGATAACAAGAATGGAAGAGGGTCTTTGAGGAAACACCTGTTTCCATGATGTCAAGAATTTCCATGCAGGGATTGTTTCATCTATGGCTAGTTCTGGTGATCCATGTGATATGTAAAAGGTTTGCTTCAATGCCATTTTTGTGTATTGAATTCACTATTTCTTTCTCTTGTATTGAATATTGAACCGTGTTATGATAAAATCTTTAACATGGTGTTCATTTTATATAGTTCTAAGAGTGGAAAAGGAAAAGATAGAATAAAATAAAAATGATATTTTGTCATAGAATTGACATTTGCATTATTTTTTGATAGCTTCCGCGTTTAAATGTTGACATTTGACCAAACTGTTTTGTGATTCGTTCTTTTTCTTTACTAATTTCCAGTAGCTACTACTTTTCCAATTCTAATATTCAAAGACATGATCCATTCCATGAAACTTTCATTATTCCTATTATAAATCTCGTTAGTCGTTATTTTTGGTATGGCCCCAATAGAATAATGTTAAATATTTGTAACACTTGTGTGATTCTATTGAAAGTCTAATGTTCTGTGTTCATACCAAAAATTACAGAAATTGGAAATATGTTGGTGTATAGGTTTATAATCAACATTTTATTTGTATTATAGATTAAATCGAACTTTATGAAACTTTATAAATTTAATCTACTCAACAAAAATTATTAATTTGATGCTTGAACCAGTGAAATCTAATGTCTACAAAAATTGACTAAAATAAGAGTTACTCGCACTTTGCTACTTTGCATAGGCAAGTGAACATTCACCAAAATGTAAATCATAAATCATAAATATATCATGAAAAAAACAACTCTCTCTATGCTGTCCTTTTCACCTTCTTCCTGGCAGAACTAGGTTTAGCAATCTTACATGACTTTGAAGCATAATTTCTGAGTTTTTGAATGATCTTCCTTTCACTGATACGCAGAACCAAAGAATGATACACCTTTCTGTCTTCAACAAAACTACACCTTTCCAGCGCCTCAACATCATCTTCCATTGATTTCAAACCATAGAGACTCTCCCTTATATCAGCCAGTGACAACAAAGCTGCGCAAATTTCTTTCGTCATCAATGGCTTCTTGCTCATACTAGTCCCATAATTTCCAGCAACTGCTACTGATAAGTCTAATTTATGGTAGACATCATCCGGTAAAAATATGATGTGTAATAAAATGATGAGTTCAATCTGTGGTTCTCCGTCAAATGATATCTCGAAATATTCTGAGTTTTCGCTGTCACCAGAATAGCCTAACTTTCTCCAAAGGGAGATTCTTGATCTGCTGTGGCGGTCAGAGAATAGAGAAGAACACCATTGAAGTACCAGCTCCATATCAATATTTACAATATCATAGGTATTATCTTGCTCGGTAAATCCATATCTATGTAGCAATGCGGCATTACCCAATAAGCCGTAAGTATTATATACCTGCATCAAATGGAAGAATAAGAGGTTTCCATGTCAAAGAAAACAATAATGAACTCCATCAAGTGTAGCATAGTGGCATTGGAGATCATTGAACATATCAAATTGAAATGAAAGGAACTTCCTTACTTCGGCTCCACTGCTAACATCTTTTATCATAACCATCTCCAGCATTGATGTATCGTCCTCAGTAACCGAAGAATACTCTGTGTCACTAACCACACCCTTCTCAGTCGTATCCATAGATGAATTTTGAGCTAATGCTTCTTCATCAATAATTCCTTCGTCAGCATTGTCTTCAGATTCATCATTAGAAGACAAAGCGGTAAAATGCACATCTTCCGCACCCGTTTTATGATTGAATCTAGTGAAGACAATTGTGTATGCATCATTAGAATAGGATATGCAGATCAAAGTTAGAAACTTTGAAATTTGAATGAATCAGGACATAATAAGAACAACAGTTAGTCCATTAATTAGCTATAAAAAAAGGCTTCAATGCTAGACCTCCAAATCTTCACAAAAAGTTTTCTTAGTTCATCTATGTAAACCACCAAGATAACTAATTGCAAAGTTACGGTTCATCACATCAATAACCTTTTGCTTAAATGTTAAGAACGTAAAAAAACTTAAATTCATCACTTACAGATCCGCTAGGGGGACCATGCCAAAACCATGGTAATCATCTATCTCGAAAGATCTAGAAGAAATAAGACTTTTGGCTGCAAAGTACTGTTCCACACCGAAGAACGTCGGGTTAAGCTTTGAAGGTTCTGAATCCAACAGGGGTAGAATATTCTCTTTCCAGTCCTCATACACAAGAGCTTTGTCTTCTTGCACTGTCTGCCTACAATTGTAAGAGATCAGAAAATTTTCATGAAAGGAAAAGTACATAGTTCTGTATCTCACTATATTTGTTTAATACAAAGGCCAAAATAGCAGTCATGACTCAAGAAATTATCTTATAACTAAACCTAAATGACAAACTAACTAACAAGCAAAAAATCAATCAAATAACAAGCAGTATTCTCTTGTCAGTTTCACACAAGCATATTGGGGCAAAGAAGAGTTAGACACTGTTCGGATAAATAGCTTAACTAAATGCTCATGGCTTGAGCACTCATCATATAAGTGCTTATGTGCACACTATTTCTACAACAACAGATAAAATAAAAGGTTATCTACTCGTATAAACACTGATCATATCATCATAGCTTATTGTTTACATATATTATGAGTTGTTTTCATAAGATTTCACATAGAGCTTATGAAAGCAAGCTGAAAACAAACTATAAACATACCATAAGTTGTTTCCATAAGCTCTATCAAACAGTCTCACAAGTGCTTATGTCATTAGTCATTACTACACTACAATTTTGCTAGAAATCAACAAACACGGTCCTATATTATATAGTCATATTTCTATAAGTCCAAATTGAATTAATCCCTCATGATGAATTTAATCTCTACAATACAAAAATTATACCTGTTGAAGCTCAGTACCACACAAAAGGTCACTTACTTCATCAAGAGTCCAAACCAAAGGCAAAGACTCTTGTTGAGGCAAAAGCTGAAGGTAACCAGCCCAAGGAGAATCCCCACCCAAACTTCTCTCATACATGATAGCAACAGCAAGACCCAAATAACCACCCAAACAAGCATTTTCAATGATGTCACATGCACCACTAGTCTTGATTGTAAGACAAGCTTGCTTTGGCATTTTTGCAACCACATCACCTTCATTCATTTGGCACAATGCTTTAACGGATATTCCTTGTTCAGGGGTGTCCACAAACTCCAATGCATTGCTCCATTCGAATCCGTTGGATTTCATCCACCGCTTGAATGCCCTCAAACGCCTGAACAGATAACAGATCATGAGTGATGCATTCCGTTGTGTTTAGGAAAATGAGGTGCGACAAGAAAATAGAGAGAGGACGTAGAGAAGCGTACCTGGTGGCCATTACCAGAGAGAGAGAGAGAGAGAGAGAGAGAGAGAAGTGGGAAGAAGGCAAGTCCAGGGTTTAGCGGTTTCAGCATATGTGAGTTTGGGCCCTTATTCACCGCAAATTACGTTTGGGCCTTTCATGCACTTTTTATGGAATTTCTTTTCGCACCTTGCTTGCTTCTTCCAGGCCACTAGCAAAATGTCTCCTATTTTCGTAGATACATCTCCAAACGTACTATTTCTTAATTTTACCTTAATTAATTTTGGAGATGTATCTCCGAAAATGCCTTGAAACTAGAACAACAAACAAAAACCAAAAACTATGATCAAAATGAAAATCAAACCAACACCAACTTGACATTAAATTAAAACACTCAACAATATATAAATAGTCATTAAAATAAATTCAAAATTACATATTGTTATGAACGGGACGTTGCAACATAATAATTATATCCTCGATGGATCTTTGAATCTTTGCATCTACTTTAATCATACCATTTGATTCATAGCGCTGAAATATACTTCACATAACCTTTAAATATTCATCTGTTTTCAGTTCAAAGTTGGTGAAATGTATCTTCTCTTCATTTTTAAACGAGGGTGAAGGATACTCAAGCTTGACAACTCTATGATTTTTTGGAAAGCACATGAGAGTATTCAGTTTGAATATCAGATCTGCCATGGATGTTTCATCGGTGACCTTAAATGGAAGTGACGACTTCTCTCTATTGAAATACACTAATGCAAGGTGGGGATATGTATTCATTCTCTGGTTTTGGTGTGTTGTGTAGCGGAAATGGGTTGAGAAGCACCCTATTTATATAAGTATTTGGTCACTTTGGACCTCAAAAACCTTATCATGTCATCTGGTTACTTTTCGGATGTGTATCTCCGGTTAAACCCCAATATTTTTTTTACTAAAAAGGTAACTTCGAAGATGTATATCCGAAAACATACCTGATGGGTTTTTTTTTAAATACGTGAGGTTTATTTGGATATATATATATATATATATATATATATATATATATATATATATATATATATATATATATATATATATATATATATATATATATATATATATATATATATATCCGAAAACTTACCTGAACCAGAAATAAACTAGAAACTTAGTATAGAATGTAAACCATAAAATATAAAAAATTTAATCAAGAATTGCACCATCATTGTTGAGGTTATATATTACGTATGTATTAAATTGTATCAAGATTATATCATTGACGATAATACATTCAAAAAAAGTGTATCGATTACAATCTAAAATGCATAAAAAGATCAATCACCGCATAAATCTACTATTAGTTTTGTCTTCGACTTTTCTTGATTTGATTCTCTGTCAAGCTCGCTCAATTTGGTGAACTCTTTCATTCTCTTCAGAAATTAATTCGGCTAAGTTTCTGCCTCTTTTGTTGAATGTGTCGTCCACTCGAATGATGTACTTTGTATTGGACACCCCAATTTCAAAAAAAAAAAACTCAACAAAATGTAACGATTTTGAAAGTCACCCTATGTACATGATGCATCCGAAAGTGTCTTTAGGTGGACCACTCAGAATAGTTATACCTTTTTTACCATCTTTCATCACACCATCATCATCAAACCGAAGTCTTTTCCAATGACTATGCATTCATCCATATGTATCTAAGAATTAATCTTCATTTTTTTGCAATGAGACAAGAACATGGAAGACGTAAGTCTTCATAAATGTTTGCTTCGTGAAAGATGAAATTCATTCTTGGCCGAGATACCCACCCAACCAACTATGAATTGAGAATGTTGTCTTTGAATTAGTGTTCTTGCACGGTAATGCTCCGACCAAAAGTAATTTGTATTTCGGTATGTTGGTTTTAGAGCATTTGGTTCATCTTATCCCAATCTCTACAAAAATCACTCTTACTATCACCCAACTATTTCTTCAATGCCGAATGTGTAGATTCGACTCTTTTAGTTGTTGAATTGTTGGGGTGTCTAACCTGATAGGTCCAAGCATAGATAATTCTCTCAAAGTATTTTAGGAAATTTGAATATCTGACACACAGACTCCTAAAATGCATTTAAAATGCAGTATATAAGTCCTGTGTGGATGAATTTTATATATCATTTCATGCATCCATTATTTTTTCCACCACCACACTAGGTTTGACCATTTTTCCATCTTAACCCTTGATTTGTTTGGTTCCTACCGTGGATTTGAGTTAACTCCTCACATTTTTTGTAATGTGATATCGACAAAGTAATGCGTAGGATGTAAGAAACACCTTTGCAACTGAATTCATTAGTGTCGTGTCTCGATCGTAACAATTAACTTTGGCATGTTTTATTGGTCCTTCAACAAAGTCTTGCACATTTATAAGGCCCGCGTGACATTGACCTCTTTTTCGGATTCCAAAAATGCAAATCCCACTGAAAAAGTATTCTCTAAGTAACACAAATAATTTCAAAAATAGGAAGCCTATACTTGTTGGTCTTATACGTTGAATCGATAATGAGGATAGTGAATTTACCATCATAAACTGGGTACCTATAAACATAGTGGTTTTCTTCCAAAAGTTTAAAAAAATTGTTGCATTTCGGATCTTGGACCCCTTATCGCCAGATTGTTTTGATAAAGCGCATTGTATACCTGCTTGATATTTGAAACACTTTTAGGTTGTTTCCGTTTCAAATCTTCAAGTATGTTTTTTGGCGCCACTCTGATTAAGTACATGTCTGAAACAATTTTCTTCTCCTCTGGTTTAAGACGACATACAATGAGATAACCGACTAGCTCTGTTTGCAAGGCATGGTTATGTATTCCACAAATCACATTAAATTTCCATATTTCATCCACCTTACAATATTCGTGCAATTTAAACGGACAATCACATTTTCTTGTTTCGGTGCCATCACATTTCAACTTTCGAATATGGGGAACATATGTGCCACTTCTCTCGCTTCACATGATTACAAATGGTTGTCTTCTATTTGAACCATTGTCATACCTTTCGATTACAATGCTAAACCCCAAATTCCTGGCTATCATGTGGAACCATTAAAGCATATGTTCACGAGCAGTAAACAGTTGTTCATTTTTGCAACGTAGACCAACATCTATCTCGACAAGAACCGGTTTAACATATGATTATTTCCAAAATCAATTTAACTGGTTATATTTTCATAGATGGGTTAGTGAAAAAACAATAGACATTAGATATAATAAACTCAACTAAACCGAACAAGATGAGATCTACACAAAAAACATAATCCGAATATCAATATCAATATCAATCTCTCATTAAAACTAGGTCTCAACAACAATAATATGAGTAGTGATGTTTGACGTACCATATCTCTAAAGAAGAAGTGAAAGAAAATAATTTGAATCTATGAAGAAATGAGAGTCCTAAACACATATAATCTTCATATTGAAGATGACATGTGTTTATGGCACTCATTGTTTATGGCTCTCATGTTGGCTCTGTTATTCAGGGCTCTTCGTTAGGATTTGGACAAGTGAAACTAAATGTCATAACCTAAAGCTTTATATATCAGGGAAATAATTCCACCTCGGTTGAGAAACAAAACTAAGGTGAAAATTGGCTTATTTTTATATTAAAAATAAAATAATTAATAAGGCGTCACTTTTAATGAGAAAAAAACATAATCTGATGTTGTTGGAATTCGAAGAATGTACACTGAATTTGCTAACCCCTCAGTTTTCAAAAAAACTGATGGAATATAATATATGTTTTTTAAGAAAAAACATGGCGCATACAAGATATATACCTCAGTTTTACAATATGTGAGATGAAAAAGTTGTCATAAAAATAAGTTTTTCTAGTAGTGACATCATTTACACATATAAACATCATGAGGAATTACCATATTCGCAACAACATTTACACATATAAATATCATGAATTCATTTTCCTAATAAAGATCTAAGTCTTAACTTTTAAACTCCTTTGACTCGTCTCATTATGAGTTACGCAACTCAAGTTATGGTCTCAAAATCACACATGGTATTGAAACAAGAGGACTACTACGGGTACCCTTAGTAGCCACTACAACTATAATAGGGAAGCCATCTCACATACGAAAACCAGAGAACTTCTACAACCACCCGTAATAGCCATTATGGGTCGTAGTAGTGCCCAGCGAAAGAGCTTCTCTTAAAGTTATGGTCTAAAAATCACATAGGGTGTTGAAATCAGAGGGCTGCTATGGATACATGTAGTAGCCATTACGGGTGTAGCAGGGAAGTCCTTTCCCATACAAAAGCGAGAGAGCTTTAACGGGCACCCATAATAGCAATTATGGGTCGTAGTAGATCTTAGTGAAAGAGCTTCTCACAAAGTGCGATTTTTCACACTTAGGAACTGAAAAATCACTAATTTTCCAGCCGAATCACACGGTGCATGTCCAATTCAATATTGTTCTAGATTGGGCATGTGGCTGACCCACCGTCAAGCATGACCTAATCCATATCTATGTTGAGGACGGCCCAAAGTACTGGCCCTATCCTTTAGGGCCAGTGGGGAACACGTTTCCCACGTGCTCCTCACCCAGGGACATATCACCAACCAAACCCGTACATCTCGCGTGACTAGAGGAACATTTCTGCCCTTCGTAACGGGAAAACTCATTCACTATCTGTGGAGTGCGAAGCGGTTGACCCAGGACAATGAGCACGAGCTGCTCATCCCTTTCACGTGGGAATCGTGGCAGTTATCCGTTGTGGGCTTGAACACCCAACCCATAAGGGAGACCATTGTCCAAGCACTAGGGCTCACTATGAAAACCCTCCTCTGCAGGAGGGTCAGGTATTTTATTCTTTACCCTTTCTTACTTACCTCTTGATAAGTGCCAAAATATCGTTATTTTGAATATATATTTGTGGCACGTATCAATTTTATTCTTTTGATTTTTATAATAAAATCCCAACTTTTGTGTAAATCTTTGTATACTTAAGATATGAGAAATTAACATCTCACTTTCAATCACCGCAATGATAAAAACAAACAGTCTCAATTCCAGTTACTGTTACAAGACAAGTCACAGACCTAGTGACAAAATAAATCACAAACTCGTGATAAAAGAATATCACACTTCTAGAACAAAATACTTTGTATTGCTTCAAAGCTTCAACTAAGAACAATACTTGATCTTGCTTAAAAGCTTCAACCAAGAATAATACTCAACTCTTTGCTTAAAAGCTTAAAGAGTGAGAACAATAACTTGACAAATAATCAAGTAACAATTAGTCTATCACACCGTATCAAAAGATATGTGGGTAATTTACACACACAAGAGACTCTCAAAACTTTAGATCCAAGACTTCCCCTAATTTTACAATTGTTAAAAACTTGTTTATATTAGGTCTAGGGTTCTCTTTAAATAGTCTTCAGCAGTTCATGGGCTTCGAAAAACTTTACTTGATCCACAAGCTGAGAGTTGCAACAAATCTGCAGAATAATCTTTTTGAATCTTGGAACAAATCTTCAAGTTTCCTAAATTGTCTTAATCATCCAATTTTAGAAACTTTAATTCTGATGGAGATTTGATTCACATGTTCCAGATTCAATCTTCTTGACCTACAAAAATTACTAAGATATATCCAAAAGAAATATCAAAGAATCAAATCAAATTTGGCAAGATTCCAAGTAGCCTATATTGATGTTCTGGTTCAGAATGTTACGACATCAGTCAAGACGTCTGGTTTTTAATGTAAGCCCATACTCATATGTATTAGAAGATCAAGATGTTATGACATCTTGCCTAACATCTTTCAAGAACCATATTTTAGCAAAATTCTGCCAATCCAAAAATCATGGATCCAACACATCCAAACATGCAAAAAAATTGAATTATTAAAAGAACGAAATTTGAATAAAACCGGGGGGTGTCACAACTAGACCTATATCCATTGCACCATACAGAATGTCTGCATCCGAATTCAGCGAGCTTAAGAAGCAACTGTAAGAGCTGTTAGCAAAGAAAATTGTTAGGCCTAGTATCACCTTGGGGTGCATAAGTGCTGTTAGTTAAAAAGAAAGATGGAAGCATGAGTTTGAACTTCCCAAATCCTCACTAACATACTCGTCATCATTAACTTATTCAAAATCAACTTTTCTTTTATAACCAACAACAACTTTTGCAGGAGCTAAAGCACTATATTTAATTCCAAAATTTTCTCGATCAATTATGGTTTTTGAAGAACCTTCCAAAGCTTTTTCCACTTCCACAAACCCCTCATTGATTTCCTTTGTTCTCTTTTCTTCACTATTATCAAAAGTTATTCCCTTAACCTCTTCATCACTATTGTAACCACGTTCTTCATCTCCAACTTCTTTTTGTACGTTAATACATTAAGGTTTTGTAACCCTCTTTAAAATGTTTATCACATTGTACTCAACATAAATGTGTCCATCAACTTTATTATAAAGAGAATGCATACCAATATCTGTGGCATGTGAATCCTCCAACATTGGCTTAACCTACAAATCAACTCTATCAATTTTTCTCCTTAACCTTAAATTTACTTCATAGTAGCCTCAATCCTTCACCAAACTAACATCTTCACAAAAACTCCATTTATCATAATCTTGATTAGATATAATTGTTTCAATTCCTCCTATATAAAACAAGTGATCGTCTCTTACAAACTCCCAACCATGGTGAAATACAACATTGAAGAAGCTCATTTTCTTAAATAAATAGGTTTGGTAAAGGATTTTCGGTACAAGATGAAAAAAAGACGAGCGAAGAAGGAACAACATTACTACCCCTAATGAAATAGATGACAAATTGAAAAAGGATGAACATGATGAAAAAGAACTCGAAACAAGCTCGACAATGTATTGATTCATCACATTCGTAATGAAGGATAGGGAAAAACAAATGTTGTGTTTTGTCATTTGGATATCTGAATTGGTTGATGGTTCCAATGAAAGAAATTTGAGGATGATTAGATCAGGGCATACAAGAAGTTGCAAGTTCTTATAATTGAGGAATATATGAAGAAACGATAAAAAGGAAAAAAACATGTGATTAATATATGATACATGTTAAAAAAATTGAGTCTACAGGTTAAATGCTCAAAATAAATAAAGAGATAAAGGGTGATGCACTGACAGTCTAAAATATTTTTACACTGTCAACAATCACCACCATGTATCCAATTAAACCATTCTTTTATTTTTTTTAAAATTTATTGACATGGCAGATCAATGAGTTTTTATTGAATGACAATATAAAACTATTTTACACTGTCAATGCACTACCTTTTAACTCATAAATAAAATAATAGTTACTAAATATAATTTGTCACATGTGATTAAAATAATACATAACATGCCATGTCATTAAATTTAAATGATAAAATATATATTACGAGATTAAAAATAAAAAATATTATATTACAAGAAATAAGAATGTAATATAAACTTTTAATATTTCAAAGACTAAAATCAAACTCACTGAAAACAAAAAAAAGTTTACCCTAAATAAAATAATAATAACTAAATATAATTTATGACGTGTGATTAAAATAATAAATAATACGATATTATTATGCGATACCAAAAATTTAAATTAAAAAATGTTTAATGCAGAACTATAAATAAAAATATAATATTACATAGTTGAGATTTAAACTTTTAATATCATAGGAACTAAAAAGAGACTCTTCCAATATTATATTGACCAAAAGATCCCTAAAAAATTACTATCACAATCCGATGCTTAATTTTTCAAAACTAATAAATATTTTATTTTAGTTTCTTTAAAATTTTAATTTATTTGTTATAACCAACAAAAAAATAGGATTCTTTTTTTTAAAAAATAAAATAAATATGATTAAAATATAAATTGATCTCATCTCCTAAAAATAACTTTCAAACTAGTTTTTTGTATTTAAAGATAGAGATACTTCAAAACAGCGGCATTGCATTGATTTTATAAATTCACTTTGAACTGACATCTTTCAATATACATATGCATATAATATTGTCAACGATAAAGACATAAATAGACATATTCATTACAATTAACAACAAAATAAATAAAAAATTAACAAGTATTTTCTCCAATGAACAAGGGGTATATTAGTCATTGCATATTATCACTATGATGGTGCCGTGCCTCATTGGAACACAAACACACACTTAGTAAATTGATTTGTAAGTTGTAACTGGAACGGTATTCGTTTTGATTCTGACGTGGTTTTAATTGATGGATATAAAACAGCTTCCTCAAAAAAACATCAAACATAACAACACAACATCAACAACGTAGTAGAACTTGTTTCAAACATAACCACTCTTCTGTCTCTCTCACCAAAGCTGAAATCTAACCAAAAAAGTAAGCTCAATTTCTAGGGTTTTCATCTCAATTTCCACAATTTCAATGTATCTTTACTTCCCTAACCACTTTCTCTTTTCCCTTGTTTTGAAAAATTATCATATATTAGTTAGTGCTTCTTCTTTCAAGCTTTTCCTAGTACAAATTGTTCTATGTTTTCACCTTTATTCAACACTTTACTTCTTACTATTACGTTAAATTGCATTTCATATTGTTTCTATTCTTCATCTGGTTTTTTTAGGTTGCTTATGTTTTACTTTTTCGATCATTTGTTTATCAGATCTATTACTGCTATAATCTTGCTTGCTAATTTTCATTTTGCATCTTTTTGTTTTGGTAAGCTCGAACATTTATTCTATATAGCGTTCTAATCTAACCCTACTTGTATTGCATTTATGTAATTATGGAAACAAGTCAACAGTTTCAATTTTTTTCAATTTGGGTTTGCTGTTAACTGTACTGTATTGAGGATTAAGGATGTTGCTTTATCAATTGTTGTTGTCTCTCTGGTTCCTATGTCTTTTCTCTCTTCTACTATGTATTCTGTTGTAAATGTTTGATGTGTTTCATTTATGGTAATGTAATATATGTGTTTTCGAAGATATTTATTCTTGAATGCTTCTGAAATTGGATTCTTTGTTGGTGTGCAGTTACGGTATTGAGGATTTTAATATAACGAATAACGGCGCGAGAATAACTTCCCTTTGTGCTGTATGACTGTGTATGACTGTGTTGGATTTTCATTATGAGTGGTACGCCTAAGAGATCTCATGAAGAATCTGTTCATCAGTCTTCAAAACACCCGCATGAGGATGCGGGTTCGTATTCCAAATTGGTGCCGTCGTCGGTTTCGAATGAGTATCATATGTCTTATGATATAAGTCAGGATTCCCGGGTGGCAAAAGTGCCGCGTGATGGGGATAGAAGGTCTCCCCTTCATTCAATTTATCGGATTCCGTCGTCTGCTATTGATTCTCACGCGGATCATCTTGTTGGTCCCGAGAAGAGGTTAGAATCAAGAGATTTAAAGGACAGTAGAGATCTTCGGTTTGAGAATCGCGATACGAAGATAGAGAAGAAGGAGTTGTTTGGCGAAGTGAGAAAGGATCCTCAGAGTGGTAAAAGTGAAAAGGACTCGCATGTTGAAGTTAGAGGAGATGACAACAAGGATGTCCGACATGATCGGGATAGTCATAATGATTCAAAAGGTGATATTAAGACAGAAAAGGACAGTTATAATGCGGCTAGCGGTCTTCACTTGAATTGGAAAGATTCAAAAGAATACCACAAGGGAAAAATGTATTCTGATCCTCCCGGTGCGAGTTTGGAACAATGGCCTATGTTACGTGGCCATACTCAAGGTGCACTTGAGATTGGAAAAGAGAGTTCATCGGCTGAACATAAGGAGTACGGCGGGGAAGTTCATGAAGCTGTTGGGGAGAACAAAATTGATTCTAAAGTTGACGATAGATCTAAAGAGAAAGATAGAAAAAGAAAGGATGTGAAACATCGGGACTGGGGGGAGAAGGAAAAGGAAAGAAGTGATCGTAGAAACAATGCACAAATAAGCAACGCGAGCAGTGACTTGAAAGAGTCTGTGAATGATTGTAGAAACAGTGCACAGGTTAGCAACACGGGTGGTGAATGGAAAGAACCTGTGAAGCAAGATAGTGGATTGGAGAGGTGGGAGAGGGAGAAAAAAGATCTTCCGAAAGAAAAAGAAAATTTAAAAGAGCGAGAAAAGGATCAGATGAAGAGGGAATCATGGAACATAGCCGAGAAAGATGTTTCAAATAATGAGAAGGAACCTGTTGAAGGATCAGCTAAGGTTCCTGAACAAGACGTTGAGATGCCAGATCAGAAGAAACACAAAGATGTTGATAGAGAAGCTAGAGACAAGAGAAAAGAAAGGGAAGGTGATTTGGTAGGAGACAAGTCTGATAAGCGTAGTAGGTGCTTTGACAAGGAATCTGATGATGGTTGTGCTGATGGGGAAGGAGCAGTTGAAAAAGAGAGGGATGTTTATAACTATAATGGTCAGCACCGTAAGAGGATACAAAGATCACGGGGGAGCCCTCAAGTGCCTAATCGGGAACCTCGTTTTAGATCTCGCACTCAAGACAACGAAGGGTACTTTCTTCCTCTTCCTTGATTTTTTTTTTATTTGTTAGTTTTCTTATCCATAAAATATACCATGGTTCACATATCTAGCGAAAATTTCAATATATTATTATTATTATTTATAATTTACACCATCAGTTTAAGGTATAAATTTATAATAGTTGAAGCTTCATAATTACATTAGATAGAGGTTTCTTTATCTTAATTGATTGAATTGTCTTTTAACATAGTTTGTAAGTATGGTTCTTCATTATATTCATTCTAATAACTATATCTTGCCATATATTTTGCAGGTCTCAAGGTATGCTATCATTTTCTTTCAGTGGCTTGATTTAACGTAACACCGGTGCCAGCAGAAATTCTTGTCACTGGCCATTGCTAATCAATTGATGACACTGTTTATTGATGGAGTGGAGAAGATTTGAGCTGGGTAGTCAATAGCAGCGCTATTCCGCTCTAGCGGAGTGGAGCAAAGGCTGGCCGCTATGGGAAGAGCCTTAGCGGTGTAGAACACTATAGCGGCCGCTATAGGATAATTAGCGGGTAGCGGGGGCAAAATTGTTCCCGCCCCGGAGTGCTTTCTTTTCCGGTACCCTTTTCCCCTCTGAAAAACCGAAATTACCCCTTAAATAAATTTAAAATGTTTTAAGGGTAATTTCGGGTTTTTCAATCAAATTTGAGTTGAGACTCAACCCTAACCTTCCTTCACCGACATTTCTGCACTTCATCCGCTTAAAAAAAATCACAAGTTCCCCGTTCTTCCCTACTTCATATGTTTATAATTATTTTTCATGAAATTTGTCCAAAGAATTAAATAATGGTCATCCCGCAATACGCCATCCCGCTATCCCATTTTTGGGGTCGGCCGCTCCGCGCCGCTATCTAGGATTAACTACTCCGGATTTGAGTTTGGAAAGTACCTTTTCCTTTGTATGTCCAATATACTAGTTCTGATATTTCAGGTAAAGTGGAGGTTTCTTTTGTTGTTTATAAAGTTGGTGAAAGCATGCAAGAGCTGACAAAGTTGTGGAGGGAATATGAATCATCTCAATCTCAAATCGAAAGAAATGGTGAAAGCTCTAGTAATGGCCCCACTCTGGAAATTCGCATACCGGCTGAGTATGTTACTGCTACAAATCGTCAAGTAAGCCTTTTTTTTGTTGTTGATATTTTTAAATCGATGAAAGAGTATCAATTGTGCTTTTTCTCTTTAAATGATTTGATCTTATTCTACTGATAAGGTTATTTTGAGTAGCTATTCCTTTCATTTCACCTTTGTATCATCTTCTGCCTGCGTTGATCCAGTGAATACAATGCTACTGTTAATTTATAGATTTGTTACTAGTAACAATTTAATATAAAATACTAACGAGAGTGACATTATTATATTCAGGTCAGAGGTGGCCAGCTTTGGGGGACTGATGTGTACACGTATGACTCGGATCTTGTTTCTGGTATATGTCTTTTACAAAACTGATGGATTTGCTTGATTTTGCATATGCTAGAAGATATGTGTTTGACGTTAGTATTGGCACAGTTCTCATGCATACAGGTTACTGTCGCCTAACATCTCAGCCTCCTGCAGCCATACAAGAACTGCGCGCAACCATTCGGGCGCTACCTCCAAAAGATTGTATGTCCCACAGTCTTAATCACTATTATCTTTATCGCATCTAATTGCCTTTTAAGCAGTAATGAAATAAAAACTAAGAAATTTTCTTTTGGCTGAGTTAAAGCTTCAATCTAAAATTTTTAATTATGTGACCTCAGGCTATATTTCTACACTGAGGAACAATGTACGTTCCCGCGCTTGGGGAGGTGCTGCTAATGGCTGCAGTTATCGAATTGAACGGTGCTGCATTGTGAAGGTAGTATCAGACGACCTGCAAAATCTTCTATAATTATTAGCAATTTAATATCTAACTGATCGTTTTGTTTATCTTCAGAAAGGAGGTGGAACTATTGATCTTGAACCTTGCCTTACACACACATCAACTATTGAGCCCACCCTTGCTCCAGTGGCTGTGGAGCGGACAATGACTACCAGGGCTGCAGCTTCGGTTTGTTTCAGCATCTAATAATAAGCAAACATTTTTTTTGCCTGCGGAAAATATAACCAATAATTGCTTATGTTATTTCATAGTTATTATTAGTTATTACTGTCTTATATTCTGGCCTTAATTTTTCAGAATGCATTGCGGCAGCAAAGATATGTTCGAGAAGTTACGATTCAGTACAATCTTTGCAATGAGCCCTGGTATGCTAGTTTATGTTGTTAAATTGATTGACTAAACTAATATTGTGCTGAGTTGGTGCAAAAATAATGGGAGCCAATTTGTGTTATTTTAGTAATGTATGGAAACATCTCAATTTTGAGACATGCAATGTGAATTGAGATGCAGTTTTTCTTATCCAATTTTAGTTATCAGATGCAATGCAACATTTTTGCATCTTATCTTAATTTTATTTTGTACACCATCAGGATCAAATATAGTATAAGCATTGTAGCTGACAAGGGTCTGAAAAAGCCACAATACACATCTGCACGATTGAAGAAGGGAGAAGTTTTGTATTTGGAGACACACACTTCCAGGTATTTTGACATGGAAGTTCTCGCACATTCTAATGCCGCATGACTCAGGCTAATTGAAAATTTGAGGTCTTATTGAAGTCACGAAGAAATTTCCTTCTGTTGTCGTTAACTGAGTCATTTTGTTGTAGATATGAGCTTTGTTTTGCTGGAGAGAAACTGGTCAAGGCTACCCCAGCAATTCAGTCGCATGAGTCAGGCGCAGAGAAGTCTCAAAATCACCATCCACATTCTGCAAATGGTGAAAAACATGAGCCTGATCATGTCATGATCGACGCCTTCCGGTGGTCTCGTTGTAAGAAGCCTCTGCCACAGAAAGTGATGCGCTCGATTGGCATCCCTGTGCCTCTTGAACATGTAGAGGTATTTTTCATACCACTCTCCATTTAATTTCAACTTGCATGTAAAACAATGTATATAATAATACTATTATTTGCACAATGATTAGGTGTTGGAGGAGAACTTGGACTGGGAAGATATACAATGGTCGCAAACTGGTGTTTGGATTGCAGGAAAGGAATATACCCTTGCAAGGGTGCATTTCTTGTCAATGAATTAGTTTTCTTATTTTGGGATTCTATTTATGTTATTTCATGTCCTCTGGGAAGTGATGGTGAGATGAAATAATCAATGTATTAAATACTAATCTATGTACTTATTCGGAAAGATATTTCCTCTTGTATGTTGTAACTCTAGCAGTTTAGTTTATGTAGCATGCCTATGTTGACTTGAGACCAATAAAAATTGCTTTATGTTGTCAATATTTTTTTAAGCCATGCTGATTGTTAGGGGCTTGCCTCATTTGATTGTTTCTTTAATCCAAATTGCAATACAGATATTCTACAATCAATTAAGTAGTAGCACTAACATTTTATATTTAAGAGTAATCAATTTTCCATACAGCAAAAAAACAATACAAGAACCTCTGGTGTATAATGTAAAAGAAACACATTTAAACTAAAGAATATGCATTATCAAATACAAAATCTACCCATAATTTTGAGGTTTAACTACACATAGTAAAAAGTAAAACAAACTGAGGAACCTATGACAGCAGTTATGTAATACAGCACTGCAAGGTAATGAACATTGATACTGATACGTTACAAATTTAACCAAAGCATCCTTGATACATTTCAATGTAGAGATTTCCCCACAAAATCTATGCAATCCAAAACAATATCTTCAGTCATTGCAGCATGTGAAATCTTTAGGAATTTAAGGGAAAGTCAGATCTTGGTCATCATTCATTGGACTATAGAATCTAGATTAGTGATTGTGAGTCTGAAGCAGACCAGCCAAGGTGGATAGTATAGTCTGCAGCTCAAATATGCAAGCTGGCAACTCCATGACTGTAGCTCGCAGCAGATGTTAGCCTGACCTGTGCATCTGTAAAAATGAACATCGCACAAATGTGTCTGCTGGCAACTCCATGATTGCAGCCAGCAGCAGATGTTATCCTGACCAGTGTATCTATAAAGATGAACCTCGACGAATACAAATAGTGCAAGAAACAATGTCATTTATGATACAGTATCTCATAAAACAGCAATCCAAGCAAAAGAATTGGCACTATGAAAAGGGAAAATTACTCCATTACCATTCAAAAATTTCAAATCTATATACACAATTGACAATTCCCTATCAATATACTTAACTGTACAGACCTATTCAACATGATAAACAAAGCATTTCCATTAACAATCTCAACTAAAGGGAACACCACACTTTCCCTGCAACCATGGCAATCTCTTATCACCCTTAAGAGAGATAAAAATTTCACGAGCACTAGAACTATTCTCGAACAAATCCAAAGCATGAAAATAAACCCGTTCATCAACTCTCTGCAACTCATCCAACACCTTAATACACTTACTTATACAGAACCTCTCCTCATTCTTCAAAATCACAGATGCTCTCATCTTTGAAGCAGCTGCTATCTCCAACATGGCATCGACAATCGCGTCACCGGTAACCTTCCTGCTTCGCTTCTGGCCACCGGAACCAGATCGAACAACAACAGGGTGAGGTTTATGTCCATCCAACATATTCAAATCATCTCCAGAGGCAGAAGTACCATCCTCATCAACATAAGCCATTGTCACTGCAAGTAAAACATCAATATCATTCAATTTGCAACCCAATTGCATTCACCAACAATGAAACAAATAAAAAAAATTGAAACTTAAAATAAATAAAAGAACCCTTAAGCTAAAACTAATGAAATAGTTAAACATAAACTGAAGCAGAATGAAAAGATAATATTTTTAACGTTTGAAAGGAAAGGAACAAAGAATCGTACCGTGTTGGATGAAGTTATTGATTGCAACAATTAGGGTAACGAAAAATTGGGGAAATCACGATGCTGTTAGAGATTTGGTAATTGGAAACGCATTATTAGAAGTGTTGATGAAAAAGTGAAGGAACACTGCAACTCTGAAAATCCTAATCTAAACATAAACATGATTGCGAATGAAAGTAGAAATATTATGTGTATTTGTGACGACTCTACCAACTGGCCCATTAGCTCAGTTGGTTAGAGCGTCGTGCTAATAACGCGAAGGTCGCAGGTTCGAGACCTGCATGGGCCAATTTTTTGACAATACAGTCAATACTTTCAACTAAGAAATGAGAGACCTTTGTGTGATATAATATATTTTAGTTTTAAATTATTTAAAATTCATGTAACCTAAATACGTACAGAAATCTCTTAAACAATATCTCAAAATTTATGTATAGATAATTCCAGTAAGTGAATCTAAATATGTTCTAAATGTTGATTAAATGTTCTTGCTATAAGTTTGGATTAAGATTGAAAATATTGTTTAAGAATGTTATCAAACAATTGAACTACCATGTATATAGCAATAACCAAGACCAAATTATATACTATTTCAAACTTAGATCATAAATAAACTAAAGATTGAAGATGACCGCTGCATAGAAATTTCTGATACGATGATTCCCCATACCTCGGTACATCTTCAAGTTTTCAAATTATTTTCTATATAATATGCAATCAATGATTACGATATGTATGTATTTTGACATAGTTCAAATCTACTGGACACAATATCTTCTCGGCCTCATAACTATGGTTCGACAACATGTTACTTTTTAGAAGCATTTCTTTCAACAATAATTCAGTGAAACTTCTATTCGTCCGCTCAAAATTAAATAGTCTTAACACAACTGACAATCTTGTAAAACTTTTACATCCCATATACAATGACGACTCTTCCATGTCTCTTTGCAAAGTATGTACTACATTAACTTTCTCGAAAGCCTCTACTCCAATATCACAAATCATGTCTTCTAGAGTATCATTCATAAATTCATCTTTAATTGTATGTGACAGATGTGATGAAACTTAAAAGTTTGTTTGATTAAGAAGTGTTAGAAATATTCTAAGTTTTACATTGGTTAGACATAGAGGTTAAAAATAGTTTATATAGAGTAACACTCCTCACCTTATCAATCGATTTTATAAGGATGGACAAGATCAAATGTTAATATGGTATCAGAGCCTATCGATCAGATCATGGGCCGCCCACCGTTAATATCCACACACTAAGCTCAAAAGAGTGTTGAGCGTGAGGGGTGTGTTAAGAATATTCTAAGTCCCGCATTGGTTAGACTTAGAACTTAAAAATAATTTATATAGAGTAACACTACTCATTTTACTAACCGGTTTTTGTAAGGATAAGTTAGGTCAAATTCTTATTAAAAGAAACAATTTTTATTTTATTTTTTTTTAAGAATAGTTGTGGTAAGTATTGATGTTTCTTGATAGATTAAATATTTCAAAAAAAAAAATTAATCAAATTCAGGCTATCCCTTTCATGAAGTATGGTCACAATTAAAAAAAAAAAGGTATGGTGACTATTGATATTGATACTCCACTCTCAAAGCAACCATAAATATATATTAGGAATATGACTTCAAATTGACAGCTATAGCTCATGGAAATAAATTCTCTCGGAGAGGTATGCCTATATATGCTTGAAAAGTGAGAACTTTTTGTGTAACAAAGAAAGAACCATGAAAATTTTGTGCATTGTCTCATTCTCATGATTCCTTTTACAGAATTAACTAACTTAGATATTTCTTTGTTTCTCTCAAAGTCATGAGTTCGAATTCTGCTATGTGCTATTAATCTTTGTGTCGGACCAATTCATACAGAACTTTATTATGAAGTTCTGACTTTAAACGGAGTCTTCGTTAGTGGTCGGTGGGATGAAGAGATCATCATAAAAACTAAAAATAACTAGAGATTATAAGGAGAAACTAGCTAGCTAGCTAGCTAGATGAATTAATATATATACAAACGATGGGGATTTATTATTTATATTCAAAAAATCTACACATCAGTAACTTTTATTTTGAACACTAAACGTGATAGACCAAAGTTACATCATTTATGTAATGAATTATATCCTAACCAAGCTTCCAAGCTAGCTATTCTAAATTTCTATTCATAAGATCTAATTAATTCAGTGCTGGGAAAGAATTCCCAAAAGGGTCATCCTAACATCAATTAAACATTTATACAAATCTTTTACTCTTTCCTCAATAACCTCAACCACATCCTCCAATTCCTTGCATCTTCTCTTCAATCTCTCAACACAACATTTCATCTCCTTTTCCCTCTTCATCTGTTCCTTCAATTCTCTAGCTGCATCCACTGTCTCCTGCAACTTCTTCCCATCAACACTTGCTTCTGCTTCTTTTGTCAACTCTTGCAACAATCTCAACCATGAAGAACTTGTAGGCTGAGAAAGTATTTTCATTTTTGGTAACATTAAACTTTTCAAATCAAATGACAAACCAAGTTCCAGAAACCTTAAGCACATCAATGTCATAGCCTTAGAACCACACATAATCTCACTCATTTCGGTTTCATCATGACATAGCTTTTGCCTTAACAATTTTTTCAAACCATTGCTTGATCTCTTTTCTACAATTTTACATGATGATGAATTCAAAAGTTCCATTGCACGTGTTGTTGCAACATTATTAGGCTTCAATGGACTACAATTATTATCAACTAAATGTACTACAACTTTCAATTTGTCTAGATAATTATAAATGTTCTCGATTTTTTCAACAAAGTAATTGCATACATCAAGAAACTCAACGTTGTCTTCTAGGTACTTATCAACATCTCCATGATCATAACCATCACTATAAGAAATTTTAGCTAGAGAATCCAATACAATTTTTTGGGTGGTGACGGCAGCATCAAGTAATTGAACCAACTCCATATCACAACCGTGGACGCCAAGTCCGGCCGTAAGTTTTCGGTCAAATCGGGTTTTTTGCGGCAAAGGAACTACCATCGCGGGAGCCCTTGGTCGAAAGAGAAAGCTCTTTAAGATAGTTGGTGCTTTCATGGTGTGCTAATATTTTGATATAGTTTTGGTAAAGCACAAGAGAAGGATGAAGTCACAGAAGAGAAGATGACCAATTGATAATGTGGTGGTACAATGTATGCATCTATATATAGAGATGAATAAGCATATTAGAAAAAGACATGTGTCAATATTAGATTGAAGACAAAAAACAACAGAACAACAGAAAAGTGAATAGGATCAATGAAATTGATTCTATAGCTGCAATTGAGGTGTACAAAAAGGGACAATGGAGGACCTAACTAAATAGAATTTTATGGTTTAGTCGTTGAAAAGGATTCTAAAAGGACCCACCCCACATTTCTTTTGTTTATTTTTGCGGTGAAACAATTAAGCAATGTATATTGGTGAGATAATAATTTGCTGAAAATGAGCTGTAATGAGAGTGCATGGTGCGGCAGGACACTACCATGTACGAAAGGAACATTATGGGCCTTGCTTCCAATTATTGGCACATGCATTATATATTTTATTTTATTGTTAAGAACACTTTCTTTTCAACACTATCTCAAACACTCACTTTTTTATTGGTTGAAACATGTGTGAGTCCTACCATTTTATGTGGGACTTATTTTTAAAGTGAGGGACCCACACATGTTTTAACTAATAAGAAAGTAGGAGAGTGTTGCTAGAACTAATAAATTTTATTATCCTTTTAAGTAATAAAATTTCTGAATGTCCCGACCAAAATGTCTCACAATAAATTAGCAATCAGATAAGATGTCGGTATGGTTTTAGCTTGACTAATTCCCTCTTGACTCGGCGATGCATTGTGGGTGGTAAAAGAAAAAAACTCTAACACTGAAGTATGTGAGAGATCGAGGCAACGAACAAATTGTCTTGGGTGTTTTAGGAATGTATACCTTGTTGTTTTGTCTTTTGTTCTTTTTATAGGACTTTCACTAGGGTTTATGTAAATTCTCCTCGTTTAGCTTTAATCATGACCATTTATAATGTTAAATACGAGACTTTGATTCGTTATGTGATCTAACGATTATGCCTTCATTTTATGCTCGGAGTAGGTCTCTTTAAGGCATGCCTATGCATGTTCCCAAATCTTAGAATCTATTTTGCTTAATGGCATTGTTATGATGTCATCGTTCTGACATTGCCCTTATCCAATATCTCTACCTCTTGAGTCTATATGGTTTTTCTCTTGTGGGGTCGATTTCACCACTGCCTCGGTCAAGGTAGCAATGGTTTCTCCCCAAGCCTGATTGAATAGAGTCGGGTATAGACTTGTAGCTTCTTGTAGTTAGGGTTATGAAAAGATTACATTGGATTTTCCCTATCTTCCCTTTATTTTTCTCCTTTAGTTTTTAAGTATCATTAAGCCTTGTTGTTAGAGGTTGGTAAGACTCCTTAATCTCTATCTCTTCACCCGCATGTCGTATGTTAGTATAGGGTTAGTAACATGATGTGTTATCGATAGTCTCATAATGATGGCCTTCTTAGAAACTATCTTTGCTATTATAACCCTGATAGCGCCTTTGGTCACATGTGCCTCATCAGTTGGTTAATGTTTAATTTTCCACTACTATGTACTTCATTCATCTTTAGCCTTTTGATGATTATAAATACTTAAAAGGGATAGGTGTTATAGTCTTCCCCTTTGGTGTCATTGATCCATTTCTTGCAATCACTTCAAGCCGATATTGGCATCTTCCATAACCGTATTCAAAATAATCTTAGCTTCCTTCTTCTTCAACTGATAAATTTCTTCATTCCCGTATTCTCTGTATTTCATTGCCTTTATCCTTCACTTTGTGGTGGTAGTTTTCTGGGAGTGGTGGTGAGTGTATGAGGTTGTTCCCTTTACATCTCACACTCTTCTTTGTGTATCTACGTGCAACGGTTAATGCTATCAGATACCCACTCAACCTTGTTCTAAATGAGGATGCACACACCTTTTCCCATGGGTAAATGATATCTACTTAAAAACGCATTCAATCTACTATTATTCAAGAGAAATAGAAAATTACGATGTTGTTGCTGAAGCAGGGGGTCCTTCTGGTGCTGGGAAGATTATTATTCCCTTTTTCATAGATAAAATATGTCAAAATTTCCCTCATCCAACTTTCCCCATGTTTGATGTGGTTTTCTAGGAAATGGAATTTGTTTTACCCTTCACCCTTTTTGAGCGACAAGTTATTTGATATTCGGCCTTGGCGCATTCGTAGTTGCATCCTAACTAATGGATGTTTATATAAGCATTCCAATATGTATGTCGGTATTTGGACCGAGAGGTTTCTGTTATACTCTTTTTTCATATCTTCACGGTTGATTTGAAAGTTCTTCTTCCCCCCTTTGGCTTAGTTTATTTCAAACAGTCTTTTAGATTGTTTTATGTGTTTACTGAATTTTATAGAATTTCAAATTCGACTATATGGTGACCAAGACAGGCACAGTTGAAGCCCATTCCAATATATGTGGTTGTGAAGAAGGATCTTCAAATGTTGTGTGTGATCATGAGTTTCCAAGGTGTTGAATCTAGGATATTTTTGTTGTATGTGATCATGAGTTTCCAAGTATCAAAATATGATTTCCTTCAATTCATCACTTAAGGTTTAAAGGAATACTTCTATAATTCTCCACCCTGACTTTAAATCATGGTTATGTCAATTTATTCATCAACCACCTTGTTGCTCACTACCATGTTGCCACTTAAACCTTGATCAAGTTAAACCCACACTTGAACCTAAATTAAATCCACTTGTTTCCTACCGCCTTATCCTACTTTAATAGTCTAACAAGCTCCCAAGTATGGTTCTTCAACCATATTTGAATCCCTTTTCTTTTGAATTCATCCTTGAAGCTTTATGTTTTCAAGTTTTGCAAGTCTTCAACCATATTCAATGAATAAATACCAAGGCCAACATAATTGTATATTTAAGATGGTAAAATCCCCCTTCTTACCTTATCATGACTCAAATTATAATTAGAGGCCTATGTAGTTATTCCCTCATTACTACTAGTATCCATAACAAGAACCTCCACGTCAAACTGAATCTTCTCCGCCATAATTTTTTATATATCTAGGTCCTTACTCTTCCTCCCCTTTTGGGACTCACTATAAGAAATACACCTCTAAATGGTAAACTTTGATCCGTTATATTCCACTTCCCACAACATATAACCCTTCCCGTCTCTTGGGTAACAATTAAAGACACAATTCATAACCTCCCCATCAAGCTAAATTAGAATTATTTGATCAATATGCAAGGTTTTGCCGAACTTCAAAACAAGGTATTCTTTGGGTTTCCTACTTTAAATCTCCATAATTCAATAGGAAGTTTATTCAAGTGATTGTAAATTTGTTGATCAAGTAAGCTACTTTTGCACCATCCTTACCTTATAAACTTTATTTCCACTTCGCGGTAAAATGTGTTTATATCCATTGATTACTGAAAAAATCATAAAGTGATTTGAAACAAACTCAAGGCTTCTACCACACATTTCAGGCTTAAATCTCATAGCTTATTCTAGTCACGAAACCTTGAATAGATGATGATGAATGAACAACAACGTTGGAACCTTCGAAAATATATAAACTATATATTTTATACCTTTTAGTCATGATAGCTCCACCTTGTGAAATCTTCAACACCCTATGTTCTACTCTAGTATTATAGTCTTAATCATCAAACATGCTTATGGATAATGAATTTCAGTTGATTTTTGGAACATACCTCACATTATGTAGAAAGAACTCGCGATCATCGAAAATTTTAAGTTTTGCCATACCAATACCAAGAACCTTGTAAGCTTTATTATCACAAAGGTGAACTACTCCACCTTTCTCTAGCTTCAGAGTCTCAATTTATTATTTTCTTAGACACATGATATGAGAAACCTGATTCCATGAACCAACTTTCTCCAGTCTACAAACTTGATGCCGTTAATGTGCCGACATTGTCATTGCTATCCTCATCTAAGGCAAAAGTAATTTGAAAAGATATATTATTCTTTTTCCTACAAATTAGGACAATCCTTTCATGAAGTGACTGAGTTTCTATAAAACAAATAATTTTAACCTTGAATTGCCAAACCTCTTGATTTTGGATACCCTTTTACACTCACTTCCTTTTATTGAGAAAACTTAAGCCTTTAGCATTATTGTCATTCTTCAAATATTTCAGTTTTGAAAATTCTTTTGACCTTAAAGTCGTATAGACTTCATCCAAAGTAATAGTACATTCCTTATCATAAAGAATGACACCCTTGAAGTGCTCAAAAGATCTTGGCAATGAGCATAACAATAGTAGATCTATGTCCTCATAATTAATATTCACCACAATATTCTTTAGATCGTCAATGCTCTTGTGAAATTATGCTAAATAATTCATTATGGATTTGTTTTCTACCATTCGGAATGAATATAATTGTTGTTTCAAACATAACCAGTGAGCCAAGGACTTGGTCATATACAATGATTCAAGATTTGCCTACATCGAAGTCATAGTCTTCTCCTTGATGAATTACTGTAATACGGTGAACTGACTTTATTATCGAAATGTTGCGGATAGCACGAGTCGCCACCGACTTTTATTTTATCCAATTGGAAAGGCAAAAAGAACAAGAAAGACCTTTGAAAGATTTTGAGTTCGGGGGGTAGGTTATACAAAGGGAAGGTGTAAGGCACCCTTTGCATCCATGGTTATCCATGGGCTCTTAATTGCTTAGCTCACTTGTTTGTTTGAAAAGTTTGAAGTGTCGTGTGTGAATAGTAAAAAGATTTCGTTAAGGACTTTAGCTTGTAAATAAGCGTAGCCTTGTTTTGAAAGTATTTGAAAAGAGAGGTGTGAAAAGTAATTTGATTTTTAGAGGAAGCAATTAGTAGCAACTACCCTAAGTTTGAAAAAACGTTCTTTTAGCTTTTCGGGCGAAAGGATCTATCCATACCATGAGAGGGCAGGAAGTCTTTCAATTGGATGTTGAAGGGTCATCGAGAAATTCTCGTTCGCCACAAGACTGTCCCTTGCCATAAAGTAGGCAGGTAGTCTAAGGGAAAGATATAATAGTCATTTAAGGCATCATGCGAGGATACCTTAGCAATTGGGACAATCATTCCTTATGAGGCAACCTCGAGGGAGTTTCAATAACTTTGAAGGCAACATTGCTTTAGGTATCCTCGGAATCGAGGGACTTTGACTATTTAGTATATTTAGAGGCAACAAAATCAAGGCAACAAGGCAGCAATTAATAGGCAACAGGCAACAGGCAACAAGAGGAATTACCCTAAAGGTGTGTGGGTGCAACAATCACGTGATTCAGTTCGATTATTTATCTTGTAATTAGTTATCCTAATTTTGTTAAAGGCTTGCACTCCCTAAGATTACTAACCACACAGTTAAAATAAAATAAAAGCAGAAATAAAATTTCCTACGCTATTACAATAAACACCTGCGGGGATGGGGGAAATTAAAAGGCGGAAAAATAAGAAGGATCAATAATAAGTTTTAAACATTGAATGCCTTGGTCTCCCTCGAACCTTCGATTGACCCTGAAAATCAAAATGAAAGTAATAGGGGGTTAGCGTATTGCAGATTCAATGGCTATTGAGGCTAACCCAATTAAAAGGCAGAATAAAAATAAAATGAACAAAATGATATTTAAACAAGAGAAAATAGAGAACTTAGCTTTTGATTCGACGGCGCGTAATCGGAAGATTGGTTACTCCTGAAAATTAGCCACGAAGAAGAAAAAACGTTAGTGCATTAAAGATCTCAACAATCATAACATGACATATCAAAAATTAAAATGGTATTAATTTAGGCAAAACAAATAAAAAGCATGGCAAGAGGCGAAAAGGCAAACCCAAACGGGGCAAAGTTAACCATTGTTAATAGAATCAAATTAAAAACCTAGACTAGGATTGATACTAATTTCAAATTTATTAGCCAAAAATAAAATTATCAATCTAAACCTAAATTAAATAACTATGTTTCCCTAAAAAAAACACTTACTAAAATTACTAACCTATTTATTCTAAAATTATAATTTTATTAAAAAATAAAAAGAAGGTTTATCATTCTCATGAAGAGAGAAAAAAGAGTTAGTTTTAAAAATAAAAATTTTAGTTTTTAAAAAAACAATTTAAAATAAAGCAAAGAGAATAAAAATAAATAAGTAAGTAAATAAATAATAAAAAAAAAATTTAAAACTTAGCGTGAGTAATCATATGTGGCACGTCCTTGATGTCCATAGTGCACCTGCACTCTTGTGAGCGTTGGATCCAAGATTGACATGATCTGATGGCTGGAGATGAGAGTGTACCATGATCCTGTGTGAGGCGAGGGCAATGAATCTGAAAGTAAGTTTAAACAAACAAAATAATAAAATTATTTGTAAGGCGCTGGGTATCGAACCCACGTCTCTAACATCAAACAGTCATGCGCTTTACCATCTGTGCTGCGTTTTCTATTTTCAAAATGTCAGTCAAACGAAATTAAATAAAAAAAACGAAGTGTTTCAAGTAAAGTCAAACGCAGGCCCACCACCATTGCGTCAGACCAATAGGAAGCGGAAGTGGAATTGGATCTGGTTGACCCACGAATGGAAAGAAGCCACGCGTGTGGCAACTGTTCATCCTATTTGTTGACACCAACCCCTTAATTTAGCTACGATTTTCATGCGGTTTTCGCTATAGTTACTGTAACCAATTCTGTAGCTAATTTTGGAGAGTTTCAAATCTGCAAAAAAACGTAAAAACCATTCAAACTAACAGCCCAGATCATATATTTAGACCATGGTGAATTCAAAAATATTATTTATTTGGCCCGAAACCGCTGGGAAGATGAATACAATGATGAAGCTTCATCATGCCCTAGCCATGGCAAGTTGCAATTCTTACCCCAATTCTCACGCTGGATGATCCTGTTCCCTTCTAAACCGTTCCATAAACTCAAAATAATCGTTAAATAGGAGCAAAACGTGATGATTCATGGAATACGAAAATTCACAAAATATGCATGAATATGTGAAATTGATGCATTCATTATAAATGCTATAAAGCTCAAGTACTGATGTGTTCTTACTCCATAATACCTCAGGGATGATTTGAGACGGTTCTTTGACCTTGAAAAGGGCTGGATACTCGAATGCAAGTTTCTCCTTGTTCTTGGAATTTTGGAACCTTGAAACCCTAGTTGCTTCACCTATTTTCGTCCCCAAAACCTTTGCTCTTGTTGTCTATATATATTAGCATGTATTAGGGTTACAAATTCTAATAGAATCCCATTGAATCCAAAGCTTTCAATCTTGGAAATTTGATTGGAGAATTTTGTTAAAAGCTTTCTAAATTTAGCCTAATTTTGATCTTCTCTTTCCAATCTCAATCTCCACGAAAATTTATCATATATAATGTCCAATTGGTGATTTTATTTGGTTAAAAAAATCTCTCCAATCAAATCTTTTGATTTTTGTTTGAATTACTTGAATTATGTTAATTTTAAATGAATAAAAAAATTCATAAAAAATCAAATAAATCTCATAAATTCGTGGCAATTGAATTTGATATCTTGGATGCCTTTTGGATCAAGATTGGGCCAAATTAGATTGGACTTGTTTGAAATAAAATCCATTTTGAACCACCTTTTTTCACATTTTTCCCTTCAAAATTAGTCAACTTTGACAAGGCATATCTCCCTCAATTTTTGAGGTATGGAGGAGTTCTTGGACTTTTTAGAAACCTTGAAGAGTCCTCTAAGCAGTGTTTTTGGTCTCATGTCAAAATAATTTTCCATGCTCCTTGTGTGCGCTTTTGAAAAAGATGTCTTTTTGTTGTCTTTTGAAAATGACCTATAATGTTTTGACTTATATCTCTCAAATGAAGCGTTTTTAGCCTTGGCATGTGAGAGACAAAGTTGTAGAGAATTTAGTTTCCTTCAACATGAGCTTTGGATGGAAAATTTCTGATATTCCATGTGAAAGTTATGGCTGGTCAAAGTTCAGTTGACTTTTAGTCCAAAAACCCTAATTTAGAAACTTAGGTTTTGATGATTTTGGAGCTTTTCTTGATGAATCATGATCAAATATTGATCAAATGATGAATGATACTTAAAATTTAGGATGTTGACCAAAAATCAGGAATTTTGACTGTGATTTGACCATAGTTTGACTTTTAGGTCAACCAGTCGATTTGTTGATCGTTTGGGCCATTGAGTGAGCAATCTTTTGAATCAAGGCTTGAAACTTGGCATGGAGATTCTTTGAATCGTATGAGAAGCCATGGGATTCATTTGAGGCCTTAGAACTCGATTTTGTTTTTTGCAGAGATCAAAACCCTAGTTTGAGGGTTGTTGTTTAGGAGAGTGTACAGTCAGTCAAGTCTTGAGCTTCTGAGTTTGAGTAAGGATGTGGTGGGAAAATTTTGGGGTATGACAGCTGCCCCTGTTCAATTTTCTTAAACTTGAAGATGTAGGGTGGTTTGTGTGCCAGTTGGAATCTGAAGGTAGAAGAGGATTGAACACTAGAATACCCAGGAATTTGCCCTTGCTGAAACAAGGACTTTTGCCAGAGACGGGCTTAAAGATGCCATCTGATCTGATAGATACGAAAGTCAGAATAAGTCGTACGTTAGACTATATCCGAGCTCGAAGTATTGAGAAGTGTTTGTTGGAGATGGGCTTAAAGATGCCATTCGGGCTTTTGATAGGAAATTTATCGGTGATGGGCTTACGGATGCCATCTGGATGTTGGGAATATGAAGTGAATTAATTGTAGTGACTCTATTGTCATGACTCCATTGTCGTATTATTGTGACTTGATTGCCGCGACTCCATCGTCGTGACTGCATTGCCATGATTGCTTCCGAACTGAATACCGGGATTAGATACGTGACTCAATTGTCGTGACTCCATTGTCGTGGCTCGATTGTTGTGATTCCATTAAGGTGACTCAGTTGTCGGGATTCCATTATCGTGACTCAGCTGTCGTGATTCCATTATCGTGACTCAGTTGTCGTGATTCCATTATCGTGACTCAGTTGTCGTGATTCCATTATCGCGACTCAGTTGTCGTGATTCCATTATCGTGACTCAGTTGTCGTGATTCCATTATCGTGACTCAGTTGTCGTGGTTCCATTATCGTGACTCAGTTGTCGTGATTCCATTATCGTGACTCATTTGTCATGATTCCATCATCGTGACTCAGTTGTCGTGATTCCATCATCGTGACTCAGTTGTCGTGATTCCATTATCGTGACTCAGTTGTCGTGATTCCATTATCGTGACTCAGTTGACGTGATTCCTTTATCGTGACTCAGTTGTCGTGATTCCTTTATCGTGACTCAGTTGTCGTGACTCCATTGTCGTGGCCTTTTCTGAATTGAGTGTCATGATTAAATCTTTGAATGTTGATCGTGTTTGCACCGTTTGTGGTGACCAAATTAGATCTTGGAAGGATGATCGTGTCTACACCGTTTGTGATGATAGAATTAGATCTTCGACTGTTGATTGTGTCAGCACCGTTCGTAGTAACTGGATTAGATCTTTGACAATTGGAGATATTGTTTATCCGCTTGTACCTGTATCTTGAAAAAGGTAAAGTTAGTCTCTATGCAATGTCATGATGCATGTATTATGTGACGAGTCTCTCAAAATAAATGAGAAATGTGCGTGTTATGTATAAATTCCTTATGAGGTAATGTATGCAATGTATGAATGTGTTTATGACATATGTTATGTGATTATGATTGATGCTGTCTTGATTGAGGAAATAAATCTCTATGTCCTTGTGATCTTGTTGTCTAATTTTGTCTTGAAGATGCTCAGCTGGGGATTTATGATTTTTGCTTGGGGATGAAAGCGATCTGAATGATTGATCTTGATGTACCCTGACCGGGGATAAGAGAGATGAATAAATCGTGTTTTTGAGAAGAGAAAAGTGTCGGAGAGCCAACAGTATCAAAGATGTCAACTTAAACTCCGTTGAGGAACTCAGTCTTTGTTGGACGAGAACATTTGAAGGTGTCTTCTTAATGATTACTCTGTAGGGATATGATCCTGTGAAACTGGTTTTGTGGGAAGGCATGAATGCTTTGAATATTGCTCCCAGTGTTTTGTAGCTCTTGCTATTCCTGGACTTATATTGATTAGGACACACCACTGAGTATTGATCAGGATGTCAGACTGGACTCGCATAGATTGGCCCCTGCTAGTAGGGACTTTGGAAAGATTCGCCTCGCGAGGACTTTATGAGATGTGCACTATGGGCGACATGCCGTTAATATGATGCCCCTGACTGATCAGGAAGTAGATTCAGACCCACTTGGATGCATGCACCTGATTGTTTGGCATTTGAGAGATTCTTGGAATCTTGACTTGATTGCCCCAGATTGATTGGGCAAAACGCGTCATGCCCCTTGTATACGTAGGAGACATTGCTTTTTGGAGTAATCTTTGTTGGTCGGGATAACTTTCATTCATTAGTCATACCCTGTGCAAATTCTTTTTGTTGCTAACATTTGAAATTATGTAGCAGAGTTTGTTTAATAATGAATTCATTAGATGCAATGCATACGTTTGTCTTGAGTTTTTGAAAAACATTAAAGCAGGAGATTTAAAAGCGTGATATTTGTAAAAACGTGATGTTTGTAAAAATGAAATATCAACTCAGCATTTTTTGTAAACCTTAAGGAGTCAGGATACCTTTTTGGTGATAGTATGCTTTCGACTAACCATGCTTCAATTAGGAATTTTGAGGGTTGTAACGTGGCTTGGTTCACGGTTTAAGAAACAAAGGATAATGGCTCAAAAATTTATTTATACCCATCCCAATCTTCGTGATGTTCTTCGATCCTATGCTCAGTTAACTCTGCCGCTTAAGCCTTAGCAACACTTGAAGTTGTAACATTGATGTTTGATGATGGTTAAAGTATCAGAAGTTTATTTGGATAGTCAGTCACCCTTCTTTGTAATTCTTTTTACTTTGGTCGAGGATTTGTAGTGACCTCTTTTTTGACTTTGTTATCCCTAACTTTTTCCTGAACTGTTTATTTTGAGATTACAGTCAGCGGGATGTTTCGATTTTTGATAAGTCTCCTTCATAGGTTTTGACTTTACAGCTTTTTCTTCTTGATGCATATGGACTGCCTGACTTAATGGTTACGGGAATCCATCATTATTTGCGTAAACAACAGCTAGTATACTTGGGTTAACTGAGTAACTACCCTTCCCCAGGTTATGATTAAAGGTTTTAAATTGTTCGAGAAAGAAAAACTCCTACACCTTAGGCTCAAAGGGGTTGACTAGGGATTAACATCCTTATATCTCCACTGTTTAGGAATTGAAACAATGCCTGTACATCGTCAGCATAGTCTGTTCGAAAGCATACTGTATGAGGTTGCGGTATCGTTTTCGTCATCCTCCCTCAAAAGGCTTACAGCTTAGCAGGAGTTGAATAAACACAAAACATATGCAAAGTAAGTACACAATTTAAAACGAGTGATAGCGAAATAATTTATTCAAGACAAACATATGCAATGCACTGATGATGATTATTAAAACAGATAATGTCTATCATAATTCGAATGTTTTAAACAAACAGAATAGAAATTTGCAAATGAAAGTAAAACTAATGATCTGAAAGTCCCTCCTTCTAGCCATCCACAGCATTAGCAGTTACGTTAGGAGTCTCAGGAGGATCAAATTCAATTTCTCTAGCATCGATCATATCTTGAATCTTGTTTCTCAATGTCCAGCAGCTATTCGTATCGTGACCAGGACTATCAGAATGATATGCACACCTCACATTGGGATTATAGCTACGAGAAGAAGTACTAGGATTCTTAGGGGGGTCCTTTAAAGTGATCAATTCTGACTTCAACAGGTGTTGTAATGCTTGAGCCAATGACATATTGATCTTTGTGAACTGACGCCTAGGCATGTCTTGATTGTTTTGACGACTTTTTTGAGGTGCCGGTGTGGAAATCAGAACTGCCCCAACAGATTGGTCATGGTTACTCCTTTTCTGACCATACACCTCATTGGAATCTGACTTCCCATTGAAATGCTTCTTTGTAGTACCTGAGGATGTAGCCATTTGAATCTTACCACTTCGAATGCCACTCTCGACACGTTCCCCAATCAGTATGAGTTCAGTGAATCCATATGATGAACTTCCCAGCAAATGACTATAGAAAGGACCAGTCAGTGTACTCATAAACATATCGACCAATTCTCTGTCAGCTAAGAAGGGTTTGACTCTTCCAGCTAGATCTCTCCATTTCTGAGCATACTCCTTGAAACCTTCCTCGGGTCCCATAGACATGCTTTGTAGTTGCATGCGAGTTGGTGTGAGGTCAGCATTGTATTGGTATTGCTGGTAGAAGGCAACAACCAAATCTTCCCAGGTATGGATGTTGGTACTTTCCAGTTGATAGTACCATTCGAGTTGAGTTCCAGATAAGCTTTCCTAAAAGAAATGGATCCAGAGCCTCTTATCAGCAGTGTGAGGCTGAATCTTCCTTACATAAGATCTCAAGTGCATCTTGGGACAGGAGACTCCATCATACTTAGAAAAGGCGGGAGTTTTGAATTTTGGAGGAATGACGACCCCGGGAACGAGTCCAAGCTCTTCAAAATCCAGCCCAGGTACCTTCTGAATTTCCACGCTTCTCAGACGCTCTTCTAACATCTTGTATTTGTCATCGGGATGTTCGTCCTCATGGTAATAGTCCTCTTCTTCTTTAGAGGGTTTGGCAGAATCATGGTTACTTTTTGCATCAGTTTTGATACTAGCATCATCATCTTGCTCATCCTCATCACTGTCTTCAGAGGTTTCAACATCCCTGAGTTGCAAGATCGGTCTAAGCTTTTTCACCTGAGTCTTCTTACCCTTCTTCTTCTTCTTTTTAGTCAGCATAGCTTTAAGCTCTTCTTGCCCCTTGGACAAATTCAGAATCAAGGCTTGGAACTCTGTTTTGCGCTTGGAGATCCTTAACTGATTGTTCGAGATTCATGATGCTGAAATAAACAGCGAGGAAGGATGAGAGACCTATTGTAAGAAACCTGTTATGCGGTGTTTATGAATGCAAATGCAATGTTTTTCAAGGATCTTTAGGATTTTAGTTAGCAACATTAGAAAATGGTTTGATCGCGTATTTGTTTGAAGAACTTTAACTTTTGTCGTTGAACGTCCTTCTTTGAGAATCAAGCTCACCATATCGAGTGGGTCATCGCCTCTAATTCGGGATACTTCTGAATTTGAAGGTACATGGCTAGAGGAAAATAAATCCTCTTGCCCCTTGATAGGTACGAAGTCTCTGAATTGGAAGGCATGTGGCTAGAGGAAAATAAATTCTCTTGCCCCTAGATAGGTATTCAGTCCTTGATAAGAGCACCTGAAATTGCGCGCCCTAAATTCCTAAGATCCTTGAAAGGGTTAGTTAATTATGTTATGCTTATGATGTCATGATGCCATGATGTTATGCGAATACAGTTCATTAGACTAAGTGTGAGATAGTAAGGACAAACAAGTCCTTTCAACCAAAACCTGCAAGGAAACGAAGGTTAGTAGCAAACACAGGCAAGTCACACAAGTCACACAAGTCACACAATTTTTGGCTTAAGGCTTGCATGGAGTCTGATCAGGTGTCCTTCCCAAGGGTATTTCTATGGATAAAGAGATTTTAGCAACAGGTTCTATAAGTTATCCAGAATTGTCAGCCCTTCTAAAGCACCCTCGGACATGATGCATTTGCACCATGCAATGATACTTTGAGAGAGAACCTATCTGAATTGTAGCATCGGGTAACGACTAGTTCTCAACATTTGTCAAGAGTAGTCCCCCCACTACGTTCCTAAAGGCTAGGATGGGTTAAAGGTAACTAAAGGTCCTTGAGCTCCAGCGCACCCACAGACACATGCATAGACCTCCCTCATTTGAGAAAGGTGTGCATATGCTATGGAGTCCTAACTCAAGTGTGAACTTCATATTGACTCATCTCCCACATATGTGAAAGAGGTCGCCATGACTATGCCACTCCTAATCTTAAGTGTACTTGAATCCGGGTGTAAGATTCGTCCTTCAATTAATTCACAAAACAACCCTGAAAAATAAAGCAAGCAAAGCAAACAATAGAATACAATTAAGTGATTCCTAAACTTTTAAGGTAACCCCTCTTTTTAATCGACATCCCCAGCAGAGTCGCCAGTTCTGTAATACGGTGAACTGACTTTAGTATCGAAATGTTGCGGATAGCACGAATCGCCATCGACTTTTATTTTATCCAATTGGAAAGGCAAAAGGAACAGGAAAGACCTTTGAAAGATTTTGAGTTCGGGGGGTAGGTTATACAAAGGGAAGGTGTAAGGCACCCTTTGCATCCATGGTTATCCATGGGCTCTTAATTGCTTAGCTCACTTGTTTGTTTGAAAAGTTTGAAGTGTCGTGTGTGAATAGTAAAAAGATTTCGTTAAGGACTTTAGCTTGTAAATAAACGTAGCCTTGTTTTGAAAGAATTTGAAAAGAGAGGTGTGAAAAGTAATTTGATTTTTAGAGCAAGCAATTAGTAGCAACTACCCTAAGTTTGAAAAAACGTTCTTTTAGCTTTTCGGGCGAAAGGATCTATCCATACCATGAGAGGGCAGGAAGTCTTTCAATTGGATGTTGAAGGGTCATCGAGAAATTATCGTTCGCCATAGGACTGTCCCTTGCCATAAAGTAGGCAGGTAGTCTAAGGGAAAGATATAATAGTCATTTAAGGCATCATGCGAGGATACCTTAGCAATTGGGACAATCATTCCTTATGAGGCAACCTCGAGGGAGTTTCAATAACTTTGAAGGCAACATTGCTTTAGGTATCCTCGGAATCGAGGGACTTTGACTATTTAGTATATTTAGAGGCAACAAAATCAAGGCAACAAGGCAACAATTAATAGGCAACAGGCAACAAGAGGAATTACCCTAAAGGTGTGTGGATGCAACAATCACGTGATTCAGTTCGATTATTTATCTTGTAATTAGTTATCCTAACTTTGTTAAATGCTTGCACTCCCTAAGATTACTAACCACGCAGTTAAAATAAAATACAAGCAGAAATAAAATTTCCTACGCTATTACAATAAACACCTGCGGGGATGGGGGAAATTAAAAGGCGGAAAAATAAGAAGGATCAATAATAAGTTTTAAACATTGAATGCCTTGGTCTCCCTCGAACCTTCGATTGACCCTGAAAATCAAAATGAAAGTAATAGGGGGTTAGCGTATTGCAGATTCAATGGCTATTGATGCTAACCCTATTAAAAGGCAGAATAAAAATAAAATGAATAAAATGATATTTAAACAAGAGAAAATAGAGAACTTAGCTTTTGATTCGACGACGCGTAATCGGAAGATTCTGGTTACTCTTGAAAATTAGCCACGAAGAAAAAAAAACGTTAGTGCATTAAAGAACTCAACAATCATAACATGACAGATCAAAAATTAAAATGGTAATAATTTAGGCAAAACAAATAAAAAGCATGGCAAGAGGCGAAAAGGCAAACCCAAACGGGGCAAAGTTAACCATTGTTAATAGAATCAAATTAAAAACCTAGACTAGGATTGATACTAATTATAAATTTATTAGCCAAAAATAAAATTATCAATCTAAACCTAAATTAAATAACTATGTTTCCCTAAAAAAAACACTTACTAAAATTACTAACCTATTTATTCTAAAATTATAATTTTATTAAAAAATAAAAAGAAGGTTTATCATTCTCATGAAGAGAGAAAAAAGAGTTAGTTTTAAAAAGAAAAATTTTAGTTTTTAAAAAAACAATTTAAAATAAAGCAAAGAGAATAAAAATAAATAAGTAAGTAAATAAATAATAAAAAAAAATTTAAAACTTAGCGTGAGTAATCAGATGTGGCACGTCCTTGATGTCCATAGTGCACCTGCACTCTTGTGAGCGTTGGATCCAAGATTGACATGATCTGATGGTTGGAGATGAGAGTGTACCATGATCCTGTGTGAGGCGAGGGCACTGAATCTTAAAGTAAGTTTAAACAAACAAAATAATAAAATTATTTGTAAGACGCTGGGTATCGAACCCACGTCTCTAACATCAAACAGTCATGCGCTTTACCATCTGTGTTGCGTTTTCTATTTGTCAAAATGTCAGTCAAACGAAATTAAATAAAAAAAACGAAGTGTTTCAAGTAAAGTCAAACGCAGGCCCACCGCCATTGCGTCAGACCAATAGGAAGCGGAAGGGGAATTGGATCTGGTTGACCCACGAATGGAAAGAAGCCACGCGTGTGGCAACTGTTCATCCTCTTCGTTGACACCAACCCCTTAATTTAGCTACGATTTTCATGCGGTTTTCGCTATAGTTACTGTAACCAATTCTGTAGCTAATTTTGGAGAGTTTCAAATCTGCAAAAAAACGTAAAAACCATTCGAACTAACAGCCCAGATCATATATTTAGACCATGGTGAATTCAAAAATATTATTTATTTGGCCCGAAACCGCTGGGAAGATGAATACAGTGATGAAGCTTCATCATGCCCTAGCCATGGCAAGTTACAATTCTTACCCCAATTCTCACGCTGGATGATCCTGTTCCCTTCTAAACCGTTTCATAAACTCAAAATAATCGTTAAACAGGAGCAAAACGTGATGATTCATGGAATACGAAAATTCACAAAATATGCATGAATATGTGAAATTGATGCATTCATTATAAATGCTATAAAGCTCAAGTACTGATGTGTTCTTACTCCATAATACCTCAGGGATGATTCGAGACGGTTCTTTGACCTTGAAAAGGGCTGAATACTCGAATGCAAGTTTCTCCTTGTTCTTGGAATTTTGGAACCTTGAAACCCTAGTTGCTTCACCTATTTTCGTCCCTAAAACCTTTGCTCTTGTTGTCTATATATATTAGCATGTATTAGGGTTACAAATTCTAATAGAATCCCATTGAATCCAAAGCTTTCAATCTTGGAAATTTGATTGGAGAATTTTGTTAAAAGCTTTCTAAATTTAGCCTAATTTTGATCTTCTCTTTCCAATCTCAATCTCCACGAAAATTTATCATATATAATGTCCAATTGGTGATTTTATTTGGTTAAAAAAATCTCTCCAATCAAATCTTTTGATTTTTGTTTGAATTACTTGAATTATGTTAATTTTAAATGAATAAAAAAATTCATAAAAAATCAAATAAATCTCATAAATTCGTGGCAATTGAATTTGATATCTTGGATGCCTTTTGGATCAAGATTGGGCCATAAGAGATTGGACTTGTTTGAAATAAAATCCATTTTGAACCACCTTTTTTCACATTTTTCCCTTCAAAATTAGTCAACTTTGACAAGGCATATCTCCCTCAATTTTTGAGGTATGGAGGAGTTCTAGGACTTTTTAGAAACCTTGAAGATTCCTCTAAGTAGTGTTTTTGGTCTCATGTCAAAATAATTTTCCATGCTCCTTGTGTGCGCTTTTGAAAAGGATGTCTTTTTGTTGTCTTTTGAAAAGGACCTATAATGTTTTGACTTATATCTCTCAAATGAAGCGTTTTTAGCCTGGTCAAAGTTCAGTTGACTTTTAGTCCAAAAACCCTAATTTAGAAACTTAGGTTTTGATGATTTTGGAGATTTTCTTGATGAATCATGATCAAATATTGATCAAATGATGAATGATACTTAAAATTTAGGATTTTGACCAAAAATCAGGAATTTTGACTGTGATTTGACCATAGTTTGACTTTTAGGTCAACCAGTCGATTTATTGATCGTTTGGGCCATTGAGTGAGCAATCTTTTGAATCAAGGCTTGAAACTTGGCATGGAGATTATTTGAATCGTCTGAGAAGCCATGGGATTCATTTGAGGCCTTAGAACTCGATTTTGTTTTTTGCAGAGATCAAAACCCTAGTTTGAGGGTTGTTGTTTAGGAGAGTGTACAGTCAGTCAAGTCTTGAGCTTCTGAGTTTGAGTAAGGATGTGGTGGGCAAATTTTGGGGTATGACACTTACCTTATAATTTTATCCTAGAGTCACAAGATAATGAAACTTTGGGCCTTATCCAACATCTCAATCTTCTCTTCTTATGTTAGGCGTGCAGGCAACGATGCCTCATCCTTAAATGCTTATATACCACAACCCAAAATAGTTGTCTCTGAAACCCTTCTCAGTGTCCCATTTATTACTTATAATGTTCAATTGTAAATGGAAAATCCATTTTTGCCACTTATTGTGAAAACTCTAACAATAATACTATAATAGTGAAACAATTGATAGGTTGAAACACACAAAGCCCTCATTTAACTTTAATTTTAAATTCGCCTAGTAAATATGTGTGAGACAAAGAATAGTGACAACAACAAAATTGTCTCAAGCAACCAAAATAATCGATAATCAGTGTAAGCAAATCTGCATCAAGCAAAATGAAGATAAAAAATAATAAGACAAATAAACTTGTTTACCCATTTCGATGAAATCAATATACTCCAAGGGGGAGAAAAGCTCCCCGTTTCACTATACTTTCAAGAGTTTTATAGTAGATTACGAAAGAGTTACATGAAAATAGTATCTCAAGTTTCCAAGAACAAACAATATTTTCTACCAAGTGTTTCACAATCTCTTCAACTCTATATATAAATCACACTAGCTCAAGGTGCTTAGAAGTGTTTCTCAATCACCTTAGATACCTCCAAAGATTGCCAAAAATACAATCTTATGAATTTATACCCTTACCTCTCTAAGTTTTCCATTGGATTGTCACCTAATCCCTTTGTCTTTTAGACTACATTCTAAAGGTTGTTTTATAAAGCATTATAGAGATATTTATTCACAACAATTAAGACCCAAGAGATCCATAAAGGGTCCAAACCCGTCAACGAATTACTTCATGAATTGGAAATACTATGTGTAATACCAGCGAATCACCCAAACTAGATCGGATGCTTGAGGACCGTCCCTCATCCCAGACCCGGTCCATTAGTTGTCGCCCGCCATCGGAGCTTTGTCACCATCGTGATTATAAGGCCGGCTCTATCATTTATCCTCTGTCGTATCGCCTTTCTACGATTTCGACGTCCTTTCTTCGACCTTCATGTTACTTTTCTGATTTCTGCTAATTTAGTTTCTAGCCATCTTGAAATATGATTTTATTATCTTTTTCACTTTAGGTTTATTAGGAGAAAAAAAAGTTGACAAAGAATACTTTCATAAGACCAAAAAATCAAGATTTTGGAAAATTAGAAATAATTCCATGAATTTATTTGGAAACTGTGGTAAATGATACTCATAATATAAATGATATTCACGGTCTCAATATAAGCATCCCCTGCTGAAACAACTAAGAAAATATTCAAAAGATAAAAAAAAAGGTAGATTATTGTTACTCATATTAAAGACGAAAATGTTAGATTTATTCTTTATCATCTAAAAGTCATAAGAAAAGATTGAAGATTCAACAGTATAACATATATATATATATATATATATATATATATATATATATATATATATATATATATATATATATATATATATATATATATATATATATCACAATGGTTGTTTGAAGGTGTTTCAAATATCTTTTTTTGGCTTAAATATATTTTAATCCCTAAATAAGGTGAATTCTTATGTACTCATCATAAGTAATTGGGTATGGGTACTTCTAGTGTAAATTGGTTTAGATTTTAAATTTATTTTAAAATAAAATAATTGTAAAAAATAACTTGGCATTAAATAATAGCATTTCATTGGACAAGAGTATGATACCCAACTAAACTCAAGGGTATCAGTCTTCACCATTAAAAAACTGTTTGTATTGAAAAATTAATAAAAAATATTAATTATAAATTTTTAATGAAAAAAGACATGATTTTCAAGTAATTTTTTTTAAATCTAACTCTTAACTTGTGCCTTTGGCACACAAGTTAACATTATAAAAAAAAAAATTACAAACTCTTACACTTATACTTTTTAATTTTTAAACGGAAAAAATTATAAATCATCTCAACTATAATATATGAATGAACCGAGAAATTGTAAAAATTATGAAACTATAATTTTTGACAAAAAAATTACAAATTTCCTAAACACACAACTGCCTAAATATCTAATACACAAAAATACTAAAATTATTGTAGTGAATAAATTTAAATTAACTCTCCTTATTTATAATTTTTCACTTCTTTTTCTTGATATTTCTCAAACTTAAAGTGGGGATTGGATAATTACCGACTTTAACATAATACAAAGTACCTAAGAAATTTTAGTAGTAGTTTAAAAGTCTATTATAAGTTCAAAAGTGTAATACAAGTCCAATTTATATTCTCTAAATTATCCTTGTTCAAGTATACTAGTAGTTTTACCCGTGCGATGCACGGAAAAATAAATTTTGAATACATGTATTTTTATGAATTCACATTGTATTTTAAAATAAAATATCTTATATTTTTATTAAAAATTATTTAAAAATATAATAAGTATAATAAAATAAATAAGTATATCGATAATTTTATAGTTCTACTTATTCAAATAAATATTTATGAGAAAGAAATAATGTGATTGAGATTAAGAAGGAATACATAGCAACTTATTGGGTTGTAAATTACAAACAAATGTTGCACTTGAAGATAAAAAAATCACAATCTAATAATTCTTAATTAAATTGTATTTATTGGAAAGAAAATTAAATAAATGATTGATATAAAAAAGAATGCATAATAATTCTTTAAGAGGGAGAAATAATGTGGTTGAGATAAAATATGACATACAGAGCAACTTATTCAATTGATATTAATAAAAATGTTTGATACCAATTTTTTTGGTGTAGTTCTAAACACGTTACAATTAATAGTGACAATAGTTTGATTTTTTGTTATTAATTTTTGAAAAAAATATATGAGATACTGAAATCTTCAGGAACCCAAATCTTCTTTTTATGGTTTTGTATTTTGGATAATAACCTAACTTAACTAAATTTAAAGTTAAATAAATTCAGCACAACTAAAAGAGATATGTAGGACATGAGAGGTATGCATAGCATTTGAATGGGTCCAAGAAGCCATGAAAAATAAACTCTAATTATTAAATAAATTAATTATCTAATAATAATAATAATAAAAATAGTAATGTATAAAACAAAATTAAAAAATTAAAAAAAATGGCCATAATAAGGGAGCGCTGCATTTTGTAGTTAATATTATTATTATTTTTTCACAACAAAGTTGTAAAGTAAATATAATATTCTCATAATTCAAGTTTGATAACAAACATAATTAACTAAAAACCATAAAATAAGTTCTTCAAAAATTAAAAATCATCTTGGCATGATTAACATGACAATGTAAAATATAAAACATTGGAACATGTGAATGCTGATACATCAGCAATACTGCAACACTGTAAGTGGAAACAACTCTTCAACGATACTTAATGAAACCGATTTCCTTGGCATTGCTATGGAAGCATTGCCTGCAACACATGCAACACATGAGTCTGTACTTCCTGATCAATCCATGAGAGTTTCCACATACACAGTAGGTGCGATAACCAGGTCTTTGGGGTGAGAATACCAGACACTGGAGTGACCCATGACTTCGATTTGAGATTGGAGGAAATGCAAGAGCAGCAGCGATCTCAAAAATAAAAACCATAGTCACGCACACAAAAAATCAAATAATTTTTTCAAATGGTTCTAAGTCTCATCAATTACATCACCAATTAAACATAACACACGACAATCACTAAATAATAAAGTAATAAAAAATAGAAAGAAAAAAAATGAAAAAAACTAAACAAACTCTTATATCTATCTCATGTACCATTTTTCTTCTTCTTACGATAAAAATTTCTCTTGGGTCAAAGGAAGGTGAGTCTGCAAGTGTCATTGGAGAAATCACAGTGGTTTGGGGCTGCAGGGCAGATGACAGAGGCGGATGTGAGCAGTTATGATGGTATGTTGCGCAAATTCGGAGATGATGTTGCGCAAATTCTCCTAAAAAATTGTACAATTGTGAGCTTATGGTTTGAAATTGTTGTTATTATAAGTTTATATTTTGAATGATGATACAGGTTGTAGTATGATTTGTTATACAAGAACCTAAATCATTAGTTTATGAAGAAAAAGACAACATATATCATGTTTAGAGAGAAAAGCTTGAAAAGATAAAACTGATTGATATTGGAAGAAGGGTTTAGGGTTTATATTTTGAATAGTGAGAATACAAAAGGTCAAGAATATGAATGTGGGTAGAATTCAATAGCCAAAAATATTATAATGATTCAAACCTTAATTTATGTTAATTTATGTGAGATTGAAAACCCAAAAGGCATGGCTGGTCGTTGGAAAAAAAAAGGAAAAAATGACCATAACAATTGTTAAAGATTCCTTATCAATTAATGTGATAATTAATGGATGTAACATAATTTAATAATTGCTTAAGATTTAATTAATAACAAAAAAACTGAACGGTTTCTTTGTTTGTTTTCAAAGTCCAATTTTATTATTATTATTATTATTAATAAAAAATATTAGTTAGAAATAAATAAATAAATTAACTAAACATTTAAAAGATAATTATAGAAAGTTTGCTATTAATAGAAAATATGAAAATAGAAACAACTCTAAAAATATGACACTTGGCAAACTTGCCAAAATTCTCATTTTGCTTTATTATATTGTATGATGAACATCTAGTGCTTAGAAGTATATGAACTGGATTCTGTTCTAGCATATTGCATTTTCTCAAAACTCTTTTCCTTTTTGGTGGAGTATGGTAAAAATTGATACTCCACTCTCCACCTACCATATATGTTAATCCGGAATATGAATTCAAATGGACAGCTAAAATAGCTCATTAAAATGTCTAAGATAGTTGAACTTTTCTACTAACAAAGAACCATAAATATTTTGTGAATTGTCTTATTCACATTATTCCCTTTAGGAAAGAGACAAGTTTTACATCAAGATAGACATTTGAGTATTGCTCTTTAGGACAAATTGATTTTTGTAAGAATCTTATGAAGGGTTCAACTAACCAATCAAGTGAGGCTTAACAAGAGAAAGAGACATAATGTTTTTGTCACTTACATAACGAATCATGAACATTCACTTATTTAACATCACCATTTCAAATAAAATATTATTTTCCAATCAGCAGGTTTGACATTAAAAAGATTTACATTCATTGAACTTAAAGTAACATCAAATTTTGTCCTAAATTTTTAATTTTGAAATCTTGTTTATGTAAAATTTCCTCATCTCGTACCCAAATTTCAAATGTTGTGAAATTCGTATAAGATATGTTTGGTTGAAGCAACTTTTTTATGTTAATTACTGTAAGTTTCCAGGTTTATGTAAAAGGTTGATTTTGTTGTTTCTTAAAAATCACATGTAATGATTAAGGGTGTTCAAAACTAAACAAATCCAATAGAAAATCGCAAATCAAACTAAAAGCACAAACAACCAAACTAAAAGCATGAAAAAAGTACATTGTTGACATCCAATTGGTGAATGAACCAATTGTTAATGATTTTCAATGCAATGACCAATCTGACTATGATCATTTTAGCTACATGAGTCAAAATGATCTAGCCCTTTAATTTGGTTGTATCCTTAGACAACTAATCCGGCCTTAAATCTCTTTACTGATCCAGCTGCGTGAAATTTAACTTTGTATATCCACATGCATCCAACTGGTTTAATGTTTGATGGTGCATCAATAATTTTCTAAGTGTATGTTCTTTCAAGAGCTGACAATTCAACTTGTATGGCTTGATTCCAACACTCAAATTTGCTAGCTTCAACATAAGACTTTGGTTCATAAAGAGTGTTAATGGACATGATGAAATGATGAAATATGGGAGAAATGAAGAGTATGATAAATAATGGGGAATAAGATGATTAGTACTTGATGATGATTGATGAGTTTGATTAGTGACTGGGTTGCACAAGTATATTTTGAGATGATATGGAGGTTGTTTGGCTCTTGTGGACTGTTTATGGACAAGTATGGTTTGATCAGTCAGTTCTGATTGGTTGATATATGTGACAATAATATATGGTGGAATATCATTATCATCATACAATATAAGGGGTGGAGGTAAAGTAGTAGGTTGTGAAGGTGATTGTGTGTTTGTAATAGGTAAAGGTGTGTTGGTGACAGGTAGAATTTATGTTGTGGCTACATGTTTGACGGAAGATGAATGTTGAGGTTGGTCTGGTTTGTGATTTTAGTAGACATGTCAATTTTTGGTAGGTGATTGACTGTTGGTAGGATATGGAATTACATGTTCATGAAATAATAAGTGTCTTGAAACAAATATCTCTTTTGTGTAAAGATAAAAAATGACACTTCCTTTGAATCCCACCTTGAATCCCAAGAAAACAACTTTTTTAGATCTAGGGTCTAGTTTAGATTTGTGGGATTGAATGGTGGTTGCATAAACAAGACAACCAAATACTTTGAAATCTTGAGTATTAGGAGTTTTGTCAAAAATAATGTGGTAAGGTGATTTGTTTTGGAGTAATGGCGAGGAAATTCTATACATGAGGAAGACTCCATGTTGAAGGGCATATGACCAAAATTGTTTGGGAAGTTTGGATTGGTAAAGAATGGCTCTTCCTATGTTAAGTATATGTTGGTGCTTTCTCTTCACTCTTCTATTTCGCTGTGGTGTTTCTACACAGGTAGAATTGAGTCATGATGAACTCATGGCCATTGTCAGTTTTGACTACTTTAGGTGTTATGTTATATTGGTTTTCTATCATTGTGAAAAAGGCTTTGACATTAGTAGCAACATCAATTTTGGATTTTAAACAAGCAATCCAAGTGAATCTACTATGATCATCAAGAATGGTGAAAAAATATTTGTGTCCGTGAACAAATTGAGTGGAAAAAGGCCCCCAAATATCAAAGTGTAATAGTTCATATTTAGATTTATCATGTGAATTATTAGTTTAAAAGGGAAATTTATTTTATTTGGCAAAATGGCATATATCACAAATAGTTGTTTTAATATGAGAGATCTAGGGATACAAATGTGTCATGTGTGTCATTCTATTACTAATTAAATGGCCAAGTCTAAAATTCCATAAGGAAGATAAAATAATTGACACATTACAATTTAATACATTAACTGTATAGCCCATTCACTTGCTCAACCAAACTAATCACCTTCAAGTTCTTCATATCCTGTATGTGACATGAATTTATGGTGAATTGAATTTGACAAGCTAAAGATTGACGCAATTTAGAAATAGAAATTAGGTTTAATCTAAATTCAGGTGAATATAAAACATTGGTAATGTAAATTTGTGGTGAAAATTGAAGATTACTAGTATAATGAATAAGGAATGAACTGCCATTAGGCAAATGAACTTTGATGGTTTTAATCTATGAAATGATGTAAAACACAATCGAGAAAAACAAATGGGGTCATTGGCTCCTGAATCAAGAAGAAACACATTAGATTTGTTACTTACTTAACAATCAATGAGACTAGAGATACCTGATTGATGAGGCTTAATTGATGAATGACCAGAATGAGAAGAAATGGAAGTGCTTGAAACAATGTCATGTCCCGCTGAAGGAATCAAATTTTCTTGTTGAAGCAAGCACATAAGTTGATCATATTTCTCTTGAGTGAGACTAGAAAGAAACATTGGTTTCTTGCTGATTGAGGTCTGAAGTGGAATTAGGTTGTTAAGAATCATTTGCGAAGCTATTTCATGGATGTGAAGATGAATAAGGTTTGTTCATATTAGTATGACCATGCTTTTGGTAATAAAATTCCATTGTGTGACCATATCTATGAGAGTTAGTGCATTATCTGGTATTCTTTTTGCCATGATTCATGCCTTTACCTCGACCATAAATCTTCTTGGCATGATAAGCATTGGTAAGAATGGAATCATCTTTAATAGGTGAAGAGTTGCGATTACTTTCTTCTTAAGCTACTAAATAATACACCTTGCTAATAGATGGTAAAAAATCCATTAACAAGACTTGAGTTTTTACCATAGAAAACTGGTCATTCTATCCAGTTAAAAATTGAATGACTTGGTCCTCAATAGTGTAATTTCTTAATGATCTCATAGACTCACATATGCAAGGTTGAGGACATGTACAAGAAGGAATAGGTTGATATGCAGTAATTTCATCCCAAATCGCTGTCATCTATATGAAATATTCAAGAACAGACTTTGAACCTTGTTTCAAGTTGTTCAATTGAAACTGAAGATTAGCTATATGGATTGTATCAATCTTGGAAAACCTCTCTTTAAGATCATTCCATACATCAATGGAATTTTCATGGAAGATGATACTTTGTGCAATAGAATCAGATACAAAAATTTAAAGCCAATAATGTATAAATGGTTGTATCTTTCCCAAGCTGCTCGATTTAAATCATCAAAATCAGGAATTTCCATGTATCCATCAATGGTTGGAAGTTTGTTCTTAGATCCAAGGGCTCTGTGCATGGATCTTTTCTAAACCACGTAATTGTTGCCATCGAGTTGGGATGCAATTGTAACTGAATTAGGACCGTAACTTGGATGCACATAGTAAATTGAATTACTTTGTCGTTGGACTTGTGGTTGAACTTGAGGCGGAATTATTGATAGATGGGAAAAGAACATGTGAAAGAAATAAGATGGTGGATTACAACGGGATGGATTGAAGAAAAAATTAGGAAAATGCAAGTTCCAGTTTGAAACTTAGAAGAATGAATAAAAAGAAGAACACTCAAGTTTCAATGGAAGTTTGAGGAAGCATGAAGAACTTTGAATATCTCTAAGAGAGAGCTCTAGATACCATTTAATGAGATGAAATTTTTTCACTGATTATGATAATTCCTTACATGAATTTTATATAGTTGAAGCATTGATGTAGAATAGTCATTAGAAGGTTTCTTCTATACAATTACAACTCTTAACAAATTTGATGACTACCATAACTAACTTAACTAACTACCTCTAACGATATTAACTAACAAGTAACTCGAAAAGCAAGTTAGTTTTCCCTAACTTGTTCTTAGTGTAATATCATAGAAACGTTAAAGTTTCATGTGAGTTTAGACACTTAAATGTTAAATCAAACACTCACTCATGATTTTATAAAAAGAAAGGGTACAAAGGTATTACCAAAGCTATTCCAACTAGGTTGACATCTTAAAGGGACCGCCCTAAAAAGTACCATGATACAATATATTGATAAAAATGAAATAATAAAGATAAAAAAGAATCTTGTGAAAAATAGACTAAAGTTTAAGGTATGATAATCCCGTACCTCATTAAAAACCTTATTAAAAATATTTAATGAGATAAAATCCTGATGAAGGGAAAAAAGATACAAAGATAATACAATGAATCAAACATAAATATTCAAATCAACAAAATCTATACAAATGTAAAATTAGCTTATTATGATTGAAATCATTCTGAATAGAATGAGGAAAGTTATTCCACTTAATGAGGCTAGTAATAAATAAAGCAATGTTAGCCATTTTTTCAGCACAACAATTCCTCTATGTGAAAATGTGAGTGAATTTAAAATTCATTTAAGAAAGAAGTAGCATGTAATTCATCAATCTGTTTTGAAGAGTACAAGGAATACCTCGAGGTTGCTTGAAAACCAAGATAACAAGTTATGAATTTGTTTCTAGCTAAACATGACAACCTTTATCAAAAGAAAATTTAATAGGTAAAACATCTCTCATCAATTCAACATGGAAATCAAGGGAAATGTCAATTGGAAGCATAAACACCTAAATAATTAGATTCATAGTCTCTTAAAACACCTTTACGGGCTACAATGTCAGGACTACCGCGATCTACTTTATTTGAGTTACATTTTATTCTAGATATTATAATAGAGTTCCATAAGATATGTTTGATTTTAGGAACCTTAGGAGGATGAAAATTCACATCAAAGGCTTTAATAACCTCAAATTCTGCCATGTTGGGAGCAACAAAAAATGTTTTTAAATTTTTAACTGAGGGAGACGTTTAATAAAGTAGAATTGATTGCATATCTAAAATCTATTTTCTTACCTTGAAACTTGAAATTTTCCATACAAAAACAAATAATGTTAAATATATTAGTAATGTCACTCTAGATGACAAGCTTTCACTAGCCAGACCAAGATTTATCACAAGAGTTGAGTATATTCTACATAGAACTAGTGTCAATAAGGATACTGATGATATTATACAATAAACTTCAAAGTTGCTGAGCATAAAGACACAAACAAAAAAAGATGTAAAGACAATTTCAAGTTAATACCACAAAGATCACATTTGAAAATAATGACACAACCTCTAGAGCAAGGGTTGTCGTTAATTGGTAACTTATTGTGAATTGGTCTCCAAATAGTGATAGACTTAGACTATAGAGTATTTTTATGTCAAACTATTTTGGCCAAGGAGGCATTTTACCAGGAGGACTTTGAAATTTATAATCTTCCTTAAAGTTGAAAGAGTTGTTGACACTATGAATCCAAACAAGCTCGTTAGGAAACTTAACCTTAGGAATAATTTGAAGTTGCCTCTGCTTCCTAGAATTTACCTGTTTATGTTCTATTGCTTGTAAATTTAGTTTTTGGTTTATTTGTCACAATTGAGTTTCTTTATATAGTTCCCCATTCTAGGGTTGAGTGCTTAATCGATTTTACGCATGAATAAATTAAACTATTTGATTACAATATTAGTGATATGTTTGTAGTGAAATACTCGAAGATTTAGATCAAGAAACACATTTGAGAATGATTTATGTTGTGCTAAGTATCGAATCAAAATATCACTTCTTTTTATTAAACTTTTGAAAATATTAAAGTGTGATTTGAATCACAAGGATGGTTGACTTGAATCACACTGTTTGTAAAAAAATCAAAACTTTGCTTCAATGAGTATGATTCGAATCACATGACTGTCTGACTCGAATCAAACATAGTCTTGAAAATAGAATTTTCCCTCTTTGAGTTTGATTCGAATCACAACAATGCATGGCTCGAACCAGATAGGTTTGTTTCGAATCATACACTACAACGCGCAAGGCTTTTAAAAGCGCTTTTTTTGGCCTTTAACAGCGCTTTAAAGCGCTGCCAAAGCCAGCGCTGGCATAGGCTACGAAAGCGCTTTTAAAAGCGCTCTGGTAGGCCCCCCCTATAAGAGCGCTTTTCTGGAAAAAGCGCTCTTGTAGGCCCCCCTTTAAGAGCGCTTTTCAGGAAAAAGCGCTCTGGCAGGCCCCCCTTTAAGTGCGCTTTTTCCAGAAAAGCGCTGTGATAGGCCCCCCTGTGAGAATAAAAAAAAAAAAAAAAACGCAACATACTAAAGCACTTTTGTAAAAGCGCTCTTATAGGGTGGGCTTTAAGAGCGCTTTTTCCAGAAAAAGCGCTCTGATAGCCCCCCTATAAGAGCGCTTTTACAAAAGCGCTTTAGTATGTTGCTTTTTTTTTTTTATTTTTTTTGCTTTTTTATTAATATTTGGCAGCGCTTTTAAAAAGAAGCGCTTTAGTATGTGGGCCTTTAAGAGCGCTTTTTAAAAAGCGCTTTAGTAGCTAAATGAGGTATTTTAATGTGCAGCCTGTAATTTAATCCTCCCAGTCGACCTGTAATATTTTCGACCTGTAATATGTTTTCAGCCTGTAATATTTTCGACCTGTAATTTATTTTCGACGATATTATTTCAGCCATCAGTAAGACAATATATATATATATATATATATATATATATACTAATATAATACCATTATAATATCCAAAATTATATATATACATCATTACAACATCAATAATATTATAGTACTTCAATTCGACACAAATCCTACATGAAAAAGCGCTTAATATAAAAATGACACAAATCCTCTTTTATTTCTTCCAACTTAAGTTTCGGGTATCCAGCGGTACGGAAATCGTCAAGGTACTACAAAACAAAAACAAAATATGAATGATACATTTAGTTAAATGTAATAAATTATATGAAATTATCTTAAGTTATAAATTCATACCGTGAGCGGAATCTCTAATTGATTTGCCTGAAGGATTTCTTTCATAAACCTCAATACAAAGTATCTGCAATCGTAACTGTTTCGCTGTTGCGGACACTACATAGAAAAACAAATAAGATTCTATAGTTGTGCATTGTTTTATCAAGTAGCATAAATATATTATAAGCAACATTGTGAAAAATAATGTACCTGCACTTGGATCCAAGTAATGTTGCTAGATTTAGTTCGGGATACCTGTGCGTCCCGTTGACTTCGGAACACTTGTATTGATCTAATTAACAAATATATAAAAGCATATGTTTAGATCAATCCCACAAATAAGTAAATATATATATAAATATACACGAATATATATTTAGAACGATCCCACTTACAAATCAACGATGTCCTTCATGGCCGGATAATTGGTCCATTCACCATTTACCGAATTCAGATAATACACGACTTCCCTTATAGGGTTGATAGCAAGCAGCAACCAGTGTGCTCTATAAATAAAAACAATAGGTTATATGAAAATTTTGCTATACACAAAAGAAACAGAGATTAGATGAACAAAGAATGAGAAACTAACCCTACTGGTCGGGTATTATACGCCCAAAGATGCAGACATTCTGTATTGCCGGTGGACATGAATCTATCGACTAATCGCTGTCTAACTGATTCCCGTTCCGAAGCAATTGCCATTCCGCTGCAGTGGGCGGACGACACGAAACGGAATCTGTTAGACAACGGAGTCCCGCGCAACACTCTGTCATACAACAACCTTAAAGAAAAACATAATAAACATTAGATTATTTTCATTGAAATGTGTAAATAAATTATATTGTGGGACTAATTAAATAGTATATCGGATGAGTGAATATTACCGGATGTATGAGTGCATGTTAGTGACGCCTAGTTGATCATGCTTAAAAATCTCCTCCAAGTCATCAATTGTAATAAGTGACTTGAATTCAATACCGAAGACACTTTCATCCATAACGATTTCACGTAAAGCACCATCCTTCAAATCAGACATATCAACCATTGTTGCGAGCGTCGACCGGTACCAAATCAGACATATCAAATCGGACATACCAAGGTAACACCACTATTTTGCATAGTACTTTTATCATCCTGTTCTTTGGTATAAAATGTGTATCCATTAATAGCGTATGCGCTATAAAAAAGCACAATTACAGTTGGACCATAGGCTAAACATCTCAACCTTTCTGTTACTGAAGCAGGATCTGAACGATACTTTGAATAAATATGATCCCTAAACCACGGTATGAAACTTCGATTGTGCTCTCGTACTATCCAGTTCTCATTTCTATTTGGATTTAAATCTCGGAGAACAACCTTGTGCATTTCAACATACGGCCCAAACTCAATCTCATTGTGCAGAACATACAAGTGCGCTTGATCCCGTTCGACCATTGATACTGTCACAACTTTATTTCCAATTAGCCTTTTTCCTTCTTTTTTTTCGACAATATGAGATTTGGGGAGTCCAATTGATTGAACATTTGACAGATATTCAGTACAAAACTCAACCGCTTCTTCAACAACGTATCGTTCGGCAATACAACCCTCCGGTCGACTTCTGTTTTTCACGTACCCTTTTAATATTTTCATATAACGTTCAGCAGGGTACATCCATCTCATATAAGCTGGTCCGCACAGTTGTGTCTCTTTCACAAGATGAACGACTAGATGAACCATTATGTCAAAAAACGAGGGAGGAAAATACATTTCAAGATCACATAAAGTAACAACTATCTCTTTTTGCAATGTTGGTAAGATCGCGGGATCGACCACCTTACTGCAAATTGACCTGAAGAAGAAACACAGCTTAGTTATTGCGCTTCTTACTTTTTCTGGCAGAATAGAACGTATACCTATTGGTAAAAAATGTTCCATTATAACATGACAATCATGCGTCTTCAAACTCTTTAACTTGAGGTCTTTCATGGACACAAGTCTTCTAATATCTGAAGAGTAGCCTTCTGGAACTTTAACTTCACTGAGGAACTTACACAATGTTTTCTTCTCCTTTCTAGATAGAGTGTAAACAGCAGGTGGCAGATATGTTCGTCTTCCTTTCGTCACGGGTCCCAATTCAGTTCTCATCCCCATGTTTACCATGTCCTTCCTTATGTTAAGGCCATCCTTAGACTTTCCTTGTATATTGAGTAACGTACCTATGACGCTGTCAAATACATTTTTTTCAATATGCATAACATCCAGGAAATGTCTTACGTACAACGACTTCCAATATGGAAGTTCAAAAAAAATGGACTTCTTCTTCCACCCACCCTTGACAAGTGAATGTGCAAAAGGCTTGCCAAACTGAGTGCTCACATCTTTCACCTTTTCAAAAATTTGATCACCTGACAAAAAAGGCGGGGCTGTACCATGTTCGGCCTTTCCGTTGAATGCTTTTCTCCACCCACGGTAGTGATGATTAGTATTTAAGAATCTACGATGGCCGAGAAAGACATTCTTCTGACAAAGCTCCAATCGTGTCGTATCGGTTTCGTCTTCACAAACAGGACACGCCTTTTGACCTTTATTGCTGTACCCGGATAGATTTCCGTATGCTGGAAAATCATTAATTGTTCCAAACAACATCGCCCTCAAGTTGAAACTTTCCTTCCTATACCCATCGTAAACCTCCACACCGTTGTCCCACAAAAACTTTAAATCTTCGATTAACGGTGCCAAGTATACGTCTATGTCATTCCCTGGTTGTTTAGGCCCAGAAATTAGCATAGATAACATCATGTACTTACGCTTCATACATAGCCACGGAGGTAGGTTATAGATCATAAGAATCACAGGCCATGTGCTATGCGAGATGCTTTGAATACCATGCGGGTTCATTCCATCAGTAGACAATGACAACCGAAGGTTTCTTGCTTCTTTTCCAAATTCAGGATAATCAGTATCAACTTTCATCCATTGTGGTGAGTCTGCCGGATGTCGCAACTTTCCATCAATAATTCTTTCATCTGCATGCCAAGTCAAGTGTCTTGAATCGGTCTCACTACGATACATGCGTCTAAATCTCGGAATTATAGGAAAATACCATAAGACTTTAGCAGGAGACAACTTTTTCTTATATCGAGGGGCACCACATTTAGGACACTCATTCAACGCTGCATACTCGTTTCGAAACAAAACGCAATCGTTTGGACATGCATGTATCTTATCATAGCTCATGCCAATAGAGGACAACATCTTTTTGGCTTCATACGTTCGATTGGGAAGAACATTATCCTCTGGTAGCATATCTTTCATAAGGGCTAATAACTTTGTGAAACTTTTATCCGACCATCCGTTGTCCGCCTTTAAGTTGTACAACTTTAACGCCGCAGACAATCTTGTGAATTTTGAACAACCATCATACAACGGTTTCTCTGCATCGCTTACCAACCTCTCAAACATTTTGGGACAATCCGCAAGATCTTCTTCAAGCGCTTCTGCAATCTCTTCGACTCGATCGCAATCGTATGTGTCTGTGCAATCGTCGTTTGAAGCATACTTCCTATTACAACTCGACCCAGCATTCCCGTTACTTTTCTCACCATGCATTGTCCAACATGTATAACTTCTATCAATTCCAAACCGTAGTAAATGGGATCCCAACTGTTTCCCGTCAACCTTATCCCCATAACAGCAACCCAAGCAAGGACACGGCATTCGAAGCGGGTCTTCGGAGTGCGCAACCGCAAACTCAACGAATTTCCATACCCCTTTCTCGTACTCTTTCGACAATCGGTTTGATCTCATCCATGTCTTATCCATGACTTAATTAAGCTAAACAAATGCTTCTTGGTTTCTCTATCAGGTACTAAGGAGTTCTGTCAAGATAATAAATAGCTATCATCATAATAGAATACCTAATCAGAATACCTGATTTCTTAAAGAAGACATTACCTTATTTCAAGGTAATATAAGTCCACAAACCAAAAAATTGGTTGAGAGACACTAAATTGATATTAAAATTTAAAAAGAAGAAAATAACAAACTATAACAAACTATAAATTTAAAAAGTGAAATTTCTTTTTATATTAAAATTCAAACATTTTTTATGAAAGCAAATTTGAACTAAAAAATAGAGAAACACATGTTCCTTATATTATAAATAAAAATAGAGAAACACATGTAACCAAAAAAAAAAATAGAGAAACACATGTATATATATTTTTTATTAAAATGAACTAAAGTGCATGCAATAAAATTATTCATTTTTAAAGAAAACAAAAAGTGTCAAGTTTTAACATTTTAAAAGGATGAATTCAAGTATTTTTGGAAAATAAGAGGGTGTTATTTCTCTTAAGAAGCAAAAAGTTTAAAATGCAACTCTTAATTTCTATTACTATAGCAACCGTTTGTTATAGCTTTTGTTTTTTTTTTAAATTTCTTTGTATCATTAAAAGTGGTTTTTTTAATGATACAACAACCATATTTCCATCTTCTAATTTTACTCCAATTCAACAAACCACAACAACCAACAAACAAAAAGCTACGCCAATATTATGGCATAAGAATGACCCCTAATTATTTCCTAATTTTGATCTATCACCATTTATGGAACAAGTTATACACATGTTTTAACTATCAAAACACCATATTTCCATCTTCTAATTTTACTCCAATTCATCATTGAATCTTAGTTTTATGTCACAACTCAAACCACCTAAACTCTCATAAAACTAATAAGGAAGATTCAAAACTCATAATCATACATGTAAGATTTACTAAATCATAATTCTACCATGATTATCCAAACAACAACACAAAACATGATCATCCAATTTCATCAATTCACCATAACTATGAAACTCCCCAGAATTTCAGAATTTCCTCAATCTTTCCACCAAAACTCAGTGTTGTTCCAAATGTCAGTGTTGTTCTAAATGTCAGTTCTAAAGATTCTAAATGTTCCATATAAAATTCCAAACAAATTCTCATAAGCATATTCAAAAACATATAGCAGTATGAATAAGAACATATAGCAACCCACATACAGCATATTCAAAAACTTAGAAATTACCTAAAGGGATGCAGGGAGAACGGAGAACGGAGGGAGAACGGAGAACAGACGGAGGCGGAAACGGCGAACGGAGGCGGAGACAGAGGCGGAAACGGAGGACGGAGGAACTGAAATTGATTTAGGGAAGAATCTGAGATTTAGGGATTCTGGGTGTTTGTTCGCGAGGAGAAGAAGAGAAAGATACTGAGAAGCGCTTTTGAAATTAATTGGGGCAAGTTTAATTTGTTTTATTTTAAAACACCTACGAGGGCGCTTCTGAAAAGCGCTCTAGAAGGGCCACCTATGCCAGCGCTTTCTCTTAAAAAGCGCTTTTGTAACCCCCCCTTTAAGAGCGCTTTCAAAAGCGCTTTCATATCCCCCACTATAAGACCCCTATAAGAGCGCTTTTGAAAAGCGTTGTCATACCCCCCCCCCTTTAAGAGCGCTTTTAGAAAGCGCTTTCATAGCCCCCCCTATAAGAGCGCTTTTGAAAAGCGCTTTCATTACCCCCCCCCCCCCTTTAAGAGCGCTTTTTTAGCGTGTCTTTTTATTTTGTTTTTAGTGCAACCTATAACAGCGCTTTTTACTAGAAGCGCTTTAGTAGGTGTGCTGCTAAAACTTAAATTTGGCGTAGTGATAAACATGCTTAACTCGAATCAACATTATCTCGAAGTGTGTTTGTACTAAATGAATCTGTATAATTTTGTCAAAATCTTAGTGTAAGAACAACAAATTTTCAATGGGCAACCATTGAAGAGTGGAGTAGGCATAAGCGGGGATAAATTGTCGAACCACCATAAATTCGGCTATATTCTCTCTCTCTCTCTCTCTCTCTCTCCCTCTCTCTCTCTCTCACTCTCTCTCTCTCCCTCTCCCTCCCTCCCTCCCTGGAATGCATGTTTAGATTTAAAGTTTTCTTTTAATCGCATGATATTAGGGTTTACTTTATTGATAGTGATTTCGTAAATAAGTTTTTCTTGCTCAATTGAAAATACTCGCTTTACACACCTCGTGTAAATTGAATTTTTACTCAATCGAATAATTAATTGATTTGGTATTTTTCATTTATCTTCAATTATATTTCTGATTAAGTGTTCACTATGTTCCGTCAAAAAAGCATATACATTTTTTATGCAAAATTTCTGCTACACAAAAATAATTTTGAAACTCTGGTTTTTAAAAGTAATTTATTTTAAATTGGTCTATGCATTTTTCAATAGTATTGAGTAGGCTTAATAAATATGGAACGAGTAAATGAGCTATATACGTTAATTTGGAATATGAGTTCAAATGGACAGCTACTACAATAGCTCATTAAAACTGCCTATGAAGGTTGAACTTTTTTTACTAACAAAGAACCATAAATATTTTGTGAATTGTCTCATTCTCACTATTCTTCCCTCCAGGAAAGAAACAAGTTTACATCAACATAGACATTTGAGTAAAGCTCTTTAGGACAAATTGAACTTTACAAGAATCTTATGAAGGGTATCAACTAACCAATCAAGCATGTACAGCCATACTGCATATAGCATTAGTCAACATCATTATATACAAATAACAAGCAACTAGCATCCGAGACAGAACTCATAAGTGTAAAAATACCTAGTAGTATTGGAACTGATACAACTGAGGTATATATAAGTAATTCTTTATATTCACAAACATCTCAAATATCAATAGTAACCTTTTCCAAGAAGAGTTATCCTAACATCAATCAAACATTTATACACAGAAGAGAAGATGGCCAATTGATAATGAGGTGGTGCAATGTAGTATGCATCTATATATAGAGATGAATAAGCATATTGAAAGAAGGCATGTGTGTGTCACTATTAGATTGAACATAAAGTGAATATGATGTTGACACATGAATAAAATTGATTCTATATCTACAATTGAGGTGTGTAGAAAGGGACAATGGGACCTAATTAAATACAAGTTTAATGGGTTTTGTACCGTTGAAGGGGTTCAGAGGGATCCACCCCACGTTTTTCTTTATATTCTGCAGTGAAACAATAAAGCAAACTATGGTATAGTATTGCTGGGGGACGATTATTTGATCAAAGTGAGGTTTAATGAGTGTACGTGGAATGGTAGGACATTACCACGTACGAAAGGAACATTAAGGATCTTGCTTTCAATGTTGGTGAATTTGTTTAAGACAATATAGACCCAATGATTGAGAAAAGATGGTTTGTATATTTATTATGAGAGCATGTGATCATACGATTTCTTAGGAATCGGAAATCAATAGAAATGGATGCATTCTTTCAAAAGAGGTAGGTAGTCAGAGTCACACAATTTTTGTCACTTGTAGGGATCGATCCCCCATACGGCATACAACATAAATCCAATATTTGATTACATTGTCCCTATGCTTGCCACCTTGAGATCGACCTATATATTTGCTTTAAGGCAATGAAATCTCTTCCTCCAAACTACTTGTCCTCTACTCTAACTACATCATAGTCATTCATATCGCAGTGAATCCTATGTTTCACAAGCACACCAAACACTTGGAGATTAATTTCCACCTTGTTTAAGAGAAGTTACAAGCTCGTTTACTCAAATTGACGTCTATTTCTTTCAAGAACCAAATTATGGAATTCTTTTCCAAACCACTCTTACCTCAACCATTTCACTTACTCTTATCCATTGTTGGGGATGATGAACATTTATCCTTCAACTTGTGGGGGATAACACTCAATGAGAAAGAAAAAGAATCAGTTATAAGTTAGTTATGTTTGTCAAAAAAAAAAAAGTTAGTTATGCTAATTACTAACTTGTTAGTGATGCTTTCCACTTAAAGTATGCTTGTTGGTTACTTAGAAGTGAAGTTTTTTATTATTAAAATGTGTTAGTTAGGAGTTGTTTAGAGATTTCTAGAGTTTATCATCATGTACGTTACTCCTAGAAATAGATAACATACACTCCCCCTCTACTATAAACTAGTGGGATACCCGTGCATCTGCACGGGTACTGGTGTTGTGCGCGCATTTGTTTTTCACAACGAAATAAAAAATATATTTAACTGTAAAAAAATGCCGTTTTTAAATAGAAAATCTTTACTTATAATAATGGCCTGAGAAAGTACCTTATACTATTTTGATTATCAAAATAGGAAGGTTAGACATCCATTATAATTTGAGGAAGGATGTTACCATTTAAACATTTTATTGTATTTTATTAGTTAAAATTATTTGACTATTGTTTGTAAGAGAAATTCACTCTAACATACCTATATATTAGTTTCAGCCCGACCTGTAAAGCTTGGAAAAAATAAAATTTTAATTCTCAGTTTTTAGTTTTTGTATTCTTCTTTAATGCATGATGTGCATATCTACTTTAGTTGCCACTTGTTTAACAGACTCCATAGATATCCCCAAGTCGCATATTCTGAGCATTTGTTGATCAACCTTTACCACTTGTTCCTGTAGTTATGATTTCCTTTATGTCCCCTTAATAAAATCAAAAACACTACTGCACACTATTTCCATGTATAAAGAACAAAATACACTTTTTTCAACACACTTCCTAATAAAACATTGTAACCATTTTATGGACAAACCTTGAACCACTTATTAAGAGATAATTTTTTAGATACTTTTATGTTTTATCCATTCAAGAGGCTGCACTTCTTCCAACAAATGATTTTTCATATTATAGTGCTTCTTAAAAGGCTTGTAACAACTTGAAATTCTTAATCAAAGAGCAGGTTAAAAAAGCCATTATAAATTAAAACTCCAAGTGCTTGCTTACTTAAGAATAAGATTTACATGCAAAATAACAGCCCTTCACCAAAGTTCTTAATTAGGCAACACTGAATGAACTTGCAGTGTCCTCCACAAACTTTCTTGCTCCCTTAAACCACCTCTTGTCACCGGCGTGAGCCTTGCAAATGTATAGCTTTCCATCATTTACAGTTGCTGTAATCAGCTGGTGCTTTCCACCTTCATCTCGATCAGCAGTCCTTGTCAATACCGAAATGTTGTAATACTGTTTCCCGCTAATCACTGGTATGGGCAGTAGTCTGTGTTTGTCTTTGCCTTTCCAAACACATGAGTTGAAACTAAAATAACCAATCAAACAATGCATTTTCTCAACAATGAATGAGAAAATATATCACTTTAAACTCACATCACATTCATGAGAAATCAATAGTAGCCTTATAAGAACGCCTTTCACCACCACCACCGTTGAATGTAGCCCGGTTCAGACGAAACACCCGATCTGTATTTGGCATCATAACACCGTTAAATTTCTACAACACTCAATATATTTGAAATAATCATCAGAAAATGAAAAACGCAATAAAAGTAAAATAAAACAGTGATGTCATTCTGCAAGAGCATAAAACCAGTTCTGTAAATTACATAAAATCAGTTTCAAACAAATCAACTCAGTATTATGAAGTGAGCCACAAATAAAAATTGTGATCCAAACCCCACAAGTTTAAGCAAAAGCTATTTCAAAGCATTGGTTGAGAGGGTCCTTTTCCATAGTTTAAGCCTTAAGGTATAATGCTGATTAACATCAAGAAATTAAGTTCATATGGTAAAAATACTTGGGGAATAATATGCTGCATTGCCCACTCTGGTCCAAATTCTTCTGCTAAGCGTTTCACATTATTGGCAGCTGCATCACGGATTGAGTATACCTACAGCCACAACCAATATAGTTGAAGTCAATATGACGCCTTTAATGTAAATATAAAGTTAGGTATCTTCGCAAACCTTGTCCTTCAGCCATTGCATGCAAAGAGCTCCAAGCTTATCATCAAAAAAGCCTACACCCAACTGACTTGCTAACAATGGTATATATTCTATGATTGCAAGTCTAACTCTCCAGTGCCGATCCTCAGCAAGCTCAACAATAGCTGGTAAAAGTGACTGAGATAAGAGATCAATACCAATAACCTGCAAGGAATACGTTCATATACATGACCTTAGCTTCAATAGAGGGAATGTATGAAAGGTAATAAAAAGCATTTGAGATGTAAATTGCCAATCTCAAAGAATGTCAATTTTAAGCACAAACCTAGTTCACTTGATCAAGCTTGCTGATAATATTTAGCCTGACATCAGGAAACTCATCTTTCAAAAGAGAGAGGAAAATAGGGAGAAGTTGCTCAATTGTTGCATCTTGCAATAACCACAAAAATATATTAAAAGCAAGAACATGCATGCATGCTCTCCTTCATTTGGGTTGATGCATTATCAAATATGTTAATTAATGCCAGTACGACCTATGTGCTTAGAGCCATAGAGTTTCATACCTTCCCTAAGACCGGTGCCATTCCCATTATAACCGAAGCCAATGCAGAGCGGACATGTTGAGATGAATCTGTCGATAACTCCTACAACAGGCACACTTGATCAGTGATTTACAATTTAATGTCTATAGACATCAAAAGTATCATAAAAATGTTAACCTGGGAGAATAGTGTTTTTTTATGGTAATCCATACCTTTACGCATGGCAGAATATGCTGAATGGCTAGTTTAGGACTTAATATGCGGGAGAACTTAGTCACTTTCCCAGCAGCAGCAATACGTACTTCCGCCTCATTATCGCGCAGCAGCCGAACATATGCAGGAACCAATTTCGTCCTAAAAATTCATCATCGTCATCATAATATACAGTTAATTAGAATCATAGAAACAAGTACTTATAAAAGCATAGCTACAATGTCATTGCTGTCAAATGATCAAATGACAGTATTCACAAAGTCTAAAAATTGCTAAACCCGTTACCTCGGAAATCTAGTCAATTCAGCCGAAGAATATAAACTCTGAACAACCGATGACGAAGCAACTGAAGAAGAACTATACAACTGCATATCCTATATAAAATCTGCACTACCATCATAGTTTTCATTTTTGACATCTCTGCGACCTTAATACAAACAGCTACCGTGCATAAACCAATTTCCCTAGAATGCAAAGAGATCAGTTCGAATTAGAACAACTCATATGACGTTTTGAGTAAATAATGCAAATCAACATAACAAATATAGAAGATTGAAAAAAAATAAAAATACACACTAACATTTGTTTACATACTCCCTTGCGGTAACCCGGACACAAAACTCATAAACACTCAATATTCACTTACGATCAATTAATAGAATATGTAAGAGTAACTTATCTTTCGGTGGCGGTGACGACATTGTGATTCATGCGATAGTATTGAATTTTCTTGTCAGCGATGGTATTGTAACTCATGTCGTCTTCTGGTTTGTCGGTGGTGGTATTGTACACCAGGTTCAACAAATTCCAAATTTCCAATTCATATGAAGCTTCAAATAAATAGGTGTGTCTAAACCTTTGAGGAGTTATTCCATTTGAAAAGAAACTGGTGAAACAAATAGGTAATCAACACTAATAACAATTTAAATTGCTTTTAAGAGAAATCAATAGTAGCCTTATAAGAACGCCTTTCACCACCACCACCGCTGAATGTAGCCCGGTTCAGACGAAACACCCGATCTGTATTTGGCATCATAACACCGTTAAATTTCTACAACACTCAATATATTTGAAATAATCATCAGAAAATGAAAAACGCAATAAAAGTAAAATAAAACAGTGATGTCATTCTGCAAGGGCATAAAACCAGTTCTGTAAATTACATAAAATCAGTTGCAAACAAATCAACTCAGTATTATGAAGTGAGCCACAAATCTCAAAACAAAAATATTGAAAACTAATTTGTTTCGAAATAATCATCGGCGGCCACGGCGATCGAACTACGACGATAAACCCACTACATATAAACATAACCTGCCAAAAACATAAATCATAAGTAAACCAAGTTATGTCCCTCAACAAATTATCAAACAATTTCGATTCACCATAAAATATATAGGCAGATCCTGAACACAATATGATCAGAAAACAAACATAATCATCTTTAGCATAATACAAAACCGTAGATTTAGGCTACCGTTGACTCGGTTTTCTATCGCTGCTCCTTCAAAGGCTAGCAAGACACTCTATACGCGTACGCCAACCATCAATTCTACCGTGACTGTAGAGGTAAATCTACAATCAAATAGAAATTAATAAATTAATCATTCCAAAGAACACATAAGAAGAAAAATTTAATGAATCATGGAATTAGAAGGCAATATTCACGAACACCTGAACAAAAAAAGCTGAAAAATGAAAGAAATAATGAGAGATCTAAAAAAAATGATTTAATCTTCATCGCTAAATATCAACAGCAAAAATCCAGATCTAAGAAGAACAGCTGCAAGTTTAACCAAAAACCAGGGGCCCTCTTCATCACTACTCTATTCATCACCATCCTTAACAACGAAAAAACCCATATATGTGAAAAGCTGAATAGCTTAACCACTACTCAGTAACACAAAAAAAAAACAGATCTGAGAAGAAAATTGCAAATAGAAAATACAACATAAAAGTTTGCATCTTTTACCTTATAATGTGAATCGTTGAAACTTTTTGTTGCGTTGATGACAATAAAGAGACATGACAGTGGCGACGATTGGGGTGATAGTGGCGGCGGTTGTGGTGAAAGAGAAGGAGACGAAAGAAGAGGGTTTAGGGTTATGAACTTTGAAAGGTGGAGGCTGAGAGAATGCTGAGTGACAGAAGAGGAAGAGGGAGAAAGTCTCCAAGATTGCATTTGGGATTGTGATTGGAAAGCAACATTGGGAGTAAGGAAAACATGAAAAAGGGTGCAGATTGTGTTTAGAGGAGCAATTTTGCCTCTCCCGGTTAGGTTAGATCAGAAACATAAGGACAAATAGTACACAAGTTGACCAATAGAGAGAGCAAAAAAAGCAACTAACAGTTAGATCATAGCCAAAGTCAGAATTTAGTCACCAAAAGTATTATTTGGACACATTTTAACCCTAAAACTAATAGGTGGAATTTTTTAACAAAAGGGCAAGTTAGTATTAACCAGTTACTTGTATTTTCTTATTTTATAGCTAGTCATTGTAATGAAGTGCATCATTTTGTTGATAATAAACTCTCTAGAGACACAACTATTTGAATTTTTAATACACTTGAAAGATTAGTGTTGGTTTGAGAAATCAACTTAAACTAATTCTCTATATTTATAATAACTTGTCACTTTTTTTTTCCTTCAAAATTCTTGACAATATGAGACTTGGATGATTATCCACTTTAACACGAAAAGTACCTAAGAAAATTTAAAAGTTCGAAAGTGTATTACACGTTTAATTTATAAGAATATCTTGACATGCATGTAGTGCTTAGAAGTATATGAACCTGGTTCCATTCCAGCATATTGCATTTTCTTAAAACTCATTTTCTTTTTGATGAAGTATGGTCAAAATTGATACTCCACTCTCCATCAACCATATATATTAATGCAGAATATGAGTTGAAATGGGCAGCTACAATAGCTCATGAAAAAAGAACCATAAATATTTTGTGTATTGTCTCATTCTCACTACCCTCTTTAGGAAAGAAACAAGTTTTACATCAACATAGACATTTGAGTATTGCTCTTTAGGATAAATTGAAGTATTGAACTTGTGAAGGGGTTCAGCTAACCAATCAAGCATATAAAGCCATATGCATATAGGCTATAGCATTAGTCAACATCATTATATACAAATAACTAGCAACTAATGTTGAGTAATGAGGAGAACATGACAGAAACTAAAAGTAACTAGAAAGTAGAAACAGTAGAGAAAAAATAGTACTAATTGATAATAATTCTAATTACATTAATTTTAATTCTAATTAGCCAACTTTCTAGCTACCTATTCTAATCATAAGATCTAATTAATTTAGTGGTGTGAAAGAATTCCCAGAAGAGTCATCCTAACATCAATCAAACATTTATACAGTTCTTTTACTCTTTCCTCAATAGCCTCAACCACATCCTGCAATTCCTTGCACCTTTTCTTCAATCTCTCAACACAACATTTCATCTCCTTTTCCCTCTTCATCTGTTCCTTCAATTCTCTAGCTGCATCCACTGTCTGCTGCAACTCACTCATACATGAACTCTTTTTCTGCAACTTCTTCTCATCAACACTTGCTTCTGTCTCTCTTGTCAACTCTTGCAACAATCTCAACCATGAAGAGCTTGTAGGCTGAAAAGGTTTCATCACTGGCAAATTTCTACTTTTTGAATCAAATGACAAACCAAGTTCAAGAAACCTCAAACACATCAAAGTCATAGCCTTTGAACCGCACAAAATCTCACTTATATCTGTTCCATGATGACATAGTCTCTGCCTTAACAAATTTTTCAATCCTTTGCTAGATTTCTTTGCTACACTTTGACATGATGATGAATTCAAATATTCCAATGCACGTTTTGTTGCAACTTTATTAGGCTTTGGACTAAAACTATTATCAACTAAATGTACAACAATTTTTAATGCATCTACATAGTAATTGATATTCTCAATTTTTTCTACAAAATAGTTGCATACATCAAGAATCTCAACGTTGTCTTCTAAGTACTTATCAACATCTCCACGATCAAAATCATCTCTATAAGAAATTTTGACTAGTGAATCCAATACAATTTTCTGAGTTTTGATGGCAGCATCAAGCAATTGAGCCAACTTAATTTCCCCACCAAGGGTGTCAAGTTCCGCCGACAGTTCTCGATCGAATCGGGTTTTTTCCGGCAAAGGGGCTACCGCCGCCGGAGCTTGGCGCAAGAGAAAGTTCTTTAAGATGGTTGGTGCTTTCATGGTGCACAATTTTTTTATTTTGTTTTGGTAATACACAAGAGAAGGTTGAAGACACATAAGAGAAGATGACCAATTGATAATGTGGTTGTGCAATGTATGCATATATAGAGATGAATAAGCATATTAAAAAATGGAATGTGTCACTATTAGATTGAACATAAAGTGAATATGATCTTGACACATGAATAAAATTGATTCTATAGCTACAATGGAGGTGTGTAGAAAGGGACAACGGGGACCTAATTAAATACAAGTTTATTGGGTTGTGTACCGTTGAAGGGGTTCATAGGATCCACTCATCCATTTTCTTCTTTTGTTTTGCAGTGAAACAATAAAGCAAACTAGTGTTTATTATAGTATTGGGGTGATTATTTGCTCAAAGTGAGCTGTTATGAGTATGCGTGGAACTGTAGTACACTAGCACGTACGAAAGGAACATTATTGGTTTTGCTTTCAATGTTGATGAATTTGGTTAAGACAATATAGACCCAATGATTGAGAAAGAAATAAAATATTGTTTGTATATATTATTATGAGCATGTGATCATAAGGTTGCTTTGGAATTGGAAATCATAAGAAATGGACGCAATCTCACAAAAGAGGTAGGTGGTTAGAGTCACACAACTCTTGTCATTGTAGGCATCGATCCCCCACATGGCATACAACATAAATCTAACATTTGCTTATAATGTCCCTCTATTTGCCACGTTGAGATCCACCAATATATTTGAGGTGGTTAAATGAAAATTTGTCATATTTATTTTATGGTTAATACCTATTTTGCCCCTTGTTATATGGGATCTGTTTGAAAAACCCTCTCTGCCAAAAAAAAAGTTGTAATTATTGCCTTAATAAATTTTAAAAGTTTTAATTTGTACCTTTAGCCAGTCAAATCATCCAAAATGCTGATTTGACATTTTTTTTTAAAGTTTGTAATGAGTTGTTATTCCACCTCATTTAATCAACAGAGATAATGACCTTATTACCCTTACCTCTTACACCATTAAAACACATAATTTGGTGACATTTTTTCGTTTCATTTCAAACCCTACTTTTAAGGTTCTTAAATCTATTCGTCTTCAACCTTGTCAAACCCTACTTTGGCATTTGCTGTGGTGGAGACTGAGACAAAAGAAAGTTGGAGATGGTTTATGCAATTGCTAATGGAAGACATTAGAGTTGGGAGAAAGTATGTTTTTATTTCAGACCAACAAAAGGTATAAAGTGTCTTTCTTATTCATTTTTATGTTAAACTGCTTATAGAGTTTTACTAATGTTATATGCTTCTTTTGTTATGTGTGTTGCTGGTTTTAGGGGCTTGTTAGTGTCTTTGAGGAAATGTTTGAGTAAATTGAACATAGGGTCTGCCTCTGACACTTGTATGCAAATTTCAAGAAGAAATTTGGTGGTGGAGCTGCCATTAGGGACCTTTTAATGGGGGCTGCAAAGGCAACATACTTCCCGGCTTGGGAGAAGAAGATGAATGAGCTTAAACAACTTGATAAGAAGACATGGGATTGGCTGATGGGAGTGCCAACCAAACTGTGGTGTAAGCATTCATTTTCATTTTACCCTAAGTGTGATGTTTTGATGAATAACTTGAGTGAATCATTCAATAGTACCATATTACAAGCTAGGGATAAACAAATACTCACTATGGTAGAATGGATTAGGAACTATATGATGAATAGGATAGCTAATAGTATTGTGAAGTTTGATAAGTGGAAGCACAATGTCATGCCCAATTCTAGGAAAAGGCTTGATAAGGAAACTCATTTAAGTGGAGAATGGCTGCCTATATGGGGCAGTGGTGATTTGTGGCAAGTCCATCACCCATATAATGGATTGCAATTTGTTGTTAATCTTGGGGGAAAAAACTTGCACTTGTTGCTTTTGGGATCTTGTGGGCATACCTTGTAGGCATGTTGTTTTTGCATTGTGATATCAGAATTTAGATCCTGAGAAGTATGTTGACCCTTGTTACATGAGAGAAGCTTACATGGCATGTTATGAAAACAATGTGAGTCCAATAAATGGCATGGACATGTGGCTTACTGTGGATGCTGAAGACTTGTTGCCACCACAATACAAGAACGGACCTGGAAGGCCTAAGAAATTGAGATTTAGAGAGTTGGATGAGAGTGGTTCAAGGATGAGGAGGATAGGTGTAGCATATAGATGCACAAAGTGTGACAAATTTGACCATAATTCTAGGAAGTGTCAAGCTAAGGAGCAAGATCCTAATGCACTAGAGAGAAAGGTATTGTGTTCGTGTCTTTGTTTACAATGTTGTTGATACATTTATATGATTCTTATATTTGTTACTTAATAATGCAGAGAAAGACTCCCAAGACCAAAGTCTCTAAAAAATATGATGGAAATGGACATCAAGAAACTACTACAAATGTTGATGGAGGTGGGAGTGTTGCTGATGGACATCAAGAAACTGCTACAAATGTTGATGGAGGTGGGAGTGTGGTTGATGGACATGTGGAAGAAGACCCAGAGATGGATGCATTGTTGAATGATATGATGACTCTTTATGAAGAACAACAATCACAAGTTGACAACCCCACACAACCAACTGCTATGCAACCTCCTGCATCACATGAAACACAACTTGCTGCAATGAATGAAACACCCCATGCTGCTACTAATGTCAAAAAATCTTCTACTAAGAAAAAGGTCGTGACTGGGAAGCCATCAAGAAAGAGGGTCAGTGAAAGATTGAAAAAAGTGAAAAATGCAAAAAGACATGGTGGGCCTGGATCAACACCCGATGCACCTTTAACCATTGATGATGAAGATGGTGGTAGTACATCAAAGAAGATCTCAAAGAAGAAGTGGAAGGGCATTGCTAGGCACATGACTCAGTAGTTATCAGCATTTTGAAAAATTTATGTGTTATTTTCATTTTGATAAGCACATAATATGTACTTTTGTAACTTTGAATTATTCTATGTGATGCACATAATGTGCACATAGTTTGCTTAAACACATAATGTGTATTTTTGTAAATTTGCTTATCAGAACATGTTAACTTTCACTTCACTTTGGTATCAATCCAAGATGTTAATTATGTATCATTCAATTAGTTCTTCTTTTAAGTTATTTTCTGTCATCATTCCAACATACTTTCATGGCCTAATTTATCATAACAAAGCTCATAAGAGTAATATCAGAGCAAAGCTCATAAGAGTAATATTAAAACATAACTTACAACTTCATATAACATAAGAAATTACAACAACTTCTCATTTGACTTTTTTTGTCAGATGAACATAAGAAGGAAATTAAAACATAAGTTACAGCTACTCCTTGAACTTATTTTTTACATGAACTAAGTAAGAAATGAACCCACATACAAATAAACCCAACTAAAACATAATTCATCTTTTTTAACCCATCAATCTTTTCCTCAATGGCTTCCATCTTGAATGCAATATCTCTCTCAATTTTTCTAATCATTTCTACTGAACCTACATCCGGATCGCTAAAATCTCTTTCACCGGAAATTTCATCATCCCAAAGAAATGCGTTGCAGTCATCTCCTTTAGCCCAAAACTTACACTTCTAGTATTTTCTCCCTGGATTTGCAACCGATTTTAAAACAAATAATTTCATAGAGACATTGTGGCCATATTTGGGAGTTACTCTACCATTTGAAGATAATCTTGAGTTGGAAGAAATTGGTTGACTCATGTTACTGGAATTGAGAGACCAAACGAGATGCATAAAACGAGCAAATGTGAAGAGGAGAAAACAAGCAGCTTCAGAGAAAGGGGAAGAAGATGATGATCGAAAAAATGGGTTAGGGCACACAAAAATCCGTGTTTTAATGGTGTAAGAGGTAAGGGTAATAAGTTCATTATCTCTGTTGATTAAATGAGGTGGAATAACAGCTCATTAAAAATTTTTTAAAAAAAAATCTGCCAAATCAGCATTTTGGATGATCTAGCTGCCTAAAGGTACAAATTAAAACTTTTAAAATTTGTTAAGGCAATAATTGCAACTTTTTTTTTGCAGGGGGGTTTTTCGAATACACCCCATATGGCAGGGGGCAAAATAGGTATTAACCCTTTATTTTATGTACACCAGCATAGCTTCTTAGTCCTAACTATTGTTGACATTGAAAGCTATCAATCTCACCCAATAAACTTGATGATTAATTAAAAATTAATAGATTTTAAGTGAAAGTTTAAAGACTGATATTATTAAATTGAAAAAGAAACCTTGAAATAATGAATTCCTATTATTAATGAATGAATATTACATTTCTTAATACTCCATCCGTCTCATAATAAGTGTCTTATTTGACTTTTGCACAATTTTTACGAAAATGATTAGATGTGTTGATTGAAGGTGTTTTCATGATTGGCTGCATTTGTGGCAAAACATACCTGGTTAATATTGTGTTATGCAAGCTGCATATGTGTGAAGCTAATACAGGTTCTGTAGTGAATGTCATGACCGATGTCATGACATCCGTGTGTGACAGCAGGAACTGTTATTGTTTATTAAATGTGTTCTAATTTCTCTTAATTATCAGTTTAGGAAACCTTTTACTGTGTGCTGAATATTTCGTCCAAAAGATCATGCTGACAGCACATTCTGTGAACAACCAGATGGCGTGTAAATTAGGTTAACTTGGTTAACCCTAATTTATTTCTAAAAGAAACCCAATGTGTAACACCCCTTTTCTAACCCCAAATATATCATACAATTAAACAGAGTAAGCATGCATAAAGGAAAAAGGAGCGCCACATGTTGATTTTCACCAAATGAAAATCCCAAAACATACATACAACATCCATAATACGCAAAGATCATATTGTAACACAAAATGTAATCTCATGTTCTTATACATTATGCATAAACGCTTGCGGAAAACAATTCGAATTGCTATTAAAGATGTCAATGAATATATCCCATACTATATTCATCTACAAAATTCAAATAACATCAATATCTTTGTTACTTGAACATTACAATTCTAGGCTACAATGGCCTTTAATCACATATCCAAAAGTCATCACATACATTCAATATTCAACAAAGCATAAGAAATAGCAATATTCGAACATGAACATAAGTCTAAGAAAACCCTCAAGTGTTACATGATCAGAGCATATGACTCTCTACCTAATCAAAACGAAACCTCTGAATTCTCCAGCTAAGCCACGAATCAAACAACTACTCTTCTGAACCTGCACGTTACCAACCAAGGGTAACATTCAAACAGAAGGGTAAGAATTCAAATTCTAAATAGAAAATATAATAATGGGAAATGCAACACAAATAAGCATACATTTCACAATCCTTTACTCTTCTTAAAACATGCATTTATCTCCAATATAAAGTTAACATGTTCAATACAATTAAGCATCACAATTAATTCACAACCTCATATATTGATGATTTACATATATACACATATATCACTCATACATACATACATACATACATATATATATATATATATATATATATATATATATATATATATATATATATACACTCCACATTTCACATCAAATATGTGTTAATCACATATATCTCATTCTCATCACATTCTCTAATTCATATCAAATGATTCATCATTCCACATATATGCATATCAATCAAATTCACATCCACACATTCATACCACATAATCACATATAATAACATTTAACACTGACACGTGCGACTCCAGTGTGACTCTATGCGATATGCATGTGGATCCCTCCGTTATCATTTTCGGTCATGCCGATTGCCACTCTCTACGGACAAGATAACCACCTCAAATCCCCATACTCGTTAAGCTTTCAAACCCCATACTCGTTAGGTTTGGGACAAGCAAATAACCTTCGTGAGATTACCCAACATTGCCACTTTCAAAGACTCATGCTTGTGTACGTGTGCAACAAAACAAGACTCATGCATTTAAGACGATCTCTCTATCTCTTAAACTACACAATCACATCTTTACAACTTTGCACAACATTACACAAAATTACTTTCAATCCAATATCACACATCAATTAGCATTTATCAATCAATCACATAATTCATGACATTAACATCCCATAAGGCATCCATGAACATTGGTCATACAAGATTCATCCATAACATACACATATAACTACATGTTATTTTCAAATAACATCATAATTAAGTTAAGCAAATGCCAATCAACCCTACTCTATCATATAGAAAATCTCATTAGCTTCCCAACGCTTCGAACGGCGCATAAAACGGAGTTACGGATCAAAAGTTATGGTCTTTACAAAATTTGCTCAAAATTGAACCTCTAGGTCGACGCAAAATCATTTAGGTCGACTCAAAACTCCTCTAGGTCGACGTAATTGAAGGAAAAATAGATTTTTGGCTTTCTGGACTGTTTAGGTCGACTCAGATTCTGCATAGGTCGACCCAGGCTGCGTGAAAACTCAGATTTCACCATTTTTCTTCCCTAATCCCCTCATACAACACCCATTAACCCATACACCATCCATACATCAATTGAAAGCAAATTTAGCACACATATAAGGTTCCTAAAACATGTTCCTAACCATGGGTCATTCATACAACACATTAAACATGAACAAACCACAAAATCCAATTGATTTCACATAAACCCTATCATTTTCTAAATTCATGAAATAGAAGAATAGAAAGCATACACAACATTACCCAATCATAGATTCTACAAGAACTTGTATTCAAACCCTTACCTCTTGATTTCTCCTTCTAACTTCAAGAAATCTACAATCCTCTTCTCTTCTCTCTTCTACTCTTTTGCCTCTTTCCTCTTCTCTACTCTTCTTTCTATTTTTCTATCTAATTTAGGTTAACTCATAAAATTCTCTTCTAACTCTCATTATCTCATTGGGCTTAACCCATCCACTATTCTCATTTCTAATTCCCATTAAGCCCAATAGCTAATTCTAATAAAATTCTACCATTTATTAATTAGCTAAGTAATATATTACCACACAATCAAATAATTATTACTCAAACAATAATTAAATAAACACACAAACAACTATCAAATATCAAATAATCCTAATTGAAAAAATCTAATAAAAATAGGGTGTTACACAAGGCCCAAGAGCTGCATATAAAAAGACTGCAATCCTAATTTGGAACGTAGACAGAAGATTTTGTGTATTGTGAAGAACCGTAGTTCTGTAGCTGTCTCTTGTGATCCAAGCAATTGTCCTTGATGATTGCTTTGGAATAGGTTGTGTGTGTTTATTGTCACTCTAAGCTTTTAAGCACGTGTGTCTCTTGATTGAAGCTTTTAAGCAGATCAAGGTGTGTTTTTGAAGAGTGTCTTCTCTCTGTAATTGTTTATGTTTATGTGTAATCACTGTTGTGATTGAGGGGGAGTGAGTGGAGATACTCAGGTCTAGGAATAGGTTGGAATTGTAATGGGTAGGTTTTAAGTGAGGAGTTGTAAACGGGGGAGTTTAACTCCGAATTAATTATGCTTATATTGGATTCCCTCCCTGGCTTGGTAGCCCCCAGAGTAGGTTGTTTGAACCGAACTGGGTAAACAATTCTATGTGTTCTTTATTGTTTTTATATTGTTCTGTTATAATTATCTGTGTTGTGTAATTGTGGATGTTATAACATCCAGTAAGACATCGAGCGTGTGTTACTAGAATTTTCAATTGGCATCAGAGCAAGCACCCTGCTTGTTTACATCTGGGTGAGATCTAGGGATAACAAAATTCAGGTACTATGGAGAAGGAGCTGTTGGTGTTTGGGAATAGACCACCTATTTTGGATGGCTCTAACTATGACTATTGGAAACCTCGTATGGTAGCAGTCATAAAGTCTGTGGACAGCAAGGCTTGGAGAACTGTGGAAAGCGGATGGAAACATCCTGAGAAGATTATGGAAGATGGAACCACTGTTCTAATTCCTGAAACTCAATGGAGCAAAACTGAAGAAGAGTTAGCTTTGGGCAATTCCAAGGCCCTAAGTGCCTTATTCAATGGGATTGACAAGAACATATTCAAGCTTGTGCAGCACTGTGAGCTAGCTAAAAAAGCCTGGGATATCCTCAAAACAGCATATGAAGGCACATCCAAGGTAAAGATGTCGAGACTTCAAATGCTTACCACTAAGTTTGAAAATCTCAAGATGAAAGAGGATGAAACCATTTATGAATTCTATATGAATGTCCTTGAGATATCAAACAACTCATGAGCCTTAGGAGAAAAAATGACGGAAGAAAAATTGGTAAGAAAGATCCTCAGATCACTCCCTAAGCGATTTGATATGAAGGTAACTGCCATAGAGGAAGCCCAAGACATCAGCAACATGAAGCTGGACGAACTCATTGGGTCTCTACAAACCTTTGAGTTGAGCATCTGTGAGCCTGTTGAAAAGAAGAACAAAAGCATAGCTTTTATCACCAACACAGATGATAATGCAGGCAATAGAGAGAATGATGACAATATATCATAAGCCATAGCCATGCTTGGAAAACAATTCAGCTGACTTATTAAAAGGGTTGGTCAGAAGTCCAGATTCAATGTCAAGAACACTTCCAATAACATCAGCAAAACCTATGTTCCTAACGGAAGATTCAAATCTGAAGAAAAGGCAGATCAGGAAAGAGGGGTTCAATGTCATGCATGTGAAGGATATGGACACATTAGAGCTGAATGTCCCACCTACCTCAAAGAGAAAAGAAAAGGTATGTCTACAACTCGATCTGAAGGAAACTCGGATAGTGATGCTGAAGAGGAATGTGCTGCTCTAACAAGTGTGTGTACACTTGAACACAAAAACGGCAAAAAGGACGCTACCTTCGAAGAACTGGCTATCTCATGCAATGATCTAAGAGCCAAGAATACTGAATTATGGAGATTAAGGGAGAAACAAAAGAAAATTATAGAAGAACTGGAAGTCGAGAAAAGAGAACTTCTAGCAGCCATATCACATCTCAATGGTGAAATCAGCACTCTCAACTCCAAACTAGATCAGATGTCAAGATCAATTAGAATGTTGAATAATGGAACTGACTCCCTTAAAAAGATTCTGGAACTTGGACGGGAAGTAGGGAATTTGTCTGGATTAGGATTTATAAAAAAGGCAGAACCCGAAACTCTTCATGTCAATCAGACGTCAGCATTGATGTCACGACATCATGAAATAAGGAATTGGAACCAAACAAAAAGAAAATTTCAGAAATGGAGATGCCACTACTGTGGAAGGTTTGGTCACCTAGAACCATTCTGCTACGAACTGGTTGGGTACCCTTGGCAAACTAATACAAACAATCTCAACAAGCACAATCCTATCAAGAAACAACAATGGATTGCCAAAGGTTTTGCTTTAATTTCTCACACCTCCTTGAGGGTATCAACCAAAGGAGACTAGTATTTTGATAGTGGATGTTCAAAACACATGACAGGAATGAAAAACTTGTTAGAAGAAATCAAGCCACACTCCACAAGCTATGTGACCTATGGTGATGGAGCCAGGGGAGAGATTAAAGGGGTAGGAAAGCTAGAACATTCAGGAGCTCCTCAACTAGACACTGTTCTACTGGTCAAAGGACTAGCTGCAAACTTGATCAGCATCAGTCAACTGTGTGATCAAGGTCTAAAGGTCAGATTTACCAAAGATGAATATGTGGTCACTAATGAAGAAAATGTAGAGGTCATGAAGGGAGTAAGATCCAAAGACAACTGCTACTTATGGGAACCTAAAACAGCAAGTTATTCATCTATATGCTCCATGGCAAAAGAAGAAAAAGAGGTTAGACTGTGGCACCAAAAATTGGTACCTAGACCAGAAGGAATGAATATAATTGGTACCAAGTGGATATACAAGAACAAGTCTGATGAACAAGGTGTTATAACAAGAAATAAAGCCAGGTTAGTAGCTCAAGGATACACTCAGGTGGAGGGAGTAGACTTTGATGAGACTTTTGCACCTGTAGCAAGACTTGAGTCCATCAGACTCCTACTAGGAGTAGCCTGCATCTTGAAGTTCAAGCTATATCAGATGGATGTAAAAAGTGCTTTTCTAAATGGATATCTGAATGAAGAAGTGTATGTGGAACAACCCAAAAGGTTCGTTGATCCAAATCTGCCTGATCATGTCTACAAACTAAGAAAAGCTCTCTATGGGTTGAAACAAGCTCCCAGAGCTTGGTATGAAAGGTTAACTGAATTTCTGACCACAGATGGATATAAGAAAGGAGGAATAGACAAAACTCTCTTCGTAAAGAATACAGATGGAAGAATCATGATTACTCAGATATATATGGATGGCATAGTGTTTGGGGGAATGTCTGATACAATGGTAAAATACTTTGTCAGTCAAATGCAGACTGAATTTGAAATGAGTATGGTTGGAGAATTGACTTACTTCCTTGGTCTTCAAATCAAACAAATGGAAGATTCCACCTTCATGTCTCAAAGCAAATATGCTAAGAACATAGTGAAAAAGTTTGGAATGGATAATGGAAGTCACAAAAGAACTCATACACCAACACATCAAAAGCTATCCAAAGATGAAGGAGGCGTAAGTGTTGACCAAAGTTTGTATAGGAGCATGATTGGAAGCTTGCTATATCTAACAGCCAGCAGACCGGATATTGCTTTTGCAGTTGGAGTGTGTGCCAGATACCAAGCAGAGCCAAAGTCAAGTCACTTAAATCAAGTCAAGAGAATCCTTAAATATGTAAATGGAACTTCTGACTATGGCTTATTGTACACCAACGAAAGTGACCCTGTTTTGACTGGATATCATAATGCTGACTGGGCTGGAAATGCTGATGAAAGAAAAAGCACATCTGGAGGATGTTTATTCCTAGGTAACAATCTTATATCATGGTTCAGAAAGAAACAAAATTGTGTCTCCTTATCTACTTCTAAAGCAGATTACATAGCAGCTGGTAGCAGTTGTTCACAATTGGTCTGGATGAAACAAATGCTGACTGAGTACAATGTTCCACAGAATGTCATGACATTATATTGTGACAATCTCAGTGCTATCAACATCTCCAAAAATACAATTCAGCATAGCAGAACGAAACATATTGATATCCGACATCACTTTATCAGAGAACTCATCGAAGACAAGGTAATTTGTCTAGAGCATGTGAACACAGAACTTCAGCTAGCAGACATTTTCACAAAAGCTCTTGATGCTACAAAGTTTGAAAACTTGCGAATCAAGTTAGGACTCTGCGTCCTTGAGGAACCATAGAGTTTACAACAACAACAAAATACAAGGGGAGAAGACATTTTGTTGGCTTTGGCAACTTTTGTGCCCAAACAGGGGGAGAAGAAGTAATGTCACCCCAGAACAACAAGAATGGTGGTTGTGTGTGATCAACAATTTTAATATGCTTATTTTTGTGTTGATCTGTTTGTGCTTGTGCTGCTCTTGTGGCTGCTGTCTGATTTGTTTGAGCACTGTGTGCATACTGGTCATGTATGCTGTCTGTATTGTATTAGCTTGTCTTGATTGTGTTTTGGTTACTTTGTGTCCGCTGAAAGTATTGCTCTGATATGGTGTGACAGGTTGTTTTAGCCAAAAATTTGCCAAAGGGGAAGATTGAAGGTGTTTTCATGATTGGCTGCATCTATGGCAAAACATACCTGGTTAATATTGTGTTATGCAAGCTGCATATGTGTGAAGCTAATACAGGTTCTGTAGTGAATCTCATGACATCCGTGTGTGACAGCAGGAGCTGTTATTATTTATTAAATGTGTTTCCTAATTTCTCTCAATTATTAGTTTAGGAAACCTTTTATTGTGTGCTGAATATTTCGTCCAAAAGATCATGCTGACAGCACATTCTGTGAACAACCAGATGGCGTGTAAATTAGGTTAACTTGGTTAACCCTAATTTATTTCTAAAAGAATCCCAAGGCCTAAGAGCTGCATATAAAAAGACTGCAATCCTAATTTGAAACGCAGACAGAAGATTTTGTGTATTGTGAAGAACCATAGTTCTGTAGCTGTCTCTTGTGATCCAAGCAATTGTCCTTGATGATTGCTTTGGAATAGGTTGTGTGTGTTTATTGTCACTCTAATATTTTAAGCACGAGCGTGTGTCTCTTGATTGAAGCTTTTAAGCAGATCAAGGTGTGTTTTTGAAGAGTGTCTTCTCTCTGTAATTTTTTATGTTTATGTGTAATCACTGCTATGATTGAGGGGGAGTGAGTGGAGATACTCAGGTCTAGGAATAGGTTGGAATTGCATTGGGTAGGTTTTAAGTGAGGAGTTGTAAATGAGGGAGTTTAACTCCGAATTAATTATGCTTATATTGGATTCCCTCTCTGGCTTGGTAGCCCCCAGAGTAGGTTGTTTGAACCGAACTGGGTAAACAATTATGTGTGTTCTTTATTGTTTTTATGTTGTTCTGTTATAATTATCTGTGTTGTGTAATTGTGGATGTCATAACATCCAGTAAGACATCGAGCATGTATTACTAGAATTTTCATTGATTTTAATAATAAAATTAATATTATTTATTAAAACACTCTTATTTATTATAAGTAGTGGAGTTGTTGAAAAACGTAAAAGTTAATATATAGGGGTACAGTAGAGGAAAAAATAATAAATGTTGCATTGGTATTCTAAAGAGACATTTATTCTGAGACATAAAAAAATGCAAATGAGATATTTATTATGAGACGAAGGAAGTATATAGGAACTAGTCCTCATAGTATGGTATGGTATGGTATTGTATTGAATGCTAGCACACAAGAAAATGAAACTTGTATACTAAGTAACTTTTAACTACTTTTTATTTAGCAAACTTAACATCATAACTAATTTTCTTCATGCGAATTAAGTTATGATTGCACATGTCTTCCCATTACTTGAAGTGTAAGCTACTTCATCACTTTGTTGTAATATCCTCACAAGTTGAAAGTTGGTAAATGTACATTATCTTCAATTTGGATAGCAAGGTATGGAAAGGTTGATCTAATTGTGGTTTAGTGAAAAAAACTAACTAATTTCTCAATGGATGACATGAGTAGCAACTTCATTATTCCTGTTACTAATTTCTCTCTCACCATGTGACAACCAATTTCTAAGTGTTTTGTTCTCTTGTAGAATATTGTATTGAGAGCAATGTGAAGTGTGTTTTGATTATCACAATACACTACAACAAGGAAGCCCTACAAGAGCGCTTTTTTTGGGCTTTAAGAGCGCTTAAAAGCGCTGTTAAAGGCTGCGCTGGCGTAGCCTACAAAAGCGCTTCTAAAAGCGCTCTGGTAGGCCCCCCCTATAAGAGCGCTTTTCTGGAAAAAGCGCTCTCGTAGGTCCCCCTATAAGAGCGTTTTCCTGGAAAAAGCGCTCTCGTAGGCCCCCCTTTAAGAGCGCTTTTTCCAGAAAAGCGCTCTTATAGCCCCCCCTGTGAGAGTTAAAAAAAAAAAAAAGCAACATACGAAAGCGCTTTTGGAAAAGCGCTCTTATAGGGTGGCCTTTAAGAGCGCTTTTTTAGGAAAAAGCGCTCTTAAAGCCCACCCTATAAGAGCGCTTTTACAGAAGCGCTTTCGTATGTTGCGTTTTTTTTTTTTAATTCTTTTTTATTAATCTTTGGCAGTGCTTTTACTAAGAAGCGCTTTAGTAGGTTTGTGAGGTTTTTTAATGTGCAGCCTGTAATTTAATCCTCCCAGTCGACCTGTAATATTTTCGACCTGTAATTTATTTTCGACCTGTAATTTATTTTCGACGATATTATTTTAGCCATCAGTAAGACAATATATATACCAAAATAATATCCAAAATTATATATATACATCATATATTACAACATCAATAATGTTATATAAAATTGTAAGTAAATCGACACAAATCCTACATGAAAAAGTGCTTAATATAAAAATGACTCAAATCCTCTTTTATTTCTTCCAACTTAAGTTTCGGGTATGTAGCGGCACGGAATTCGTCAAGGTACTACAAAACAAAAAAAAATATGAATGATACATTTAGTTAAATGTAATAAGTTATATGAAATTATCTTAAGTTATAAATTCATACCGTGAGCGGAATCTCTAATTGATTTGCCTGAAGGATTTCTTTTATATACCTCAATACAAAGTATCCGCAATCGTAACTGTTTCGCTGTTGCGGACACTACATAGAAAAACAAATAAGATTCTATAGTTGTGCATTGTTTTATCAAGTAGCATAAATATATTATAAGCAACATTGTGAAAAATAATGTACCTGCACATGGATCCAAGTAATGTTGCTAGATTTAGTTCGGGATACCTGTGCGTCCCGTTGACTTCGGAACACTTGTATTGATCTAATTAACAAATATATAAAAGCATATGTTTAGATCAATCCCACAAATAAGTAAATATATATAAATATACACGAATATATATTTAGAACGATCCCACTTACAAATCAACGATGTCCTTCATGGCCTGATAATTGGTCCATTCACCGTTTACCGAATTCAGATAATACACGACTTCCCTTATAGGGTTGATAGCAAGCAGCAACCAGTGTGCTCTATAAATAAAAACAATAGGTTATATGAAAATTTTGCTATACACAAAAGAAACAGAGATTAGATGAACAAAGAATGAGAAACTAACCCTACTGGTCGGGTATTATACGCCCAAAGATGCAGACATTCTGTGTTGCCGGTGGACATGAATCTATCGACTAATCGCTGTCTAACTGATTCCCGTTCCGAAGCAATTGCCATTCCGCTGCAGTGTGCGGAAGACACGAAACGGAATCTGTTAGACAACGGAGTCCCGCGCAACACTCTGTCATACAACAACCTTAAATAAAAACATAACAAACATTAGATTATTTTCATTGAAATGTGTAAATAAATTATATTGTGAGACTAATTAAATAATATATCGGATGAGGGAATATTACCGGATGTATGAGTGCATGTTATTGACGCCTAGTTGATCATGCTTAAAAATCTCCTCCAAGTCATCAAGTTCAATAAGTGACTTGAATTCAATACCGAAGACACTCTCATCCATAACGATTTCACGTAAAGCACCGTCCTTCAAATCGGACATATCAACCATTGTTGCGAGCGTCGACCGGTACCGAGGCACAAAAGCACCGCCTTTTTTTCCCGCTGGCTTCGGAGGACCAGTGGGTGGTACGGTACGAACATGCTGCGTCACTTGTTGTGACTCCCGAGCGGATGCCTAAAAATCATATAAGTTAGGTAAAATATAAAATCATGCAGATTTAGATTCAGATTAATTATTAACACTTTAAATGTACCTCTTTTAGTGATGCAACAGACTCCTCCTCCTGTAAAATCCCTTTACCCTTATTTGCGGGTTTTATAGGAGCAATCTAAAATTAAAATGTAAAAAATAGTTAATAAACGGTTTAGAATTGACATTCGAAAACTAAATGATTTCTTAATCGTTTTCAATATACCTCATCACTAATGACAATGAGCTCCGAGGGCCATGCAACAAATGATCCTATTGCATCTCGCAGCAATATCGTCTCTGAGACCAAGTCAGGTACCGGTAGCATCGCATCATGATCTACTACAACATCCACCGATACTTTCAGGTGTCCATCCGGGAGCGGTCTATGGTGAAGTAAATCTCCCACAGTGTTGTGCACTTTTCCCTTGCCAACTAGGCGATAACACGGTGCCGATAAGAATAGTTGGCAAGAAGAAATGCCCTAAACCAATAGTAAATATAAAGTCATTATCGTTAACAAAATAGAACAATTTGTAAGGAAATAGAACAATTTGTAAGAAATACCTCGGGAAATTTTCTTTGACCGTTGAAACTAGCTTTATCACTAGTTTCTCTCACCGATGCAGTATTGCACTTTTCTCTCATATACAAATCTTTATCTTTTTGCAATGCAGAGACTTGTGCTTGCAATTCCGCCAACTTTTGCAACACTTCTTCATTTGAAGGATTTCTTCTCCTAGGATTCTTGTAATAAGAGGTTGGAGTCACACCATGACCCTTACCCCTCACCCGACCGGGATACTCAGGAGCATGTAGGGCTCTACTAAGTACGCTCCTATCATCATGATCCTCACCGGTGGACACCGATTGCGACAAGGTCTCCTGTAATTCATTTATATTTCAATAATTATTAGTGGAGATAAAAAATCATTTATATATTAAAAAACATTTGATTTAAATAAAGACACAGTATTATACTTACACATTCAGTATACACTCTCTGAACTTCGGGATCGACGGCTTGATTCTTGCCCACCCGAGCTTCCCTCCACAACACATGTACAGGAAGTGAGGTTTCCTCACTTTTAGACTCCTCCAACTATGCATTGACACAAATCGCAAAATCGTCAAATAAAACACATTTAGACAATTAATTAAAACGCATTTCTATTTACTTACAATTTTATCCTCCAAGCGTGCATATCCCATACGCCTTTTTTTGTATGGATATGCGGGTTTTGATGCTCTCGCGCTATTTGTGACACTCCTTTTCCGAAAAGCTTCATCTCTTTGATTTACAAACTTAACCCAATCTTCTTCATCAATGAAGATCTTATACTTTAGTGGTCTTCCCGGCGCCTCTTCAAGAAAGTTTCCATCTTTATCCTTAAGATAGTTATTTGTCAAAAAAGCTTTCCACCCTCTATATCTTTTTCCGGCCAAACTAAGTATGTACTTTTTACGCTCATTTGGTATGTCAAAGGTCCTCTGCAAAAAAACATACGCATAGTGTGTTAGTATAAGTAATGTAAACAATTTATCGTCAATATAATAACAACAACCATATATGGTATATACCTGAAGCTCTTCCCAAATCGCCTTTTTTTTATTATCCAAGTCGTCACTCTTCATATTCCATTTAGCTACGGAGATTGGAATATGCATACGAACAAGTGTACCAATGTAACTTGTCAACTTTGCAGAATTAGGACCAATTGGTTGGTTTTCAGAATTCCATTCCAAAGGGTATACTAATCCTTGGTCTCTATGTCGTATGATTCCCTTCATAATCGTGATGCCTCGTGCAACTTCTTTTGCTTCAGTATCAGGTGGAGCATTTGTATCCGGAGCATCTCTTTCTTGTGAGTTTTCTTGTGAGTTTGCAGGTGGAGCATCTTTATCTGAAGCCATTGAACCTGTATCAAACAAAGTAAAGCACATTAGTACACTATTAATAAGCTTACAATCTATACAAGTCAAACCATGCATGAACAAGTGTATCGGAAACGAAATCGGTACAAATCAAAATGAGCGTCAAAAAAGAAAGTTGTCGGAATTGAACGAAATTTACATGGCTATGGTAAAACGTCCCCACGGACTCAAAAATAAAGTCGGTTTTCCGAAATTCAGACCCTAAGCCCGACTTTTGATTACGGGCAGAAGCAAAACCGATAAAAAAAGTCCCGAAATGTAAAGATAAGTGCATGAGCAGCTCCGGAATCGTCAAAATAGTATATTTACATGTAAAGAAGTCGACAAACGGATACATGGTTCAAAACAAATTAGTCGGTAAAAATTGAATAAAATAATCGGTACAAATTGAATAAAACAATCGGTACAAATTGAATAAAACAAATTGAATAAGTACTATACTATTGAATAAAACAATCGGTACAAAGTGAATAAAACTATTACCTTTATCACTAACGTCTCTTTCTTTTCTTGGTAGGATTGTGTTCAACGCGTCTCTTAACAACGCGGACGATTGGATTAATCCAAATACCCTCATTATGATCATTTCTAGTACAAGATTCATTCTCATTTTGATCGCTTCTTGTACAAGAATCAATGCCAACACCAATATCACCTTGATCTTCAATGTTTTCATCAACTATTTTGTTAGATAAAAGCACTATAGACCATTTCGTACTTGAAGGATCATTGACATAGAACACTTGTTTAGCTTGAGAGGCTAGAATGAAAGGCTCATCTTTGTACCCTACCCTATTGAGATCCACTTGCAAAAATCCTGACTTATCCATTCGTATGCCACTATTATTTTCAACCCACTTGCAACCAAATACAGGAATCTGAAACTTCGCGTAATCAAACACCAAAATGCGCTCGATAACCCCAAAATATGACAAATTTGCAAATTTCGGATTTAAGTCATTCGCACTTGATATGTGCATTGCTTCAGCCACCAAGGTAACACCACTATTTTGCATAGTACTTTTATCATCCTGTTCTTTGGTATAAAATGTGTATCCATTAATTGCGTATGCGCTATAAGAAAGCACAATTACAGTTGGACCATAGGCTAAGCATCTCAACCTTTCTGTTACTGAAGCAGGATCTGAACGATACTTTGAATAAATATGATCCCTAAACCACGGTATGAAACTTCGATTGTGCTCTCGTACTATCCAGTTCTCATTTCTATTTGGATTTAAATCTCGGAGAACAATCTTGTGCATTTCAACATACGGCTCAACCTCAATCTCATTGTGCAGAACATACAAGTGCGCTTGATCCCGTTCGACCATTGATACTGTCACAACTTTATTTCCAATTAGCCTTTTTCCTTCTTTTTTTTCGACAATATGAGACTTAGGGAGTCCAATAGATTGAACATTTGACAGATATTCAGTACAAAACTCAACCGCTTCTTCAACAACGTATCGTTCCGCAATACAGCCCTCCGGTCGACTTCTGTTTTTCACGTACCCTTTTAATATTTTCATATAACGTTCAGCAGGGTACATCCATCTCATATAAGCTGGTCCGCACAATTGTGTCTCTTTCACAAGATGCACGACTAGATGAACCATTATGTCAAAAAACGAGGGAGGAAAATACATTTCAAGATCACATAAAGTAACAACTATCTCTTTTTGCAATGTTGGTAAGATCGCGGGATCGACCACCTTACTGCAAATTGACCTGAAGAAGAAACACAGCTTAGTTATTGCGCTTCTTACTTTTTCTAGAAGAATAGAACGTATACCTATTGGTAAAAAATGTTCCATTATAACATGACAATCATGCGTCTTCAAACTCTTTAACTTGAGGTCTTTCATGGACACAAGTCTTCTAATATCTGAAGAGTAGCCTTCTGGAACTTTAACTTCACTGAGAAACTTACACAATGTTTTCTTCTCCTTTCTAGATAGAGTGTAAACAGCAGGTGGCAGATATGTTCGTCTTCCTTTCGTCACGGGTCCCAATTCAGTTCTCATTCCCATGTTTACCATGTCCTTCCTTATGTTAAGGCCATCCTTAGACTTTCCTTGTATATTGAGTAACGTACCTATGACGCTGTCAAATACATTTTTTTCAATATGCATAACATCCAGGAAATGTCTTACGTACAACGACTTCCAATATGGAAGTTCAAAAAAAATTGACTTCTTCTTCCACCCACCCTTGACAAGTGAATGTGCAAAAGGCTTGCCAAACTGAGTGCTCACATCTTTCACCTTTTCAAAAATTTGATCACCTGACAAAAAAGGCGGGGCTGTACCGTGTTCGGCCTTTCCGTTGAATGCTTTTCTCCACCCACGGTAGTGATGATTAGAATTTAAGAATCTACGATGGCCGAGAAAGACATTCTTCTGACAAAGCTCCAATCGTGTCGTATCGGTTTCATCTTCACAAACGGGACACGCCTTTTGACCTTTATTGCTGTACCCGGATAGATTTCCGTATGCTGGAAAATCATTAATTGTTCCAAACAACATCGCCCTCAAGTTGAAACTTTCCTTCCTATACCCATCGTAAACCTCCACACCGTTCTCCCACAAAAACTTTAAATCTTCGATTAAGGGTGCCAAGTATACATCTATGTCATTCCCTGGTTGTTTAGGCCCAGAAATTAGCATAGATAACATCATGTACTTACGCTTCATACATAGCCACGGAGGTAGGTTATAGATCATAAGAATCACAGGCCATGTGCTATGCGAGATACTTTGAATACCATGCGGGTTCATTCCATCAGTAGACAATGACAACCGAAGGTTTCTTGCTTCTTTTCCAAATTCAGGATATTCAGTATCAACTTTCATCCATTGTGGTGAGTCTGCCGGATGTCGCAACTTTCCATCAATAATTCTTTCATCTGCATGCCAAGTCAAGTGTCTTGAATCGGTCTCACTACGATACATGCGTCTAAATCTCGGAATTATAGGAAAATACCATAAGACTTTAGCAGGAGACAACTTTTTCTTATATCGAGGGGCACCACATTTAGGACACTCATTCAACGCTGCATACTCGTTTCGAAACAAAACGCAATCGTTTGGACATGCATGTATCTTATCATAGCTCATGCCAATAGAGGACAACATCTTTTTGGCTTCATACGTTCGATTGGGAAGAACATTATCCTCTGGTAGCATATCTTTCATAAGGGCTAATAACTCTGTGAAACTTTTATCCGACCATCCATTGTCCGCCTTTAAGTTGTACAACTTTAACACCGCAGACAATCTTGTGAATTTTGAACAACCATCATACAACGGTTTCTCTGCATCGCTTACCAACCTCTCAAACATTTTGGGACAATCCGCAAGATCTTCTTCAAGCGCTTCTGCAATCTCTTCGACTCGATCGCAATCGTATGTGTCTGTGCAATCGTCGTTTGAAGCATACTTCCTATTACAACTCGACCCAGCATTCCCGTTACTTTTCTCACCATGCATTGTCCAACATGTATAACTTCTATCAATTCCAAACCGTAGTAAATGGGATCCCAACTTTTTCCCGTCAACCTTATCCCCATAACAGCAACCCAAGCAAGGACACGGCATTCGAAGCGGGTCTTCGGAGTGCGCAACCGCAAACTCAACGAATTTCCATACCCCTTTCTCGTACTCTTTCGACAATCGGTTTGATCTCATCCATGTGTTATCCATGACTTAATTAAGCTAAACAAAAACGGTCAAACTTTCACTCTTCACAAGTAACCCCTATGGCGAATTCAATTCACAAAGTTAGTAAGTACATCACTTAACGATTAACGAAATTGATATCATGTCGGAATAATGAGTATTACTTAATATAATCTAAAAGTTACAAAGTTAGTAAGTTCATCACTTCAAAATCAGAGAATATTCCACATGTTTGAATAATGAGTATTACACTCATGTCTTAATTAATTAAGCTAAACAAAAACAACTAATTATTTAGGAACAGAACGGTATAATGCGTTTCTGTCAATAAAACGCAATGAATCAGAAGCAATAAAACGCAACATATTACGGAATGAATCAGAAGCAATAAAACTCAACATATTACTTTGGCGAGAGAGAACAATATATTACCTGTATAGTAGTAAGCAACTTGTAGACCCACACAATGTAAGATTCTTGAATGAGATCAAACTTTCACTCTTCACAAGTAACCCCTATCAATACAAAAAGAATAAGTCACAAATCTATAACATTGACAACACTAGAAATTGTGTCAATGGAAAGCAATTAATTACCTGTATAGTAGAAAGCAACTTCTTGAATGAGATCAAACTTTCACTCTTCACAAGTAACCCCTATCTAGCAAAGATATTCCTAAAAAATATAAAATAAAAAACTTAATTGAAGAATATAAAAATTAGGTCATAATCCATAGCTTAAAAAAATCAGCATTGTATCATTATGTCAAATTCATTCAAATTCAAGTGATATACGTATAAATTGGCTCTCAAAATTCACTTCAAACAAGTTCAAGATGAAATAATGTAAAATTTGAAAGAGAATAATGTGAATGTTTCCCATCTCATTTCATTTCAGAAATAAATATAGATATTTCCTTCTTATCTCTTAAAGTCAATTTAATATATGAGCATGTTTTAATATAGTTCAATCCATTTCAAAACTTGTAGAATTCCATAAACCAAGTTGCAATAAAGTAGAGACATCAATATGAACTCATACATTAAATCCAAAACCAAACTAAGACACCTTTTTCAATTTACAAAATAGCAAGAGGAAGAGTTGAAATGTTTGTATTACATTCAAACATGCTCATAGTGCACAACGATCATGTTTTAGAATAAAGATAGCATTTTCATTCTCAATCCCACAAATAAGTAAATATATAAATATACTTCACAAAATAGTATGCCAAAGTTTTCATGTAATCAAAATAACAGTAGAACTTCAAAACTTATACTTTTATATAAAACCTCACGAAACATTGTTCCAATAAGTCAACAAAACCTGAAGCATAACAACCTAACTTAAGTATACTTAAGTATAGTTAAGAGCACAAACCTGAACTAAGGAGAAAGAAGAGTGGTGATATATTGGGAACAAGGTTAAGCAATTTTCTTTTAGAGATTCAGATTCTGCAGATACAAAGAGACAATAAAACAAGATTATAAAAATTGTCTCACCAAATCACCATCTCAAGTAAGAAAATATCATAAAAGTAAGAAAATATTCAATGAAAATTAAACACTCTAAAGACATTTAATCAAACATGTAATATGCTTCATTCTCAAATTGCAGTGCAACCCTTAGTTGAAACCCTTAAAACTAAACCCATAAATCATATTACCTTGCACAGTCAGACGGAGGAGAGAACGACGGTGGTGGCTGGCGACGGAGGGACGAACGTGGTGGCTGGCGACGGAGGGACGAACGATGGTGGCTGGCGACGGAGGGACGAACGGTGGTGGCTGTGGCTGGCGACGACGGAGGGTTTTTCGGTTGCAGAGAAAGTGAGAAACAGTAATAAAAAGAAAACGAAAGAGAGAAAGTGAGAAAGTGAAAGCGTGTTTTTGTTTTTAATTTTTACTAATAAAGGCTACTAAAGCGCTTCTGAAAAGCGCTCTCATAGCCTGGTCTATACCAGCGCTTTTTAGCAAAAAGCGCTCTCATTAAACCCCCCTATAGCAGTGCTTTGAAAAGCGCTCTCATACCCCCCCCCCCTTACCAAAGCTTTTTTCAAAAGCGCTCTCATACCCCCCCTTACCAAAGCGCTTTTCAAAAGCGCTCTCATACACCCCCCCTACCACAGCGCTTTTCAGAAGCGCTCTCATACCCCCCCCCCTTTAAGAGCGCTTTTTTAGCGTGTTTTTTTATTTTGTTTTTAGTGCAACCTATAAGAGCGCTTTTTACTAGAAGCGCTTTAGTAGGGGTGCTGTTAAAAATTAAATTTGGCGTAGTGATAGAAGACTGGTGTTTTAATGATGTTAACATGCAAGTCTTTAAGCAAGTAAATCAATAATTGAAACTCACAAGTGGATGCAAACAATGCTTTATATTCTACTTCAGATGATGACCTTGAGATAGTCAACTATTCTGTGTTTTTCCTAAAAAGAAACATTGACCTGAAATCGATCTACTTGAATCCAAATGGTCAGCCTAATCTGCTTTTGGATATCCTCGTTATTGAATTTTTTTAGTCTCTAGGAGGTAATATGCCACGACCACGAAAAATATTTAAGTCTCTCAAAACTCAAGCTGCAAGATGGAAGTGATTCGTGGTGGTGATTCGAAGTGGGAGTAGATAAGAATTAGCTTTATTGTGAAGTGCGAAAAGTGATGTTAAATCTGATAGCCTTATTGTCGCTAAGGATAACTACTCTACCTTCCTCTAACTTCAAAGTCACAATGTATTCTTTTCTTAGACACATGCGATAAGAGAAACTTGCGTCAATGATCCAACTTTCTTTTGTCTACAAAATCGATACCACTAGTGCACCAATACTCTCATCAATATTCTCATATGAGGCAACGATAATCTGAACACAATATTCATTATCCTTTTCTTAGGACAATCTTTCACGAAGAGACCATGTTATTGAAAAATAAAGAACTTTAACCTTAACTTGTCAAACTTCTTCAATTTGGACATCCCTATACACCCGCTTCCTCTTATTGAAACACTCATGCATTTAAAAATTAAAATTATTGTGAATCTTTAAATATTTCACCTTTAAAAATACCTTGGATCTGACAACCACCAGTACTTCATCCAATGTAATCGAGCATTACTTATCTTAAATAAATACACCCTTGAAATGCTTAAAGGATCTTTGTAATGAACATAACAAGAGTAGAGGCATGTGTAACACCCTCTAAACCCCACAGCAAATATATTGCATAATTAGAGTAAAAGCATGCATATCAGAGAGGATGTCACATGTATTACAAAATTACAACGAAACAGAACGACATAAAGCATCTGGTCATGTTCATAACACACCTTTGAATATCATGTTTCTTATGTACATCACAGCAGAATAATAAAAATGATATCAATAGAAATTTCTCAACATAATATCTCATGCATACAAGCATTGGGCACTAAGGCCACGCCACATAATCCAATAGAACAAAATCATAAAGAGAGTAATAAAATATCTCTCAAACATAACATGAAATCAAACGTAAACCCAAATGTGTTACATATACGATATCAAGTAAAATCCTTCACAATTATCACCAAAGTACCAATTCCCGTAATTAGCACATAAACACACCAACACAATTCGCATAGACAGATGTGACTCCAAATGCGACTCAATGCAAATGCATGTGGTACCAATGTTATCCTTAGCAGATTCCCCGCGTTCATCTCTCAGACATATAACCACCAATAAGTCCGTCCTCTAAGCTTCAAACCAATCCTCTAGGTTTGGGACAAGTCAATAGCTCCCACGAAACTACCGAACAATTATATGCAATTAAGACTATTTTTGAATCTTAATCATACAAGCATATATCTAACCATTCATCGCATATGAATTTCACACCATTTGCACAACATACACATATTCATGTTGTCAATCACACATTTAAAACATCTTCACAACACTCACCAAATTAATACAGTCACAATAACATTTATCAAACCAAGCTCAACAATGTTATTCTAAAACAATGGCAATTCACAACATGCATACATATAAAATTCAAGTATCATGTTATCATCGAAAAGTCACCCAAAAATCCATCCAAATCATATCAAATAAATTATTAAAATTCGTGGAAATTAATAATAAATCATAAGCATACAGACCCTCATCCAATTCATGCAAAGAAAATAAAAATAAAAGTTTCCAGACTGGGCTAAGCTCGGTCTATCGCACTAAGCGCGATTGCTTCTGTTCCAAAAAACTCTGCTACGAACAACATTTTTCCTCACACAAAATTCTCCAACCAAAACTCATAAAAATAATAATTAATCATGGAATTAGTATTTTCTAACATGTATCTAACCTATAGCATCATATAGCAACATAAAACATGATTTCAAACATCAATGTCATCATTTCACCAAACCCTAACATATGAAATCTATGAGATGAAGAACAAATTTCTATTCTCATGTTACTACCCTTGCATATCATTACATACAAACCCATAATAAAAGAAATTTCACCCTTACCTTAGGTTCTTCTCTTCTAGGGTTGCCTCCTTCTTTCTCTTCCCCCTTTTCTCTTCTCTTCTCTCCTTTTTTCCTCTTTTTCTTCACTTCTCTCACTAAGTTTCTATTTCTCTTTGTTTTTGTGAAACTCTTACTAACTCTTATTTCATTTATGGGCTTAACTCATTCTCACACTAACCCATCACCTAGTCTCAATTAGTTAATAATTCTATTTTCACACTTACCAACCCAAAACATATATATGTCACGCATATATTTCAAACACATAATTTATTAATTATCATGCCACATAATAATTAATAAAACAAATAAATACATAATAAAATAATAATAATAAAATAATAATAATAAAATAACTAATAAAAATTTGGGTGTTTCAGTATGTCTTTATGATCAATCTTCACCTTAATGTTTTCCAGATCATCAATGAACTTGTGAAATTCTACCAACTGCTCCACTATGAATTTCTTCTCTATCGTTTGGGATGAATAGAATTATTATTTCAAACATAATTTATGAGGCAAATACTTTTTCATATACAATATTCAAGCTTTGTCAATATTGAAGCCGAAGTTTTTTCCCTTACGACTTCCCTTAGAATGTAATCACAGAGGGACGAGATAATTGTGAGTGCACTATCCTTTAGTGTTTTGAATTATGTCAAGACTAGGACTTAGTATTTGTGTACATTGGACCTCTCTTCCTATGTATAAATGTGTCTCTTCTCTTTAGGAAACTTAAAATCATGTTAGAGTTGTTTTACATGTTTTATATCAAGTGTTTTGTGAAAAAGTCTTGCATAGGTCGACTCATTATGTTGGTTCTACAAAAAGAATAATTCTAGAATTTCAGGTCGACACATACATGCTATAGTTCGACACATAAACTTCAGTTTTGCTCTATAGGTCGACACATTCGAGTCATAGGTAAGAAGCTTTTGTTAAGCATGTGTCGACACATACAATTTTCAGGTCAACACATAGAAGAAAATTTCTACTATGTGTCGACACATAACAGACATAGGTCGTTACATGCTGTAAGTTTTCAAAAACCAGAATTTTTTGTCTTGTATGTATCGATACATAAGTTGCTCAGGTTAACACATACTGTTATTTTTCAAAAAACGTGTAAAAGTCTCTAATTTGTTTTTATGTTTTGTTTCCCACTTAACACACACCATATAAATATCATTTATGCATAAGTTTCAAAATATTAAAACCAGAAATATATAAAGCATTGCTCATCATCTTCAACCTCTTTGAGCATACATACAACAATTACACATAATCGTTTTTGTTGGGTGTCATCTAAATTTAGCTTGATAAGGTCCAATTTAAGATTGGTGTAGTCGAATTGGGTTGAGAATTGTTTAAGGGCTCCAAGATAATTCCATTTGGGATTTTATTCCAATATCGAGGATTAATTTGAGAGTTTTTCACAAGATTGCGCAATTTGAATTCAGCCGAGTAAAAGCTTTGAAGAACGGGGTTTTTGTCAAAGGATTAATGTTTGCAATATGGATTCAGTCGAGTGAAAGCTTTGAAGAAAAGGGTTATGTCGAATGAGTAACGGTAACCGAATGATCAAATTAGAAGTATCGGGTTACTTGACCGATAGGGATGTCAATGGGGCGGGGTAGGGGATACATTCCCATCACAATCCCCGCCCTCGAATCTATTCCCCATCCCCGCTTCGGATCTCCGCTACGGGGGGATTTTGTCCCCCATCCCTGTCCCTACGGCTGCGGGTCCCCACGAATCCCCAAGGTTCATGCAGAGATCCATAAACATGATTTTTTTATTTATTATTTTAAACCAAATTAATAGTAAAAGCTTCAAAAACTAACCACAAGAAATTTAGAAATTATTCCTTTATGATCAATATATTGTTTTAACAATATTTAATCTATAATATTGAGTGTCATGACCACCAAAATTTCAAACTAAAAAAAAATTAAAATAATCATTTAGATCTCACTCTTTTACTAACAATAAATATATATTTTAAATTTGTGTATAAGATTAATTATATGAAATGACAATTAAACTTACATAATAATTTAAAATTATATATAAATTAAGGACATTATGCTATTTTAGTAAGAACATTATTCTATTTTAGGAAGGGCGGGGACTCCATGGGGCAGAGGATATTTACGCCACCCTTGCCCCCGAAGTGCCTTCGGGGAGACTATGTTCCCCATCTTTGGGGCCCCAAACAGGAAATCCCCACGGAGATCCCTGCTAACGGAAGCAAGTTGACATCTCTACTGACCGAGCTCAAGATTAAGGGAAGAAAAGAAGATAGGATCAACATCAACCATAGGGTTTGGAGGGTTGAATTGCTACTTTTTCTCTTGTAAACTACATTTGCGAAGGTTAACTTTCATTATCTCAATTCCTTTAGAATTGGAGGCAGGCGTACCCATAGCAAGGTAGATTGAGGAACTTCCTAAACAAATTCATGTATATATCTCTCTCTCTTTCTATCTCTCTCTCCTCTCTCTCACACTCTGCCTTTTACGTTTATGTGGAAATTGTTAAGCTGTTAATGTGAGATTGATACATAGAGATTTTTTTTCTTTGTCTAATACTTCAAATAATTTTGTTGAGTTGTAATTGGTTTATAAACATAAATTTAAGTCCATTGTTTGTTCTTATGACTTTTTGGGTGATTTGGTATTGAGTTTCAATCATGGTAACAAAATTTTCACGTGTGCATATACCTCATACTTTACTTTAAGAAGGACAATCCACACAAATCTAAGGTTGTTGATAATGGTCCTCAAATGTCAAAATGGATTAGCTCAAATTATAACTTTCAATAGAGTTACTATTATAAAAATGATCATTCTTTTGTCTAGAAAATGGAAAATGTCACATGTAGTTTTATTATTAAAACAAAGTGAGGAATAAATTTGAGACATTTGAAAGGATCTCTTATTTGAGCCATGTCATAGCCTAAAATGCCAAATATCAGCATTAGGTATAACAATATTTGTACTATCTGTAGATTTGATGGACTTGGGGAAAATGCGATGAAGGAGTACAATCATCAATAATTATTGCGTCAAATTTCAATCTAGATAGGCCTTTTACTTGACTACCCGAACCACTTTACCTCTTGATTTTTGTATCTTGTATAACACATTTATGAACAAAAACTTAAATGTAACACTTTACTAATTGACAAAGTTTTGAAACATAAATGATATTAAGGTTGAATTTAGTGGAATAAAGAATGTTTGTTAAGTAAAGGTTTGGTGAAAAGGAAATATTACCAGTATGATGGGTTGAGACCGGATTACCATTAGGTAATGTGACACTAATAGGCTTTATCTTATAAAATTAAGTGAAAAAAGGAGTTGATGGGCAAACATGATCTTAGACACTAGAATCCAAGATCCAAAACTTATTCATATTATGCACACAAAAAATAGATTCAATACATATAAAACCCAGAGGAAGACTCATTTAGTGAAGGACCGTGAGTCATGTATAACACAGAAGTTAGATTAGTGCTAGTAAGTTGATTGGATACCTGAGAAGATGGAAGTAAATTCACTTGTTAAAGCAAGATCACAAGTTGATCATATTTCTCTTGAGGAATTGTTGGGTTCAGATAAAACCATTCCAACATCATCACGTGAATGATTAGTGTCAAAATCATCATTACTTCAAGCATTAACAAATAGTTTTTTCTTATTGAAGTTGGTGTGGCCATGATTTTGGTAATATACATCATTGGTATCGTCTTTGCAATGAAAAGATGTGTATTTCCTAGTCGGGTTCTTTAAAATGGAACCATTTCCAAAAACCTTATCTTGAAATCAATCATATACGCATCATTATTCAAAGGGGAGTGATCATCACGAGTGGTCGCATATTGGTGATTACTTTTTTCTTGAACTACTAAAGAGTAAAATTTATTAATACAAGGTAGAGGATCCATCAAAAGAACTTTAGTTTTCACAACTAAAAACTAGCCATTCAAACCTTTCAAAAAAAACTAAATTACTTGATCTTCAAGTCTATAGCTTTTAACAAGTAGCATATCAGAACATCTGCATTGCTGGATGCAAGTACATATAGGTAAAGGTCAATGTTCATTAACTCATTCCATCACTCCTTCAAATCAATGTAATAATCCATAATAGACTTTGTAGATTTTTTTAAGTTATTGATTGATGATCGAATAAATGAGATACAAATTATGTCAACTTTTGAAAAACGTTCTTACACGTCGATCAAAACATTAATTATGGATAATTATGCTTTAATGTATGATCATTTGATGGTTTGAGACAAATGGGCAAGAAAACGAGGTCTGTAAGTTAGACAATTCTTTGTATTTTCTAAAAAAAACTCCAAAATAATGATATGAAAAGTTTGATAACTTAATAATATCGAATGGGTACAAAGTGAATGAAAGTATAGGAGTGTACTAGATTCGACAAGCATCATTAGCAGTCTTCAGTATACCATTAATTGTACTAGATTCGGCATTGCATTTGTCGTAGAATTGTTGTGCAAGTTTACTAGTAGACCGACTAATAAGCATTGACAAACCATTTGAGAGACACATGTAATAACTTAAGAAGATCACGAATCTTGCTCTACATTATTAGATATTTCCTGATGTATTTAAAGAATACAGAGATGAAGATTGGAACTCATTAGCAGATGATTGCGGAGCAACTAGTGGTTATATATTCAATATATTTGGAAGATTTGTATCTTGGAAATCAAAGAAGCAGACTATTTTAGCTCAGTCCACGATGAAGTATGAAATTATTGCATTAGCAACTACTAGTGAAGAAACAAGTTGGTTAAAATGACTGCTAGTTGGGATCCCTTTGTAGAAAAACATATGTGAGTTGTGTTGATCCATTGCGATATTACCAGGGTTATTGCAAAAATTAAGAATCGTTATTATAATGGTAAGAAATGGAAAATAAGGAGAAATTATAACACTGTTAAATATTGTATCTCTAAAGGAGCGGTAAGAGTGTATCATGTACTCGCTGGTGAAAATTTCGCAGATCTGTAGATAGAAAGTCGATAATACATCTAATAGGATGAGACTACGGCCAATAGATAAGGGAGTTGTGCACGATGGTAAACTGACCTAAAAGACTAGAGATTCCAAGAATTAGGTTCAATGGGTAATAACATTTAATGAGTATTATGAGATAGACATGCTAGTATAAATAAGAAAAACATGAATCATGAAGCGATAAAAGGATGAGATAATTGAAAATCTTAGTGAGATCTATACTTTATATGAGTGGAATACCTAGCTACATGAGTACTCTTGATAGACTCACTTGTGTGATTATGGAACTTAGGATGATTCCTATAGAATTTCGAGGTTTATTTCCTAGAGCCTTAAGTAAACTAGAACAGACGTGTAGGGCGGTTAAATCACATGATTTTAGAATACACTTAAAGAAAAGGTTGTGTGTGGGTTCGATGTCTGAGATAGAGTTCAAGATAACGAGTCACTCTTGTTGAATAAGAATTCTACTTGCTATGCAAAAATTCAAGTTGTAGAGATCCATGTTTAAGCACAATCTTAAAAATGTTTGATGTTACTTCGGAAACACTTTTTTAAATTCAATAGGGGGGATTGTTGGAGCATCTCAATATTTTAATATGGAATTATTTAACTCACATTGTTGGAAAACTATGTGCGTTTGTATTAATTGAGAAAAATGTAAGTCTCATATTTCTTATATTACTTACCTTTGATATCTTACTTGATTATATAAGGAATGCACATGTTTCATTCTAAAATACACCAAAAACTACTTTTGAGTTTTTCCTTCCTCATTCTCTTTACTCTGCATTGTTTCTACTTGTTGAATTTTCGAGTAATTTCTTGAATTCTCTTTGAAGAATAATTTGAATTTCTTCTCATTCGAGAAATTATTTGGAGTGGTCAAACGACCATTATTGAATTCTCATTTAAGAATTAGTTGAGTTTCTCATTGTTTGAGAAATTATTTGGAGTGTTCAAACGACCATTATTGAATTCTCTTTTGAGAATTATATAAATTTCTCCTTGTCCGAAAAATTATTTAGAATGGTCTTTGTGTCATAAAGATTGTATTTATAGATCGATTATCTACCGTATAAGTAGTAATCGTACAACAAAGAACAAAGTTGTTTTATCTTCGAAATGTCGTTATTGATCGTCTGTCTTGCACTATTTCTTATGTCGTAAAATGTCTTCAATAGAGCGACATAGTTTTCGATTCGACCTGATAATTTCTTCCTTGACAATTTTTTCAAAACCTTAAAACAGTCAGTATTATGAGTGCATGGTAACTAACGAATGTAAAAGTGTGCTAGAAGTAACAAGTTCAGCTCCTAAGTATTCTAAATTCTCCTTGTTCGTTCAAGTATATGAATATCTTGACATGTATCTAGTGCTTAGAAGTATATGAACCTTTCCATTCCATTTCCAGCATATGCATATCTCTTTTAAATTCATTTCCCTTTTGGTGGAGTATGGTCATAATTGATACTCCACTTTCCGTCAACCATATATGTTAATTCGGAATATGAGTTCAAATGGATAGCTTAGCTAGTATGGCTCATTAAAAGGCCTACTGTTGTGAAAAACGATGTCAAGAACAAAGTATAATGCAAGGAAAGAATAAAGAACAATGAAGAAGAAGAACACAAGAATTGGTTATAACTGCTATTCTTTTACTTTCTCTTAAAACAAGATTACAAGTTTACAAGAATAACAAATAACTCATCTCACCCTAAATTAAGATTTGCAGCTTTTTAATGATGAAATGCTAGTATGTTATTTATAATAAAACCTAACATACTAACTAATGGGCTTTTTCAGCAAGGTCCATTACACAAGCCAACTTAATAAACAAGTTAACTTAACAAATTAGGGTTTAAACACTAAAACCTAATTTAACATGCTAACAACCCTAGCATCTTCGACATCTGCATGCTAGACTCATCTTCGACTACAGCATGCACACTTCGACATCAGCATGTGAACAACCTTCGACTTCATGCTTAACTTTGTCGAACTGTCGAACCAAAAAGCTACCCTTCGATCATACTAGAATTCGATCCAATATCTCACACCTACAAAGGTTGAATTTTTTCAGTTACAAAGAACCATAAATATTTCTTGAATTGTCTCATTCCCACTACCCTCTTTAGGAAAGAAACAAGTTTTACATCAACATAGACATATGAGTATTATGAGGAGAACATGACAAAAACTAAAAATAACTAGAGACATAAGTGTAAAAATACCTAGTAGTATTTGAACTGATACAAGTGAAGTATATATAAATATATTTATGTTCACAAATAATATCTCAAAAAATTTACATATCAAAATAACCTTTTCTTTTTGAAATCTATACTTCATTTATGCAGTGACTATCCTAATTATAATTAGCCAAAATTCCAAGCTAACTATTCTAATGAATATCAGATCTACAGAATTTAGTGCTGTGAAAGGATTCCCAGAAGAGTCATCCTAACATCAATCAAACATTTATACAATTCTTTTACTCTTTCCTCAATATCCTCAACCATACCCTCCAATTCCTTGCACCTTCTCTTCAATCTCTCAACACAACATTTCATCTCCTTTTCCTTCTTCATTTGTTCCTTCAATTCTCTAGCTGCATACACTGTCTGCTGCAACAAAGATGACCTATTTTCCTGCACTTTCTTCTCATCAACACTTGCTTCTCTTTTCTTTGCCAATTCATTTAATAATCTCAACCATGAAGAACTTGTAGGCTGAGAAAGTTTCATCACTTGCAATTTTCCACTTGTTGAATCAAATGACAAACCAAGTTCAAGAAACCTTAAGCACATCAATGCCATAGCCTTAGAACCGCACATAATCTCACTTATATCTGTTCCATGATGACATAGTCTCTGCCTTAACAAATTTTTCAATCCTTTGCTTGATTTCTTTGCTACACTTTGACATGATGATGAATTCAAATGATCCAATGCATGTTTAGTTGCAACTTTATTAGGCTTTGGACTAGAACTATTATCAACTAAATGTACAACAATTTTTAATGTGTCTACATAGTTATTGATATTCTCAATTTTTTCTACAAAATAATTGCATACATCAAGAATCTCAACGTTGTCTTCTAAGTACTTATCAACATCTCCACGATCATAATCATCTCTATACGTAACGTTCACTAATGAATCTAATGCAATTTTCTGAGTTTTGATGGCAGCATCAAGCAATTGAGCCAACCCAATTTCACCACCAAGGGTGTCAAGTTCGGCCGTGAGTTCTCGGTCGAATCGGGTTTTTTCCGGCAAAGGGGCTACCGCAGCCAGAGATTGGCGCAAGAGAAAGCTCTTTAGGATGGTTGGTGCTTTCATGGTGTGATAATATTTTGATATTCGGTAAAGCACACGAGACAAGGTTAAAGAGACAGAAGAGAAGATGACCAATTGATAATGTGGTGGTGCAATGTATGCATCTATATAGAGAAAGATGAATAAGCATTTTAATAAATGGAATGTGTCACTATTAGATTGAACATAAAGTGAATATGATGTTGACACATGATTCTATGAAGCCCGGACTCGGATACGGACACGGGATACGACACGGACACGGACACGAGGACACCGCTAATATAGAAAACATAGGACACGGACACGGCTATATATATTTCATATATTCATATAATAATGCAATGCATGAGCACAATTTATAGAGTTTGAAACGAGAAGTAAAATTTATATATATTTAAACTTAGTACTTTCAATTAACAAAAAAAAGATATAAATCCACAAAAACAAAATAATACAAATCATATCATAGTCCCTCTATACTGATAAAACCGGTCTCTAAACTGTGGAATAAGAAAAAAATAAGGAATCCTGAATAAGAAAAAAATAAGGAATCCTAATTGTGTTATTTTTATAGTGGAGAAGTGAAATATGAAAGGTAAGAAAATCTTATTATTTTTATAAATCAAAATCTAATAATTATTGAGTTGAGCCTCTTTTTTTTTTTTAAATCTAAATTTTTTTGAGTTAGGTGTGTCCTTTATTTGAAACAAGGTGTCGTATCCGTGTCCGCTGCAATTAAATTATTTTTTTTGTTGGACACTGCAAAAACGTGTCAGATACGTGTCGTACGCGTGTCGTACGAGTATCCGTGTCCGATACGTGTCCGACGCGGCGACACGCCTTCTGGATGGCGTGTCGGCGCTTCATAGCACATGAATAAAATTGATTCTATAGCTGCAATGGAGGTGTGTAGAAAGAGACAATGGGGACCTAAATAAATACAAGTTTATTGGGTTGTGTACCGTTGAAAGGGTTCAGAGGGATCCACCTCCACCCCATGTTTTTCTTCTTTGTTTTGCAGTGAAACAATAAAGCAAACTACTGTATATTATAGTATTGGCCTATTGGGGGTGATTATTTGCTCAAAGTGAGGTGTAATGAGTGTACGTGGAATGGTAGGACACTACCACGTACGAAAGGAGTATTATGGGTCTTGCTTCCAATTATTAGAACATCATTGTGTATTATATCTTTCATTTTTAGTCACATAAAAAGTTGGTGAAAAAATCTAAATAAATTTAACGATTCATAAAACTAATAAAATTTCACATGGTTTGTCCAGTGTTGGTGACTTTGGTTAAGACAGTATAGACCCAATGATTGAGAAAGAAATCAATATAGACCCGATGATTGAGAAAGAAATCTAAATGCATACTAAAATAAAAGATTGTCGGTATATTAAAAGAGAAATGATATTGATACACTCAAAAATGACACCTACACCGTACATTAATACGGTTTATGTTTTCTTAATATATTTAATAATTTTTTTTCCACTATTTCAAAATACATACACACATGCCCATGCTTGTATTTGAGATGGTGTAGGATAGGGTGTAAGATTTTCAATGTAAGAATAGCAGCACTCATATTATAAGCATGTGATTAAGGTTGATTGGAAATCAAAAGAATTAGAGGCATTCTCACGAAAGAAGTAGTTACTCTTTGGGGTAGGGTTTTGGTGATTTTAGAGAGGAAAAGTCACCCTAAATTTTTTTATATCTCTCTTTTGTATCACTCTTTTTCATATTAACTATTTATTTATTTATTTCATAAAACGCCTTAAAATACACTAAAATTACCATGACTTTTCATCTCTAAAGTCACTCAATACATATCGCTCTACTCAATGTCGCACAACTATTGTCACTGTAAGGATCGATCACCCACATGACATATAACATAAATTTAACATTTGCTTACATTTTTCCTCTACTTGTCACATTGAGATCGATCTATACATTTTATCTAATGTTTGGGGCCATTCGCAAAGCACAAGAGTGAGCTTTCAACAGAATAGCGGCCGAACAAGTAGACATTTGTTTGATTAGAATAACAATAACACATTTTAGCACATCAATATCACAAATCGCATGGCACCACACGTGAACGCTTTCAACCACTTTTAGTATGTAAGGGTGAAACATGTCATTTCAGATATTCAAATTCATTCACACTCTCATATTACTTTTTATTCGCTCATTGAACTAGGCATTGGAGTGTTAACCTTGCAGGTCAGCCCCCTCTCCGCCACGTTGGAAACTTGCTCCGGTAATCCAAGATCTTATCTCAATGTTTCAAAGAACATTATGGCTCTATAACAGAAAATTGCACAGTCTATGAGATTCAACTTCTGATTCCTATTAATTTCCATACTAAGATCTCTCCTAATCCAAAGATCCAGATCACCAATCTTCTTTCTTGAAGCTTAACTTCTTTCTCAAACAGATCTATCTCAAATTCATCAAGCATGGTGACGTCTAAAGTCACTCAATCTGCCGCTCAACACAAGTTGTTAAGCATAAGGTTGCTTTGGAATTAGAAATCAAAATGATTAGATGCATTCTCACAAAAGAAGTACTGAGAGTCACATAAATAGTGTCACTATAAGGATCAATCCCCCACATTACATACAACATTTACTTACGTTGTCCCTTTGCTTTCCATGTTCAGATCGACCTACATATTTATTCTATCTACCAACATGTCTTCTCGGCACTAACTACAATTGACATTGAAAATTATCATTTTCACCAAGTAAATTTGACAACTAATTTTAAATTTGAATATGATCCTTTCAGATTTTAAGTAAAAGTATAAGGATTTCTATTATAAAACTGGAAAAAAAAACTTGAAATGATGTATTATTATTATTATTATTATTAATAAATGATTATTACAAGTCTTTACATATAGTTTATATATAGGATTTAGTCCTCATGGTATGGTATTGTATGCTAAGATACAATATAGTGTGACTTTTATCCTTAAAAACTAACTTGTAACTACCTTTCTAAAAAATTTAACAACTTTAACTAATTTTTCTTCACATGCTAATTAAGTTGTGATTGTACATGTCTTGCCATTACTTGAAATGTAATGTAAGCAACTTTATCACTTTAGTGTAACATCTCCATAAATTGAAGGTTAGTAAATTACCATCATCTACAACTTGGATAACAAAGTATGAAAAGGTTGAGGTAATAGTGGTTTAGTGAGAAAAAATAACTAATTGTGCTATGGATGACACAGGTAGCAACTTCATTATTTCTACTGATAAATTTTCTCTAACTATGTTACAATCAAATTCTTAAGTGTTTTGTTTTCTCATGGAATACTAGATTGTCAGCAATGTGAAGTGTGCTTTGATTATCACAACAGAGGAATAAGGTTCTAATGATGTTAACCTACAAGTCTTTAAGCAAGTAAATCAACCATTAGATCTGACAAATGGCTGCAAATAATGCCCTATATTCGGCTTCAGATGAAGACTTTGAGATAGTCGATTGTTTCTTGGTTTTCCAAGATATGAGTGTTTTCCCTAGAAAGAAACATTTACTTAAAATTGATCTCCTTCAATCCAAACAACCATCCCAATATGCATTTGGATATCCTTATAATTGAACTTTTAAGTCTCTAGAAAATAATATGACACAACCAAGATAAGTCTTTAAGTATCTTATAACTCAGGCTACAACATGGAAATGATTCATGGTGGGAGAATATAGGATTTGACTTCATTTTTAAGTGCGGAAAGTGATGTCGGATTTGGTAGCATTGAGGTACAAAAACATGGCAACTGATCTTTGATATGCAAGAATATCAAGATAAGGTAGGCTAGCAACTTGAGGTAACTTTGAAGCAGGATTAGAAGGAGTAGAGATTGGTGTGCAATATAACATTTATGAATCTTCATGAAAATTCGAATAATATTTCCTTTGGCACAAGGAAACTCCATGTTAAGAATGTGCAACTCAATCCCAATAAAATACTTCCATTTCTCAAGATCCTTAATTTTGAAAGAGTTATGCAATGTATTTTTTAGTAAATGAGTTTCTTTTATCCTATGTGGTTTGAGTGTTTTACCAATCCTTAACTAAATATATAACCTTTGAATTGAATTAGAAAATGATAATTTAAAAAATTAAGTTATATTAAATAACCACTTACATTAATCAATGTATATTAAATAACCACTTACATTAACCTGTGAACTAGGAGATGGTCAAACCCTAGTTATACACTTGATCAAGACTGACTAAGGGTTGTCCAATAACAGAGTCAAAGAGATCTTATGACAACTTGTCTTCTAAGATAACTCCCACTATAAAGTTTAACAAATAATTTATATTCAAGTATGCTTATAAACCTTAAATTTCACCCTTACATAACACAAGTTAATTCAAAGAAAATTGTAGAGAAATATAAAATAGATGAAGACGAAAGAATCTTCTATTGGATTTACATAAAACTCTAACTTTAAACTTATAAAAGAGGGGAGAAGTTGTCATTTATAAACCAAACAAAGTAACATAGGCAACAGACTAAAATATTCTCTTAAACAATAAGACTATACATATCCTTGACTTGATTATTCTCTCATCTCCAACTCTTTATAAAAAGATGACCATGACCTTATCGGGTCATCCCTATTATGGAGTATGGTCACAGTTGATATTGATGCTCCACTCTCGAGCAACCATAAATATATACTTGGAATATGAATTCAAATTGACAGATATAGCTCTCATGGAAATAAATTCTTTCTAAGAGGTATATGCTTGAGAATTGATAACTTTTTCTGTAACAAAGAAAGAAGCATTAATATTGTGTGCATTGTCTCTTTCACATAATTATTTCTAGGGAAGAAACTAACTTCGATAGAGACATTTGTTTATTGCTCTTTAGCACAAATTGAACTTTACTAGAGACCATTTACAATAGTTTCAACACTCAACACCCACTTTTTCAACTCCCAACATTCCACATCATTTTCTCTCTCTTCCACCTAATAACTCAACACTCATTCAACTTTTACCTTCTCCAATGGTTTTTCACTCAACACCCTACCCCACCACTTTTTATTTTCATATTCTTATTTAAATTTTATTTTTATTTTTATAATTACATAAAATTACAATTATCGATTAAAATTAAATTAAAATAATAAATACTTAACAATTTATTTTTTAATTTTTTGTAATAAAAACAAAATTTATTTAAATAATCGGATACGATACGATACAAATCATATTAAATTAAATTAAAATACAACACACAAGTAACGTAAACACTAATAGAAAGATAATAATAAGATTAAGATAGTGAAAAACTTGATTTTTTTTCTGTGTCCAAATCAAATGAACCAAGTCTCTATTTATAGAGAAAAAAAAATCATGAATTTTGATAAAAAAAAAATAATTTGCAACGAAATAATTGAGTTCAAAGTATTAAATGGATAAAAATCTGGCCAGCAAATCAGAAGCTGCCACATGCCCCCCTGCGTCAGCCTCAATTGTGTTGAGTTTTCTCAACACCTCTCTCTTCCACCTCACACTCAACACTACTCTAAACACTCATTGGTATAACCCACAAAAAAAAAAAACTCAATCACTTATTTTAACATCACCATTTATTGCTCAGGAAAAGGGAAAAAAAACATTACCATTTGACAAATTTTCAATTTTCAAATCATCATGTTTAACATCACTTTTTTTATGGGATGTTTAACGTCACATTATGTCTTAAATTATCATTTTTCAAATCATTTGGATTTATTAGTTTTGATGTAAAATTTATTGGTATTCTCTTCTTAATTTTAATATCTTTGAGCTTTAAAATTACACTTTTTAAGTTTAAAAAAATAAGAAAATGAGAATTACACTTTTGAAATCTAATATCCACTATATATTGAAGTTTTTAAAGAACATTATCCTCCTTTATTTTTTATGGTTTATAAATAAATAGGATGCTTTACTTCTAGAAATTTAGTTTTAAGAGACCGACAAATTCTTCCTTAAATGAAACAAAAAAGTGTTGAAAGATTTTACTTAATTATTATATTTCAATATAATTATATTTATTTATTTATATTAATTATTTATCAATTAGTGATCTTAGTGATTAAATTAAATAATAAGTCTAATTAAATTTTAATAGAATAATTAATTATATAATTAATTAATTGATATGAAATCAACCTGTATAGATGTTGGAATGATCTAATTCGAAATAAGAGAAATTTTAATCTTTCATCGCATTACATTATATATAAGTTATGGTCTCCAATATATTAGAGCAAAGTATTCATATTTGTTTTAGTTAGATTGATTGTGATTTACGTATTTAGTTATTTGTGTGTGAATTTATGTTCTTCCATCTCTTTAACGTGAATTTCCTCCAAAATAATTTGGTCTAAAATTTTGATTGAGAATTGAACATTTTTGTTCTGTGCCGCTCAAAAGGTCAAGGCAAAGCAAGTGAGGGAACGGGTGTTCCCCATTCTCACATAGGGAAAGCAACTTCATCCTTGCAACATCATCCACTGTCCAAATTAAGCAGACGATTGCTTGAAGTACATTTCACACTCTTCGTAGATGATTTTAACTGCCCCCACTATATAAGAGTGAAAGTGCATGGTCCTCAGGTATCCAAATACTCCCTCAATCATACATCACTCGTTATTCTCTCACTGACTTCGGCGATGAAACACTAACCTTTCAAGTCACCCCCTCTATACTGCATCGGAAGCTCAAGTCTACCGCATCAAAGCACTACTTCATCTTCTCATTAATCATTTCTAGTTTTGATCTGAACAGTGGTACTCTCTATGGCAATTGACATTTGATCCCCGCAAATTTCCATGTCTAGATTTCTTTCAATCTAAAAATGCATATCTTCTTTCTAAAGTTTGATATCTCTATTTCGCGTTCTTTCTGTTAGAACAAGAATTGTTCTGATCAATATTCTTAGTTTTGATGATAACAATGTATATGAATTTTGCTTAAGACAATGTGGTACTCTAATCCTATGCAATTTCCATTTCAGAAAATATATAAAGAGTATGCACAAAATCAACGCAAGAAGCACTGACTCAGAAGGTTCAGCATGCAACATCAGAACATGCTCTCGCAAGACATCAGAAGATAGTCAAGCAGAATCAGAACATGGTCTATTGAAGCATCAGAAGAACTTGAGATCAGAAGCAGAAGCACTGAAGTTCTTATTGTATCACGCTAAGAAGCACTTCAAGGTCAGAAGACAAGAAGATGCTCTGCACCAAGCTGTTTGACTCTGATATATTCAAACGTTGTATCTACAAAGATCAGATCAGAAGCAAGTACAAGATGGCAGGCTACGCTGACTGACAAAAGGAACGTTAGAAGCTATTAAAGGCAAAGTCAGTTAAAGCAGGAAAAGCAAGGCTCGAGGTAGTTGACAAAAGAGTGAAACATTAAATGCAATGTTGTACGGATCACGCAACGCATTAAATGCTCCCAACGGTCATCTTCTCAAAACGCTTATAAATAGAAGTTCTGATGAGAAGCTACAAACAACACTCTACGCATACATACAGAAACGCTGTCAAAGTGAAAAGCTCTCAAAACTTCATCTTCAACCTCACTTCATTATTGTTGTAATATCTTAGTGAGATTAAGCTTAAACTTAAGAGAAAAATCACAGTTGTGATAATAGCTTATTAAGAAGCATTGTAACTCTTGTAAGAATTTGTTTACATTCATTTGTAAAAAACTAGAGGAGATCAAGTTGTGATCGGATTCTCTAGAAGTCTTAGAAGGTATCTAAGCATTGTGTTCCTAGAGTGATCAAGGTGTGATCAGAATACTCTAGAAGACTTTGAAGGTATCTAAGTGGAAAACCATTGTAATCAAGACTGATTAGTGGATTAAATCCTCAGTTGAGGTAAATCACTCTAAGGGGTGGACTGAAGTAGTTTCGTTAACAACGAACCAGGATAAAAATCATTGTGCAATTTTTTTATCTTAAGAGTTTTTAAAGTCACACTTATTCAAACCCCCCCTTTCTAAGTGTTTTTCTATCCTTCACTTTCTTCTTCAAGTTTCAACCTTTTCCTTAGACATATTCATCCTTAGATACATCAAGCGTGGTGGTGTCCAAAGTCACTCGATATATCGTTCAACGGCAAGTTGTCGTTGAAGCATCCAAACCTCATCCTTCTTCTCAAACAAAATAAGATCCAGTTCAGGTGGTGTCTCTTTCTAACCTTGCACAACAAGATCATGTTCCATTGAGAGTTAATCAATGATCATTTCACACTCTTTCTTTCTTCGGATCTACACAATAATTTCACCAAGGAGAACCTTTGCACCAAGTGTTATACTAGGAAATGCTTTCTGGTCTTCAACTTTTGCAAGCTAATCTTGGAATTCTATGAGTCATCGACCTACTCAACATCATTTATAATCTTGTGCACCACCAGGATTCACAGTTCTTGGCAGAGGCGTTATTCAGAATTGAGAAGAGCATACAACATATGACACCAAGGAATAACATTATACGAGGAGCAAAATCTTAGGATAATCAAGCCATTGTATCTAAGTTAATCTTCATTAAGACATCAACACTACAAGGAGAAACACCAAGGTCGTTTGTACGAGACTAACAAAGAAAACACATAACTATTCCACCTAACCCTGAAGGAATGAGAGATTGTCATACTCCCTCTGAGGTTTTCTGCCCTCATCATTCACAAATGAACCTATTATCTGCTCGCATCCTCGACAGTAGAATTCTGAGGTTAATGGAGAAGCCTCCAAAGCTACAAAGTTATGACACAATCGGGGATCCAGACAAGCATGTTAAGCATCTACACAACCAGATGGATTACTATCATGCCCTAAGGGAAGTAAAGTGCAAGCTTTTCACACTAACCCTGACTAGAGCCATGATGATGTAGTTCAAGACCCTTTTACATGGGAGCATAGACTCATGGAAGGACCTCGATGATGCCTTCACCGCCCAATTTACTGCCTAAAGATGTTGACCTACGATCATGGCTATCCTTAGATGAGTCATTCCTTGAAATAAGAAAACCCTACACGAGTACATTAACCGCTTCATTAAAATGAAAGTAGTGATGGAAAACACATATGATTGGTTGAAGTGATGGATGTTTGAAAAGCGGTTGAATGCTAGACTCCATGTTCCCAGAAAAATTGGCATTGTAATTGGTGAAACATTTAGGTAAATTTCTATTTTTTTTTTGCGATTTTTTGATTTTTTTTAGATCAATTACCTTTTGTATTTTGATTGATTTGGATTTGAACACAATTACTCATAAGATTTAAAGACTTCTTTTAACTAGAGTGTGAGGTCAAAATCCGATATACCTTTATGAAATGAATATGTCTTGACTAAGTTCGATTGTTCCTAGGGTCTTATTTTGTATAGGTTAGGATATTTTATTTGGGTAATCATTTTAAACTTACCGAAATAAAAATTGGGTATCGATTCCGTTAGCCTACACTTTCGTAGGGTTTTTGATCGTTGCATCCCTCCTTCATCCACCGCTTCCTCTTGGCTCCTGCTTCCTGGTAACCGATACGTCCATTCCCTCTCTTCTTTCTTCCATAATAACCCTTATGCATGCTTATCAATGCTTTTAGCTCTCTTTTGCATTTTCACTTTACTAGGTATAATAAATCACAAACCAAGAATCACTTTCATTCTACTTTTTACTATTAATCAATACTAACACGCTTTATTTTTTCTCATTTCATGATTTCAGATATTAAACTTGGTTAATCAGATCAAAGATTTCTGTTCTTTCTGATATGGCACATAGTAAGTGATGAAACATTTTCTTATCAAATGTTATTTCAAATTCAATATATAATTGCTTCATGATAGACTTGTGATTATGGTTTTATGCAGGAGTTCGCTTCGAGAATTCTTGCGAAGTTGGTGCCTTCTCAAAACTTACCAATGCATATTGTTTGGTTGCCATTGGAGGCTCGGAAAGTTTCTACAGGTTTTTGTTTGTTTTTGTTTTTTTTTCTTTGTTTCAAATGGACCGGAATTGCTGTTACAATTATCTTGATGAATAAATTAATTTTGTGGTTTGATTTGATGCAGTACATTTGAGGCTGAGTTATCGGATGTTATCCCTGTGATCAAAACTTCCATTGGTGGAACTCGTATTGTTGGCCGTCTTTGTATTGGTAAAGAGTTTTTTCTTGGTTACTTTGAATAGTGTATGGATCAGTTACAATTTTCTTCCTTTAGTAAAACAATAAAAAGATGGTTATGTTGAAATTTGAATACCCTTTAAACGTACGAATAGACAAAAGTTAGGAATTGCAGCTTCTTAAAATCACGTGAATATTGTATTGGGACGCGAGAGTGACAAATAAAACGCTAATTCAAAAATGCTATTAGTTTCTTATGTTTATTGTTTTATGAATTAGTTGATTTTAAAATATTGTCTAATTTAACTTACTATTATTGGTTTGTAGGAAACAAGAATGGACTTCTATTGCCTCATACCACCACAGACCAAGGTAATTCCTGTTATTATGTTATTATTTGTAGAATTGTTTAGTGGTATTTTACATTGTGCAGTATATCTCAACTTTTGTATTAAATAACATTATCAAAACGTAGTCTAACCTTGATTTTGTGGCATTGTTGTAATTGGTGAAACATCTTTTGTTGACTTCTGGTTGAGGAAAAACTGAAAAAACCAGATATTGTGAAGTTCTGTTAGTTAATGATCGCTTATTCATCTTACTAGATATATTCAGGTTTTGTTGTGGGAGTGAGAGTGATTATAAACTTGTGTTTTAGTTTTCGAATTTGGCATATCATGGCCTTATAGGTTCTTGGTTTTAACCGTTTGTTTTTTAAAACTTATGTGATTCTTTTCATCATTTGACTCAGTCCCGTCTACAATATGAAATGTAGTGTTTAGTGGTGAAGATGTGTGAGCTACATTGATGATACCTAAAATCTGTAGTTCTCATTTTTGTATTAAAATTTATTCACTCGTTCAAAGGAACTCAGAACATGGCTTTGCGTTTGAATAATGATATAAACAACTGTTAACTGTGATGTGATAAATTGCTTAAATAGTGCTCCGAACACATTGCGGATCGATTGTACTTTGAAACTCATTTTGTCGCTAATATATATCAATAGCACTTTATTCATTATAATATGAACATGTTACCCTGCAAATGCAACTTCATTAAAGCACCTAGGATTAATTAGTATTTTTTTCCTTACATTGTTTCACATTTGCTGGTGACATGAAACTAAGCACCGATTTTGATGTTGGACTGACTTTGATCTTTTTTTTCATGGCTACTATTGAAGAACTTCAACATTTGAAAAACAGTCTACCTGATCATGTTCGTGTTCAGCGTATAGAAGAAAAATTATCTGCCCTGGGAAATTGTATAGCATGTAATGACCATGTGGCCCTCACGCACACTGATCTCGACAGGGTATTGTATTATTATAGATTATAGCTTTTTTGTGTGCTATTCTATTGTTGATCTAGTATTTACTGTGAAATTGTTTGATCAGGAAACTGAGGAGGTCCTTGCAGATGTTCTTGGAGTAGAAGTTTTTAGGCAGACAGTTGCCGGCAATGTTCTTGTGGGAAGTTACTGTGCTTTCTCCAACAAAGGTGGTTTGGTAAGTACAAGTCATCATATCCCCTTGAATGTTTCGATTTGAAAGAATGTTGTATATCTTTTGACATACACTGAATGCAGGTCCACCCGCATACTTCGATTGAAGACTTGGATGAACTTTCTACGCTTCTTCAAGTTCCGTTGGTTGCTGGAACTGTTAATCGCGGTAGTGAAGTAATAGGTGCTGGCATGACAGTAAATGATTGGACAGCATTTTGTGGTTTAGACACCACGGCGACAGAACTCTCAGTGATTGAGAGTGTTTTCAAACTGAGGGGGGGAGGCAATCCTCCTAGTTGCGATGAGGATGATAATTGAGTTTAGATAAAAGTATTCAATTTTTCATGCCAAGTTTTATTGCTTGTTGTAAAGTTCTTTTTTAATTTTGATGATAGTTTCTTTTTCCTGATTTACCGTTGTTGTCTTTCCAAATATAAGCACGAGGAATAGATGTAACAAGATTTTTTGGCCAATATTTTTTACATTAAATTTGTGAATACATTCTCTTTTTTATCCCTGTTCACTCCATTAGTGTTAACCAGACCACTTCCAGGAGAACCCTTGTTTCTTTATTTGGGTGCCTTCTAAGAAGTGGTCAACACCGTCCTAGTCCGAGAATAGATGGTCAACAACAACCGGTATACTTCTTTTCATATGCCCTAAAATGGGTGCGAGAATGAACGATGGGTGGTATCTTTGGTATGGGGATATGGGTTTAGATACCGCATATATGGACACTAAAGTAATGATCAACCCATACTCTTTAAAGCATGATAATTCATCGGTTCGTACATTTGATAGTTTAGACCGGAAAATACTCTCCCACACATAACATCACATAGTCAATGTTTGGTTCCACTTATTTTAAATGCCTAAAATTGATTTTGACGTGTTTGGTTGATCTTAAATAGAATTGATTATGTTTTCAAGAATTGATTATACTTGAAGCTATGATTTGTAGCTTTTGATCAGTAGTGATTTTGAAATGTAATTTTAACATTGAAATTTTATTATTTAATTCACTTTTGCCAAAATTTCTCCAAACAAAAATCACTTTACCTTTAACTCACTTTTATCCATAATCAATTTTACATAATAAATTCACTCAAATTCAAATTTTTTCACCGCACAACCAAACACACGCATAATCAACCAAAAGAACCGTTAGAAACTAAACAATATGTATGGGAAACAAGGGTAAACTAGAGTAAACTTGTGTTCTAAATTCAACTAGAGTAAATTTATGTTGTTCATGGTGTTGTTTTGGTCATCTTATGCTTGCAAATCAGATACTATCTTAACATTGTCTAATGCGCACTTCAATATGATCTCAGGTTTTTTATAATACATCATAAAGCTATAACTAAATTGTTAGAAACATAAGGAAAATTCCTCAATGAGAATACATCATAAAACTAGAACTAAATTGTTAGAAACATAAGGAAAATTCCTTGGATACCTAATGTCTAAATTCAACTAAAAGAAAACGTAAGAAAATTCAACTATGAGTTACTTGTTGATCCATCTTGATTTGAGTTCCCCTACAGCCTCACAGTCAGTTGAGGCGTTTTCAATTCTTTCTGATTTTACTGAAAACTTGAATGGATCACCACAAACAATCGGACCTCCATCAAAGTCGAAAACAATAAAATCGTGTATAGAAATAATACTGAAAAAATATTTAAACATATTAAAACCAACATAAATAAAACAAATATTAAAGAAAGGGAGAGAATGTATTTGAATAAAATCATTACCCATCAATGTGACTAATAATGTCGAATTTCCTTAGGTGAATGACACACCCTTTTTTCACCTTTTCAAAGGATTGATTAAGAGTGGGGGAGGCCAACCTCCCTTCACAGAAGTGCTTTCCATCGGAGATCATGAATCCTACTCTGTCCTCCAGCTTTGAAATTACTTGTAGAACAGGTTGACCTTTTCCTCCTGGAGCATTTGAAAACATTCTTTCTACTGCATTTTTTGTAACAAACGCCATGCTTTTCCTGTTTGTAGAAAGTAAAAACGGTTGCTAACCCTATATAAATAAATTAATGGGCCTGAGATCCAGTCATTTAATGGGCCTTAGATAAATTAGCTAAATTGATACTATAAATATTTGGAGGATTCAACGGGTTAACCCGTAAGTTATATTTGACATCCCCCAAATTCAATAAAAAGCTTATTATAATTTTATTAAACAAATTTCACCATTTCAAAAATTTGAAAAATTTTGGGTAACACCGAAAATTTCAACGTCATGCTAGAAAATTCTTTGAAAATAGTTGGAGAATACCGAAAATTCTTTGAAAACAAAATAATGAAATACCGAAAATTTCAAAATTTTCCAGAAACTATCTCAAAAATTCAGAATTTCTAAAATTTTCTGGTAGTTTAATTTTTTTTTTTAATTTTGAAAATTTAAATTTTTTTGGTAATTTCTTTCTTTCTTACTTTTTTTTTTTCCTTTTTTTTTAACACCAAAGGAAGAGACAACAACATTGCCGGCAGGACCACTAATAGAACGGCAGTTACCGCTAGAGTTGCTATGGCAAAGACTTCCCAGCTACGTGTTGGACGACATGCTCCGACTGATACTCATCGAAAATAGATGGTTGAACAGGTGCAAGGGCAGTTTTACGCACTCTGACGCCAAGATGACAGAGTTTTTACTACTGTGGAGTAGTAGGTACTTATAGAGGCTAAAGAGGTTCTTATTAATGTCGAAGAGGTACAAGTTCTTATTGTTGTGGATGAGTTACCTATTGAGCTAAGCAAGTTCATGTTGTTGTGGAGAAGGTACCTATTACGGGTGAGCATGTTCCTGTTGTTATGGAGGGGATTCCTGTTGTGGCTAAGCAGGTTCTTGTTGTCGATAAGGGTGTACATGTTGCAGCTGAGCAGGTTCCTGTTGCCGATAAGGATGTTACTCCTACAGGTACAGAGGTCGCGACTTATGCTTCTACGGAGGCACCTGTTCACACAAATGGAGCCTTTCTAGAAGGGTATAGTGACTGGTATGTGCTCACAGGATATACTTCCCATGTCGCATACAGATGGAGCCTTTCCTTGATGCTTCAGTTAGAAAAGGATATCTAAGATGGCGAAGTCATTAGAAAAATTCAGAGACAACAAACGGCCACCTCGCTTGCAATTGGAAAACCTCAACGTTGGTGGGAGGATGTCAAAAATAACTCTAGCGATATGGTGATGATGCATGGAACAAATGAAATTGTTTTGACAGTTATAATTTTTTATATATGATGTTTTGTTAAGTAGTTTTATTTCATGTTAAGAATAGTTCGATTTGCTGTAACCAAGATGATTAATGAAAAAAAGTTTCGTTCAGATCTAAAAATAGATTATATACTGTGAGTAATATTTTTACGTTGTTGAGCTTGTAGAACGATTGAGACAATTTTTTCGGTTGTGTCTGACTTGACAATATACACTACACTTTCTTTCTACCTTGTATGTCGTATCCATTTCAGTTGTAATACTGATAAGTGCCAAAATGTAGTAATTTGGTGTATGTAAATAGTGACACTTATCTATACTTTTTGTTAATACTGTTTGAGTAATTCCAAGTTTTGAATGTAAATTCGTATACTTTGTGAATAGTTGTATTTTCATATACTTGTATACCGTTTGATAGTTTTATGTCTTTTTGTAGGTATTTTTGCGTATTCGGAGCCTTGAGGAATAAAGTGTCGAAGACACGGCTGCGAGCGCAAATTTGGAATAAAGAATAAAGTTCTGGTGTAGAGCGTGTTGTGCACATAGAGGGCGCGTCGCGCGGTCTGGGAGCTGAAGAGCTTGGTTTGACAGAATGTTGGGCGCGTCGCACGGTCTTGAGGACGCTTAGCGCGCTCTGCGTATTTTTATTTTCCTATTTATAGACAACTTTGTTTTAGTTTAGGGTTTATCATCTCTTCTTTGACAAAGTTGAGCTCTGATCCATTCTTTGTAGTTTAGAGGTTCAAGCAACACTATTGGGTGGTTCATCATGTCGACTGAGCGCGGGTGGTCTCCGATTATGCCGAGAACACGAGAAGTTTCTATTTGTTCCTCTTCTTCCCTGTGACTCATTCCAATGGTGGGGTTTGTATGTATATTTTTCCTCTCTTGTATGTACATTTATTGATCTTGGGATCGTTTATATATTTGCTTTACAAATCATCATTGTTGTTGTTCTTGATCTTTTTGCTTAAATACTCTGGATTTGTGTTGTTGTAGAAATAGACATCTAAATCTTGATTAGGAATTATAACTATTAGTTCCTAAATTGTAGAAATAAATTTGGGGCTAATAATTATAATGGGTATCAAGTTTGATGCCTCCATGTTGTTTGTGTCGGTGGAAAAATCGCTGATGTGAATAGTACGGTTGAGCTTTCATCGTTGTCGCAGAAATGGACATTGACGTTGCGTCTGGCGAGATGTCTGGTGATTTTGATGCGTATTATGAGTGTGTTGCGATAAGATTTTCAGATTTAAGTATTCGACGAGTTGAGTAGAAATACGATTCCATAATAAATTCTCTTAAGCTACAATAGATTGTTTCTTTGCTTTTATTTACTTTTTTCGCATTTAATTTTCATAACCCAATTATGAAACTTAGAACGTGAGATAGTTGAACGACAGTTTTTCTCTACCAGTCCTTGTGGACTACGATACGATATAACCTATATCACCTGGTAATAAATATACCTATTACTTTTTGCTTGCTGCTTTACCGCTTCAACAAAATGGCGTCGTTGCAGGGGATTGGTTTTGAGATTAATTGCATTGCAATAGTTCCGTGTTTTAAGTTTCGTAAATATGTCCATATCTTATATTTTTGTGCGTATTCATATTTGTATAGTTATACTTGTTTCGTTTTGTTTGGTGAACTAACTAAACAAGTTGAACTTGGATTAGCTCTTAAATTATAAATCTTCACTTTTCAACTTGTTTAGTCAATTTCACCATTCCGTTGTAAATTGTGTTTTTCTTATTGTTTGAGTATATGCACATATGTGTTGTTGACGTTTTTTGTAAATGTTATTGTTTTGTAACGTTTGTTCAAGTGTGTGGTTAGGGCATTTTCTTTAGGTTGTGTTGAGGTGAGAGTATTGGCGTGTCGTAGAGGAAGTTACTACCCGTGCACAGTAAAGGCGTCGAGCTTACGACGTAAAATAAGTGCTTGTTGGGAGGCACCCCAATGGTTGTATATTTTTCAGTTTTATTTTTCTGTAAATGAGTAGTGTAGGTGTTAAGTGGAGGCTGCACTGGAAATTCTGGTTTTCTGGACTGATTCTGTTTTTCTGGTCTAGCGCGCTTCGCGCGCTTGGCCGCGTGTCGCTCACACTGTAGCATTTGGCCAGTGAACTCTTTTTAAGGGTTCACTTGGCTAGCCTTTTTCCCACTTACACCAAGGATTTTTATTATATTATTTTATAGTTTTATTTTTAATTCTTTTGTTTTTGTTTAGACACAAATTTTGGCCCGATTACTTGAAGTCACATTTGGTAATTCTCCGATTTTGATTGACTCAACATGCCGATTGTGCGTTAATGATTGTTCGAATTTGTACATAGCAAGTTACTTGTTTATCGCTTTTGATAGCATAACATGTTTAGGAGACTTTTCATGTGTACAATTTTCATATCATCCATTCTTTTTGCATAACTTGCTCATGACTTGAATCACATTAGTTCCCTTTTTTTACCATAAATGTGAGATGGCTTTCCATTGTGTATATATGCGAAAGACTGATATTTCTTGTTTTAACTGGATATTATTATGTTTAATCTTTCGTTTGTATTGATTTTGTGAATGCACGAAAGTGATAAAGGCACGTGTTTGATTTTGAGCACAACTACCATAGCCAAATGTCAATTCACCTTGTGAGTGTGTGACCATTAGTAACCCTTTGAGCCTTTGTGTCAATGTAACACGGTGAGAAAACTGACTTTTTAAAATGTGTGGATAGCAAGAGTCGCCGCCGACTTTTATTTTATCCAATTTGGAAAGGCAAAAAGAATAGGAAAGACCTTTAAAAGATTTTGAGTTCGAGGGGTAGGTTATACAAAGGGAAGGTGTTAGCACCTTTTGTATCCATGGTTATCCATGGGCTCTTAATTGCTTAGCTCTCTTGTTTGTTTGAAATGTTTGAAAGAGTGTAGTATGTGTTTAGAAAAACAGTTTGAAAAAGAACTTTAACTTTGTAATGATCTTCGTGCGGATGTATACAAAGTGTAGTCTTTGAAAATAATTTTAAAAAGGATGTGTGAAAAGCATTTTGAATTTGTTTGAATTGAGCAAACAATTAAGAACTACCTACCCTAAGTTTAATATATTTCTTATTCTTTAAGTCTTTAAGGGAAATAGACTATCCACACCATTAGTTAGTGGGAAGTCCTTTCATTGGATGTAAAGGGATATCGAGGGTCATCGTATTGCCATAGGGCTATCCATACCATAAGGAGGGTAGGAAGTCCTATGAATTAATGAGAATAGTCATAAAGGCAACAAGTAAGGATACATTAGCAATCGAAAGGGACTATCATCATTTAATTGAGGGACAAGATCAATTATATCTTAGGCAACATTGAAGGGACTATGATCTTTTTGATGATTTTTTATTCGTAGGAAGCAGGCTAAGGTATCCCTACATCCGAGGGACTTGACTATTTTATTCGAAAGACAACAGAAGAGGGGATTACCCTAAAGGTGGGTGTGTGCGAAGTGTGTTATATTCGAATATTTATTTATCTTTGAATTAAAGGTGATCTAACGATTAGTTTTATCTTCCCATACAATCCTAAGCATACATCTAGCAGTTTAATATTCACAGTCCATAGCAGTTTATATGTGCGGAAAGTAAAATGCGGAAAGTAAATCTACGCTATTACAGGGCTTCAGGATTAGGGGAGTACATAACCAAAAACCGAGGGATGCGGAAATAAAAAGTCCTAATTACTATTACATAAAAAAATAGCAACCTATACACCTTCTAGAATTTAAATGAATAAATAAATAATTACGGATTAAAACCAACACGTGACAATCATAGAATTTGAGATGAGAAGAGAAGATCGTGAAAAAAAAAGAAAGAATGAAATTAGAGTTTGAAAATAAATCAAAGTTAGAACTAACTAAATCCTATTTCTAATATAATTACTAATTAACTATACACTAATTAACCTAATTAATTTAATTATATCCATTAATTTAATTAATTAGCCAATGACTAAATTAAACAAAACCTAAAATAAAAGATTAATCCTAATTAAAGTTAATCAATAAAAAACAAAATTAAATTAACTAAATTAATTAACCTAATTACTAAACTAGTTAAAATAATGGAGAAAATAAAATTAAAGTTAATTATGATACTAATCCTAATTTCTAAATGATTAGTCTAATTAACCTAAATTCATTAACTTAATTATATAATAATTAACCTAATTAATTATTGATTAATTAATAAAAAGAAAAGTATTAGAAAAGTGAAAAAGGATGAAAAACAACGAACATGTAAAAAGAATGGCCCCTGGATTCGAACTAGGGTCTAGTTGGTTGCAAAGGAAAGCCCTGGCCATTTGTGCTACGTTGCTTAGCTGTTATTGAATCAGGTGCGTTGGATCAAATATGTTCAATCATGATTCCTTTGACTTTCAACAAATAGCGTGTGGGCCCCTTACTGTTTCGTTAACAGCCAATCGTACGCGGAGAGAGAAATCGAAACTTTGACCGGCCAACCACGATGCAGCACGTCATCGTCTTCTCTAACAGGCCGTGTAGCATTTATTTGTTGCGGTTTGGCTTGGATTTTGCTACGAATTTTGGATGTGATATTCGTAGCTATCACCTGCAAGAATCAATCTTTGCAAAAAACGAAATATAAACAAAAACTAACAACCCAGATCATCATAAAATCATGCTATGGACTCATTGGGATGATCATTTTGAACGAATATGGCCTGGAACGTAGGGTACGAACATTCATGTTCTTGAAGCCCTAACAATGGCAGCAATCGATTTAGGGCTTAAAATTCTCATTATATGCGTCAAACCTTCTTTAAATGAACTCAATAACACATTAGCACCGTTAGTTCTCATTAAAACAAAGTAAATAGAAGAAAACAAAAATCACATATGTATGAACAATATGAATATGATGCAACGACTATGCGTGTTATGGAACCTTAACCACAGTTCCATCATACTCTATACTACCTAGAGAAACGATTGGAAAGGTTCTTTGGCTTGGAACGGGGCTGCACTTGAGATTCTTTTCACGTTTTTATGGTTTTTTGAGGCTAGGGTTCGTGAAGAATGAAGCTGAGATTGTTGTACTTATATATGTAAGAGTAATTTAGGTTAAACAATGGTCTTGGATACTTGGCATTTGGAGAAATATAATTTGATTGAAAAATCATGTGATTTCTTTCTATTTATGGCCAATTTGATTCAATCATGTTTCAAACTTTTTCAACCAATCTTGCATGATTTTTCAGATCATATTTGCTCCATATTTAATTAAGAAACCAATTAATCTCATATCTTTTGTATTTACCATTATTTCTTTTATTAAACTTTGAATTAAAATGAATATAATTCAAAATAAAATAAATAATAATGATAATAATGAAAATATGGCGTGGTGGGCTTCTAAATATACCATGGAGATGTTTAAAATCAATAAACTTTGGCCCATTAGTTAAAAATTGGAACTTTGCCAATTAGGGTTTCTCACTTTTCTTGAATTTTAGCCAACTTGTACCAATCATATCTCTCTCAATATTTATTGTATGGAGATGTTCTAGGACTTTTTGGAAAACCCAAGATGTCCTCTACAAGCCACTTTGGAACCTCTTTTGCATTTGGAGATTTTATCTTGATGATATTGTTCCTGACAAAAGATAGCTTTTTATGAACTTCTAGAAGGACCTGTAATATTTTGGCTCCTATATCTCAAATGGTGCATTTCCTGTCTTTTGGCCCAACATCAAAGTTTTAGAGAATTGAATTTACTTGATAATGAGCTTCTTATGGAGAATTTTTGATAAAGTATGAGAGTGTTATGACCAGTCAAAGTTCAGTTGACTTTCTCCTTAAAAACCTTCATTTAGAAACTTGGACTTTTGATGATTTATGAGCTTTCCTTGATGAATCATGATCAACCCTTGATCAAATGATGAATTTGACTTCATATGCTTGATGTTGACCAAAAATCAGGAGTTTTGACTGTAAGTTGACCATAGTTGACTTTTAAGTCAAATTAGTCGACTGTTGATCATTTGAGCTTCTGACTAAGCAATCTTGTGAATCAGAGCTTGAAACTTGATGTGAGGATTATTTGAAGCATAAGCCATGAAGTCCACTTGGAGCCTCAGAACCTAATTTTACCTTGAGAGAAGCAAAACCCTAGTTGGAGACTTGTTGCTTAGGAGACAGGTAAGTGTGCCCAATTCTTGCATGGTCTTGAGCATTTGAAAATCAGGTGAGTCAAAATATCTTGAAATGTGATGGGAAAATTTTGGGGTATGCCAGTCAACATCCATATAATTTTTTCTTAATGCTTGTCTATAAGTATTTGGTTTTCATTTGTATATGGATGTTTGATTCTTTGTTTTCTTGAACCCTCAACTATGATTTATAGTTTGAATTTTTGCCTTGCCTTAGAAAGTAGGGAGTATTCATTTTATGGTAATGGTTGAATTCAAGTTGGGGAGAGGATGTTGAAATCACTAATCATACACCATGCCACTTGTTGAATGCTATGAATATTCTCAATATCCTGACATAGGTGCTTCCTATCCTCAAGTTGGTTGTGAGCATACACTGCTTTCAACTAGTATTTGAACACACCAATCATGTCACTTACCTTGCAATGAATATATTGGCTAAAAAGTTAAATGGGATGTACCTCCACCCTATTGTTATCCCAACTAATCCAAATCCTACCATTATCATGAGCACTATAATTGTCCACATAGTGATCCGTCAAATGAAGCTTTCCACGGATACTACTAGCCTTATTTTTTCACCCTTGTTTTTATCAGAATCATAATAGTAGGCTTCAGCTGATGGAGACAAAGACTAATCTCCTTTAATTTGCCTACTTTATTCACCCCCTAGTGTTCCAGGACACTATCATTTAACAATGCTTAGGCCCTCTAGATCGTCATTCAAATCCTCTAGAGCCCTAAAGCCCTTAACACATTTAATACCAGATGATGAGCCAACAAGATTCTTACCTTGATCTCTAGTAGTTTTTCTTCCCACATTCTAAGGTACTTCCTCAATTGTTCCAGCTTGTAGAATCTCCCTTTCAGGCTCCTTAGTATGTTTAATTGGGGACATCTGTAGGGATTCATCAAGGGGCTTCATTTTTTGTTGTTGCACTTTCTTTTGCAATAGGCATTGATGTCCTATCTTATGACATTTCTCACAAAATGGGTGCTTCCACTCATAATCAACCTCTTGCTTCAGTACTCTACCTTCAATATCTTTGATGGCAATCTCCTCCACAAGTTGTTATGTTATATCAACCTCCACGAGGATTCGAGCATACAACACCCGTAGCTTGTTCGCAGTACATTCATCTGTCACCAAAGGAGTTCTTATTGAACTACCTATTTTATTTAAACTCTTCACTCCTCATAGATGTAGTGAAAACTAAGGAAGCTTCGCCCAAATAGGTAGTGTTCGCAACATATCAATATTTGATAATAATAATAATAATAATCAATACTATTATCACAAACACATTTGATCCCGTGGAAGATATATATACTTAAAAAATAGTTATAAAATAAGGTAATAACTATATACTTTTTAAAACTTATTCATAGAGATCCAAAAAAAATTATCAACACAAAAGCAAAATATTCATATGAAAAATCAAAGCAAAACAATAACAAATAAAATATGAAGTCCGTGGATTTTACTTTACTCAAAATAATTAATGAGCTATAATGATAATTCTCTTTTATTAATAATGGTATAAAAAAATCATGTAAATATATAATGACAAGTTACAACTTACAACCACAAAAAGAAAAAGATTTATCTCAAATAGTTAATAAAGTTTAATAAAAGATAATTATCATAAATAATATTTATTAATCACACTCTATTTTTTTGTGTGACTAAATTTTAAATTATTAGAGTTTTTATTTATTTAAAAATAAGAAATAAAGGAATAGTATCAACTTAATACTATGCCAACCCCTATAAACAATAGTATCAATTTTCATAACTTCTATGTTTATAATATTCACATTTGTTCCAAAAATCTTCTCATTCCTATACTTCCATATCATATATATAGTTTCCGCCATTGTCATTCTTAATAGCGTCGCTCTCCATCCTCTTCATCTTGTTTTGCTAATAAGCTAAGTGAGCCCCTCGCCTAAACCTTTCGAATCGTGAACCACTTTGAGCCATTTGAGGACATTACTCCGAATAGCTTTAGTGAATTCACACTCACAGAACGAGTGTTTGATGGTTTCATCTTCAGATCTGTAGAGATTGCAAATACTCTCCTGTACCATACCAAACCAGAGAAGTCGATCTTTGGTTGCCAATTTACCATGTCACAATAGCCATAGGCACAAAACAACTCGCGATCTTGCTCTATTTGCAAGAACAAGTCAATGCATCAGCCCCTTTGAGGTAATATATATGTATCCATTTAACTTATAGGTTATCAGTTTTCCTGCAGATATTACACATACACTTCAACATTAATAAAAAGAAAATTTCACACTGCCATATTAATAGTTTTGAGACCCCTTGCTGGCTTGAGCTACAAACTCGTTTCCAAGCAACAAGACTTTTCTTACTTACCTCATGGCTACCTATCCGGATGAATGACCTGCAAATGACATTAATTTTCTAGATGACCATTTTGGGAAGAGGGGAGCATTGCATCCAATATTGGGATACTGCATAGGAATACTCTTTACCAGTTGAATTCTACCTGCATAACTCAGGAATTTAGTGGTCCAATGCTTTATCCTACTCACTATTTTTGCAATTAAAGGCATATAATTATGTATGTTGATTCTCCTACTAGTGAGTGGCACACCATGATATCTAACAATCAAACTGCCTTCTTCAAAATCAGTGATACTTCTCAAAGCCTCTTTAGTACTAGTATACAATCCTCCAAAATGGATTATGCACTTCAAGGGATTGACACTAAGCCCTGTTGAAGTTGAGAACTTCCTAAATGATGCAAGCATCATCTTAATAGAAATAACATTTCCTCTATAAAACAAGAGCACGTCATCTGCAAAGATGAGGTTTGTTTAGACAAGCTTCTCACACTCTGAGTGATGATTAAAATTTGGATCCCTTTGCATATGCACCATAAGTCTATTCAAATATTCCATGATGCGGAAAAATAAAAAGGGGATATTGGATCCCCTTGTCTTGGCCCTCTCTTAGTTTGCACACTCTTATAGAATGTCCCATTTATATTAAACCTATATGAAACAACGGTGGTAATGGTCACGATCCAGTTTATGAAAACACTAAAGAATATCAATCTACCATGCCATAAGCTTTTTGGATATACAGTTGCATCATACATCTTGGTGCCCCCTTCCTACCATAGCCTTTTATGAGCTCGAAAGCTAGCAGTAAATGATTTTGTATGTTTTGCCCTTGGATGAAAGCTGCCTGACTGGAACTCGCTATGCTCTACAATACTCTGGCAAGTCTACCAGTCAAGATCTTGGACATAATTTTATAAATGTCGTGCTACCAGCTATAGGCCTAAAATCTCTCACTTGCTTGGCATTGTCAGACTTAGGGATCAATGTAGCAGTGGTGCTATTGAAGGCAGTAAGAATCCTCCCAGTTTCAAAAAAACTCCATAGCAGCTTTAACCACATCATGTTTAATAAACTGCCAACTGACCTTGAAGAATCTAACCATCCAAACCAGGGGCTTTAAGATCTCCTATACCATCAAGGGCAGTGGTGATTTCATGCTCAGTAACTTCCTTCACTAGAAATCCCCTCTGCTCCTTTTTAAGTTGGTTTCCACTTCTCATTGCTTTAATATCAATGCAGTGATGGTTTGTATATGTTGTTCCCATCAACTTACCATAGAATTCCACCACTTCCTTTTTGATATCCTCTCGGGTTTGTGTAAGTGTTCCATCAACCCTTAGAAGCATTTGCATTCTCCTATTGGTCTGCTTACTTTTGATTGCAGAAAAAAATAGGAAGAATTATTATCCTCCGTCCTTAACCAATTTGCCTTTGCCCTATGCCTCAATAAGTTCTCTTCAATCTCATTAAGATTTGTGACCTCTTTAGTGAGATTGTTCACTTTCTTAGTCAGGTGGTGATCCGTTATGTTAACTTGTAGGGCATTTTGAGCTTGGTGCATATCATATCTAGCTTGTACTAGATTCTCTCTGATATTGGCAAGAGGTTTTCAAAATTGTCTTAGTGCATGTTGCAGCCTCATCAGATTAGTCCATAGTACATCCATTGGCCTGCCTTTAACAGGTTGTCTCCAGCTTTTCTGAACCACTTCCTCAAACCCCTCCATGTTCAGTAAGCAGTTTACTAAACTTGAAAGGCCTCCTCTTCTTAATCTCTATGGTCTTATCTTTCAAACATAACATGGCATGGTCAGATATGTTGGGTGGATGAATACTCAAATAGGTATCCATATTCTCCTAGAATCAATTTGTATTCCTCAAATCTCTATCAATTCTAGAATATATAGTTCCAACCTCATGCTTATTAGACCAAGTGAAATAGTCTCATATATTGTACAATTCACATAAACTAGTATCTGTCATCGTGTCTTGCAAGTCTTGATACCCTGGCTCAATAACCATTTTCCCCTATTTTGTCCTAGGCCCTTGCAACATTGTTGAAATCACTAAGGACCACCCAATCTCCTTGGTGGCTTCTATGGAGTTTCTCAGTATCCTTCCACAGGGTTCTCATATACTCCAACTGGTTTAGAGCATATACTACAATAAGCTAGTATTTGAAGACACCCCAGTTATCAAAAAAATCACAATGAATGTGCTGACTTGAGCTTCTCTCATATTGCACGTTTACTCTAGAGTTGTCCGAGACGATCCATAAACGCCCATTCTCATGGTAGTGGTAGTTATCCAATTAATGTGTACCCATATTAAGTTTCTGTCTAACATGCTTAGCATTATTTACTATGACTCTAGTTTCAATTAAAACAACTATACTTGGTTTAAACTCATGGAGTCGGGATCTAATCTCCTTGAGTTTTCCCAATTTATTCAGCCCCCAGGAAATAATCATGTTCCACTGCTTATAGCCACTAGAAGGTCATTCAAAACCTCTAGGGTATCAAAGTCATTCATACAATTTATTCCAAATGTTTAACCCGTATAAACAACACTCTTACCTCTTTCTCGTGCAAACTTGAGGATTGTTGTCCATTCCTTAGCGTTCTCATCATTAACAACTTCAACCTTATTCCAATTAGGGGTATTGCCTTTCCCCATTTCACGGGTCTTCTGAGTAGGTATAATGATCTGCTTCACCTCTGGGGGTTTCTTAGGTCTCCATTGTTGAACCCGTGCCTCTGCTCCGCAATTATGTCACACCTTTTGGCATCTGTCACAGAAGACCGGTTTCCATTCGTACTCCATCAATTGCTTAAGCTTTCTCCCTTCATAGTCCTTGATGGTGATTTTAGTAACAAGTTGTTGCGTAATGTCCACCTCCACCAATATGCGGGCATATAAACTCTAAGTTTGTGCACTGTTCATTCATCCTTCACCAATGGTCTACCCATAACACTCCCAATTTTATTAAGGCTTTTCACACCCCACAAGTGAAATGGTAGTTGGGGAAGAGTTATCCAGATCAACAGTGTTCTGAGGAGATCTTTTTTCAAGTTGAATTCTGGTTGCCATTCCTTCAGAATTAATGGCTTGTTTATGATGGTATAAGTTCCCTTCATCATGACCGTATCTCTATCCTCGTGAGAGTTGAAACGTAAGATGAAAGAACCATCATCGTGGTAGTACATTTCTGGGAGCTTCACGAAATTCCAATTCCTCTGCATATATAACTTCACTGTATTCATACTTAGCTCATCTCCAAGCACGTACAATATCATAGCGTTTTCCCAAAACTGGATCTCCGATATTATATCATCTCTTTCGATCTTGACTTCAATTTCTCCGTTCACCAATTTAGGGGCTACATACTCCATCGCTATGCCGTTTGCATGATTTTTGTTATCAGTCAAAACATCCACCCATAGCTCCCGCTCCTCCGATTTCACCTTTCCTAGTTCCGTTAGGGTTTCCACCTCTGGATTCGCTTGTTCCACATTGTCATCAATATTACTAGTATCAACATCTTCCAAGACTAGGATCACAATCTCCACCTCCAATTGCGTGCCCTAGGAAGGATGAATCATCGGTGATGGAGACACCGTTGATTTTGGTCACCCGTGTTCCCCCTCTTCATCAAAGCGTCTAAAAATTTGTTTTTTTTTTGTGTTCTTTTACATATATTTTTATACAAAATATATATATTTTCGAATTACAAGTATACTTTTAAATATGTATTTTCTTTTTATTATAGAAAATATAGAATAAAAAGAAGTTCTTAATATAGTAAAAGTCTAATTAAGATTTTATTTCTAAGTTTAATTTAATATTCTTTAAAAAGTTTCATAATTTAAAAAGAAAAGAAGTCATGCACTGACAGTGTAAAATAGTTTTACACTGTCAATCAATCACAACCATGCATCCAATTATACCCCATTTTTATTTTAAATTTTTTGTAATGACATGACCTTTTGTAGATTTTTTATTAGTTGAACGTGTAAAATAACTTTTGACTGACATTATATAAATATTATTTTATATATTAATATTTTTTATTGGTTTAATGTGTTATATATATATATATATATATATATATATATATATATATATATATATATATATATATATATATATATATATATATATATATATATATATATATATATTGTAGTATTTATTTATCATTTTTTGTAAAGAGAGGACAATGCCAACTCGATCCTACAAATGAAAATACACACACCACGCGCACTTGACCACAACAACTCTCGCCACTCTCCCTTCTTCACATTTTCCATCACTCGAACTTCCTCCTCTTCCTCAAACTTCTTTTCTTTCTTTCTGTTTCTCCTCACCTAGGGTTTCAAACTCACCCATTTCTTCAAATTTCATCAACACCAATCTCTTCTCCTTTATTCCCAATTCGATATTCTAACCTTATCCCCCTCGATTCCATCTCTTTCATCGATCGGTTGATATATTGATTTCAGTTTGATTGAAATCGACGGTGGATTGTGCTGTTTTAGGAGTGTTTTGAGGTTCAATAGTTACTGGGAGTGTTTCAGTTTGTTATGATATACAGTGATTGATTTGGGACTTTTTTTTTTGTTGTATTTTTATTTATTTTGATTTTGATATTTGAGGGGAGTATTGATTGTAGAAGTAGGGTATGGAGAATGGTTACGATGAAAAATTGGCCGAGAAATTTTCAGGAATGGGTATTAACCAGAACGGTCAACATGCGCATGATCAACCTGGTCATTCATCTGATAACAGCAACAACAATGATAACTTGTTTCAGGTTATGAAGGCTGTTGAAGCTGCCGAAGCCACCATTAAGCAACAGGTACTTTACCTCTGGTTTCAACTTTGAACACATGCTGTTCCATTTCAACTGTGATTGATTAAGTTGTATGATTGATGCTTGTATTGTATGTTTGAAAATTTTCTTTGTTTGGATTGATTTTGGCTTATTGATTATGATATGATACCTTATGTGGCAATAGCTCTGCGAACGTAAATGCTACAGAGTACTTATATCTGTCCTTGAATTTAGGTCAATGAAATATTTGGAAGTTATACGAAGCTTTATTAGTAGAGATAGTGAGTAGGATATGTTACTTTCTGGTTTGTAACTAATCTCTTTGAGCAAAAATGTTATCTTGCACATAGTTGCTGTTGTGGGTTCACTTTTTAGTCCAATGGCGGCTTCTTTCATGTCATATCGTTTTAAATTGGATAGTAAGGATGCAATATGTTGCTTTTGACAGGTAGATGAGAACAACCAGCTTAGGTCCGAGCTTCTGAGTAAAATTCAGGAACTGGAAAAATATGTAAGTTCTTTAATGGTGTATGTCTAATTTAATGTATATTGATATTTTCGATTTTAAAATATGATCTTTTTTTGTAATTATTTTTATACATTTGATTGCTATGTTGTTTGCCCAATTCTTTTGTGATTCTCGATTATTTGAATTGGAGTTTTGTTTCACTAAGGTAGGAGTTGCTAACTGGAGCATTTCTAATAGAACTAAGGACATTGTTTGTTTTCTACTTGTCCATGATCTAGATTCTAGGACAATCTTAGACTTCTAATATTTGGAAATAGGGTTTGGAACATTAAAATAGCGTCAAGGTTGTATACATGTGTATGTGAAAAAGGAAAGAGAAGATAATTACAAAGGATTTAGAGGGTAAGTGGCCCTCCTTAACGAAAAAGAGTGGATATGCAGTTCAGTGCGGCACTTACCCTATTTAAGAAAAAATGGGAATATTCTCTTGCATCCACTGATCCAATTTTTGTCGTTCTTGTCCACACTGCAGTTTTCACTATGCTGTCGTTGGTCTTCTCCGCCAGTGTTGTCGATGTTGGTCCATGGCGGAGAGCCAAAATCCCGCCATTCCAGCTGCTTTGCGGCGCCGTTATAGCAGACTATGGCAGGAAAACACACAATATCAGCCAATATTTACCATTTCAGCTAGCCCCAAAACTGCCATATGTATCCGCCATAGCGACCATGGTGCCGCTATTTGGTAACACTGCTCCGCACAAAATTTTAAAAATGCCGGTCTTACTATTTTTCTGTGGAACTTTCCTTTGAGTTTAATAGGTTTTTTTTGATAAAGAATTACATCTACTGTGAGGCATTTTTACATTTCATCCGCCCATCTAGAATCCCATGTTATGTCTGATATGCTCACCTAAACCCTTATCATCTCGTAAGTGTCACCCAAGATAGGCCATGATGATTTTTTGGAGCCTGTGTGGCCTTGAGATATTTACTGTTGTTGACCTACAAAGCAATAGTGTGATTTTGACCATAATAGTTTGGTGCAAGGGACATACACTGTTACAATGTCAGAATAATTATTGTATTTGAATTAAGTCTTTATTTCTAAGCATTTTGCAGCAAGGACATTAAGCAAATTAAAAAACTTAGTTATTCAATTCAGCTCAGAGTGAAGATGTCTACTGCATCAAGCAATATTTTCTTAAACTTTGGGTTTTTGAAATTTTATCTTCATTCATTTTATCCTCTCCCGTGATTTATGACCAATGGATAATGTTTTTTTTTTTTTTGATAAAAGATGAAATATTAGTTGAGAGTAGAGAGATGGTAAAAGTAAAAAAAGGTATCTAGGTTGTTAATAGCAGAAAATAGCGTCTCTATCGCAGTGGTATTGGGGATTGCTACCACTGTGCTCCCTGGTGCGTTGCACATATGTTACGGCCGGAGAAGCACCTTTCCCGGCCCAAAATTTCTGTCCATTCTGGGGACTGAGTGCACTATGTCAGTGAAGTGGTGTTGTTTTTTGAAAACCTGGACTTTCCTTCTCACCATGGTAGAAGGAGGAAAATAGAGAAGGAAGGAGCGCAGAATCACTAACAGTAGAAGAGTGTACAGTGGGAATAGGTGAATAATGAGGTGCTGTTGGCTGTTGTGACTTAGGTGCTGCTGCTGATGTGAATTGTATTGACAGATTCTAGAGTTTTTGTTGGTTAAGATGTATTATAGGGTTGTCTTTATGAAATGATGTAACAAACTTATTATTTTGTTAGGGTCAATCATTAGCTGTACCTGTATCACGGGCCTTCGCGAAAGTGATAATTTTACCTCTTAAGTTTTAACTAATAAAAATTTAAAATATGCAGTAATAACAACCATATGAAAAAAATATAATATATCTATATGTCTATACATAGTATTGTTTTTTAGTCTTGATTATTTAATGAACAGTAATAATTATTAATTACAGGATTGTCGATCCTGGATCACGAACTATTGTGGCTTGTTGATGCTTATAGACTTGTAGGATCTCTTTTCATTTGCATACTGAATATTTTAACAGAAACTACCATTGCCCCTCAATGTCTGATGAAACTAGAGTGACATGATATTTGAACTAATATTACACTCAATAATACATGTATTTGCTCCCCTCATATAAACGACAAGCTTTGCCATTGGCTATGATACAGCGACGCTATTTGAAAACCGTGATCAACAATTATTTGTTCTTAATACTTTGATGTATTAGTTAGATAATAAGTATAATTTATTAGAGTTACAACAGCGTCATTCAGCTACATGTTATACTGCTATCTCCTTCTCGGGGTTGGCTGTTGTTTGGGGTTGACAACCTAGAAAATAGTACAAGAGTTTGCTCTTAAAAACTGATTTAAAAGAAAACTAGTAAAATCTAGTTGTGCAATTTTAACTTACACGTTTTGACAGCGGTTATATGAATCACTGGAGAAAAAATCACATCCAGCTGTTCCATGGAAGGAGCCGGGTCATGGATCTTACGAAGCTCGTCAATCATTTCCATCATTAGGTAATTGATTCTGTATGCTCAATGCTACTGGAACCTCGTTTTTCGGTGATCTAACTAGTAAACTAGTTGCTCAACAATGTTGTCAAAATTATACACACAGGTAACCATTTTGAGAACAGTCAAATAAATGGAACTCCAAAAATGCCAAATTATCAGCTGCCTGTTGATAATGTTGGCTACTCTCAGCTGTCTTCACCATTTACGAGGTCAATCTCTCCAAACAGGTATGTAATGTCAAATATCAATTACAATGCCATAGCTATAATGTTATATTATATTCATTTTACATATAGGTAGTTTTGAAGAAGGATTTGTGTAATTTAAGAAACTTGTCTTTATCGTAGGCATCTACCAGAAGGAGATAACGATTCTCGATTCAGTTCACCCCGGCAAGGCTTGATGCCAATGCCTGAAACAAATAATTCGAATTCTTTAGTGAAGCAGGTAACAATTTCAGCTCTAATTTTTCATTTTAAATCAGACCTTGATGTTCATGGACCATATGTTATGTGTATCTATTTAGGATCTGACCATTAAGGTCGGGGAACATGAAGAAGAGATCATTCTATTAAGGAAACATCTAGCAGATTATTCTGCTAAGGTATGTAACTATGTTTTTAAAGTGGTGATGCACAGATCTTTAGATTATATTTTGTCTTGATATCAATTATGGTGACTGATGATTTTTCCATGATAGGAAGCACAAATACGCAATGAAAAATATGTCTTGGAAAAGCGCATAGCATATATGCGTCTGGTATGCATGAAAATTTTGAAGTCATGATATTCCTCCTTAAACATCCTTATATGTTTCCCTTCCCCTGTATTTGATTTTTTTTTATTATACTTGTTTAAAATATTTGTAATGTTGTTTCCAGGCCTTTGATCAACAGCAACAAGACCTTGTAGATGCCGCATCAAAGGCTTTATCATACCGGCAAGACATAATTGAAGAAAATATACGTCTTACCTATGCATTGCAGGTTATTTTTCCAACATGTTGCCTCTTGTTATTGGGCAGTATATGTTGAAATTTGCGTGATAAATTGGCTGTTCTAACTTAATATTTTTCAATAAACATCCATGTGTAGTTCCTTGTTTTGTTGTGTGTTTCATAAGAAATATTTAATTTTTTTGCCTTTTCTTTTTCTTGTTAGGATGCACAGCAAGAAAGGTCAACCTTTGTTTCATCGTTGCTGCCTCTTCTTGCAGAATACTCCCTGCAGCCACCTGTTCCTGATGCCCAGTCGATTGTTAGCAATGTCAAGGTCAGTTTTAGCCTGTTCCTTTTGTGAAACAAGTAATGCTGTTGCCCTTGCATAAGTGCTTTCAAGTTCAAGTATAACCTCAAAATATGACACCTGGATGTATTTGAAAACTTCCATACCTCTCTCTTTCTCACTCCCTAGTGTGCTTCGAAAAAGAAACATAGTTGTCAGCATTAGTGTTTATAGTGCCATTGATATTATAAAATAAATTTATAATATTATTACAGTAAGCAAGGATAACTAACTAGGTTTGAGATGATGCAAACATTTTTGTTACTTTTAAAAAAAAAAATCCATGTGAAATGCAAAAAGAAACAATCATAGAGATTGGTTTTGTGATACACTCCACTACTGCTGAGACTGTTAGTTTTTGAAGGTAATTGGTTTTGTGATAAATAAATGAGTTTTTTTTCTTTCTATTTTTGACTATAGTGATCATTAATATTAATAGCTGGTGATTTTTTTTCTTGATTTTCTTAATCGTGCTAAATCTAGTTTATAAAAGAAAAAGAAAAAGACACTAGAGTGTAATTTATAACCAAATTTCAAATTTATTTTCATCTGACAAACCTTATGTGACGGTTGTCATTGGATATATATATGTGTGTGTGTGTGTGTATATATATATATATATATATATATATATATATATATATATATATATATATATATATATATATATTATCCATCCATAATGGGTTGCAATTAACAGAATGGGACACATGGCAGAAAGTAAATGAGTGAGAAGATCCTATAATTGGGAAGTGATGAAGAAGGCTGAATATAAGAAGGGGCGGGTAATAGAATTGACAGGGAGGGAAATAGTGATGGGAATATGATTAGGAAACATCTTATAAAATTTGGGTTGTATGTTTAAAGTAATTTTGAATATCTTATATTATTTCTTAGGATTGGCTTCCATATTTTTTTATATTTCATGGTTTATTTTCTATAGGAATATGATTAGGAGTCTGCTGTTATTGTAATCTACGCTCAGTATTCAGTCTTTTGAATAATCAACCATTATCATTTATCAAAATCCAAAGACTTGAGTCTTTCTCTTATTTTATCTATATCCATACAACTTCAACCATTTTGACTTGGAAAATCTATATTTCTCTGAAGAAAATGTCATATTAGGAATACTGGAACCTGTCCCTCTGTTTACATCCAAATTATAGGACCTCACCCATCTCGAATTCATAGTGATTTTGCTTTTGGCAGGTTTTGTTTAAGCATTTGCAGGAAAAACTTTTTCGCACTGAGGTACGTTGGGCAGATACATGGGTGGTCCTTTTGTATTTACAGTTTTGCTAAAGGAATTGGTTGTATTAGTTATATTTGTTCCTTATTGCTGTGTTACAGTCAAAGCTAAAGGAGTCACAGTATCAACTGACACCTTGGCGTTCAGATATAAACCATGCAAATGTTGCTACACAATCACCATTGAACTCCATTGGTGCACCTTTGGCAACTTCAGTAGGCTTACTTTGTCAATTTGTCATTTTTTATTGTTATGTTTAAATGAATTCTAAGTATTGAATTTTTTTTATCAGAATAAAAATAGCCTTGAACTGGTACCTCAGCATAGGTACTCTCAAGTTATGACTCAAGCCCCCGTTGATCCTCAGACAGGCACTGGTTGGGATGCAATGAATCGCTACCAAAGAGGCATGGGTGGTGGGCTGGCAGCAAATGATGCTGATGACTTGGGGAGATTTTCACCTCTTGGAAGCAGGTGAGCCTGATCAAATGAAGACTGCTACTCTGAACTGAATGTATTGGTGGGTTCTGTTTTCATGAAATCTTTGTTAAAGTGGTTCTGATGCATGCAATGTTGTTCTCTTGCATTAGACTCAAATGAATAAACTATTCTTATTAGGCAGTGTGTCTGGGCACTATTCTTAACAAATGGGAAGTAACATTATTAAAATTAGGGTCAATGAATAATTAGGTTTACTGTATTTCCTTTTGTTTAATCACAGTCTTAAAAAGGGAAACTTGTGGTTTGCACTTTGCTCTCAAGACTTAGGGTGGAATTGAATTGTATTGAATAATTATGTTGAGAATACATGAGTTATGTACACATTGCAAGCTAATTTAGGAAATATACTAAAGACTTCTATACAATCAAATCCCTATAATTGGGGGATATTCTCACTATACTAACATAACAAAGGGTTTTGACTTTTGACATTCCCCTTTGAGCTGGTGAGTACATCAGTTATATATACAAGGCTTGCAAGCTAATTTAGGAAATATAATAAAGACTTCTATACAATCAAATCCCTATAATTAAGGGATATTTTGACTATGCTAACATAACAAAATATACACGGTTTTGACACTCCCCTTCGAGGTGGTGATTAGCTATTTGCAATTCCTAACTTAGAAACAATCCTTTCAAAGTTGTTGCTGTTCAACCCCTTAGTTAAAAGATTTGCAAGGATGCCTTGGAAGGAGATATATGGAGTACAAATTAGGCCACTATCTAATTTCTTTACGAAGAAGTCTATGTTAACTTCAATATGTTTGGTTCTATTATACTGCACTGGATTATGGGCTATGCATTATCACAATAAAGTCTCATTGGTTCATCCCACTTTATCCTCAAGTCTTCTTCGGTGATCTTTGACCATAGTAGTTCACATATCCCTTGTGCCCATACTCCGAACTCTGCTTCTGCAATATATCTGGAGACCACAATTTGTTTTTTACTATTTCAAGTCACAAGACTCTATTGGCACACCCAGATAATCTTACTGGATCAGAACTGTACTGATATCAGTTGATAGAAACCAACTGATATACAAAAGGAAATAGACAAAATCCCTTTGAATTACAGAATAGTACCTCAACTTCGAGGCTCCCCTAATGCCTAAATGGCTCTTTTCCAAGTCAAATTTCAGGATAATAAACCTCCCCTATCTTTCTCTATTTATTCTAAACATAAACACAGGATAAATAAAACGTAACTGTCCTTATTAATGTAATAATTTCCCACTAACCACTCCTAATAATATAATAATTATTGCTATGTCATTAGTTTTCCTTAATGAAAGGTCTGACAATACTCCCCCCTAAAGTTTCACCACGTTTGGCGGTTTAGGCAATGACCTAACCATTGTGGCATTGTCCGCTTATTTGGTTCATCTCAATTCCATTTCTCTAATTTTCACTGTTGCGGAATTCCTTAAGTGTGATGACAATGGTGACTTGGCGGATAGTCAAAGATGCACTGGACCGGTATCTACACGATATTTGTACCCTGTTCTCTTCCTTTCTTGTCCCTCACCCCTCTCACGAGGTCCTTCTTTTCGATTTCTGCCATCGTCACCGACTTTTCCTTTGAGTTAATCGCCAGGCCAACCTCTGAAGGTTTTGTTGGCGGTAGCGAGTCTTCTTCCTTTTTCTCATTTTTCCCTTTAGTTGTCTAAATGGGAACTGAATTTCCTTGGTCATATTCTTCTTGTTGAAGGTTGAACATGTGAGGCGTCAACAACTTCGCAATTCAGCTTCTTCTTCATCAGATATAGATAGAAGGTCTCTTGCTCTGGCTTTAAATGCCAAAGTAGTGTAACATGAAGCATTCACCAATTCACTTGTAGATGGCATCGACTCCACCACTGCCACCATATGAGAACACAATTTCTAGATTTTCACTGCCTCTTGCAACTTCTCAATCTCCGGTGTTCCCACAACATCAAAGTGTTTCTCAATACAAATCAACCACCAATAGGCATCACTGCAGCCGTCAAAACTGCAGACATCTCCATTTTGCCCTATTGTGAATTTCTTGCCACAGTTCAGAACTGCTCTTATTCCAGTGGATAGAAACTAACTGATACACAGAAGAAAATAGGGAAAATCCCTTTAATTTATAGAAAAATACTGCAGAACTTCAAGGGTCTGCACTTCCCCTAATGCCGAAATGGCCCCTTAGTCAATTTCCAAAATTAATGAGCTCCCCTCAATCTTCCCCTATTTATTCTAAACATAAACCTACAAAATTAATAAAAATGTAACTTCTAAGAGTATTATAACTGTCACTAAATTGCTAATAATATAAATAATTGTCACTAAATTAAATATAACTGCTACAAAACTGAACAGTCAATTTTCCTTAATTCTCAATAAGAAGTCTAACAGACTCCCATCCAAAAAGTGAAATGTTTTGTAATTGATCTCCTATATCCACAATTGACTCTGCTTAGTCGACATAACTGTATGCTTCAAAACCCGTACTTACATTTCATTTGAACAAAATTCCTCTACTTGGGGTTCTTTCAAATATTCCACAATTTTGAGTGCAACTTGTAAGTGAATCTCCTGGCCGGTGCATGAATTGGCGGACTAAGCTTATATCAAAGACGACATCAAGTCTAGTATGTGATAAATATATCTCTTTTTGATACATTTCCTTGTCAACTACACTATCTTCTTTTGAATTTCCTATCTTAGATTTGATTGGTCAAGTGGGCTAGGGAGACTGAACTTGGGTTGAGTTGGGCCCGGTCTAGTTTTGGTCAGGTTTGGACAGCAACAATGACATTTACCTGGACTGAACCCGCCCAATCAAGCCTTTCAATCCGGTAAATGGGCGCGATTACCAGTTTTGCCCGCTTTCACCCGTCCAATTCGGTTTAGAAAACTTTAGATAGTACGATTTTGGATGGGCCATGGGTCTTTGTCCAACTCTAGTCTTTTTCTCAAATTCCTTGGCTAGGTGCCTGTTTTCATACACTAATAACATTGTTACTTTCCCAAACCTCCCATAACTTTTGTAAACCTTCCAAACCTCCCATAACTTTAGTAAACCTTCCAAACTGCGCTCTTGGTGATTGTTTTAGCCCATATAACACCTTTAGCTTACAATGTTGGCAATAATTTGTTCACCATTTAAATCTTTTCTTCAATTTCTCCATGGAGGAAGCATTTTCTACACCAAATTGTTGTAAGTTCCAATCACAATTAACTGCTAGGGGTAATATCACGCTAACTGTATTTATTTTTGCAATTGGAGCAAATGTTTCCAAGTTATCCACTCCATAGGTCTGAGTGAATTCTTTGGCTTCCAACCTTGTCTTGAACCTCTCAATAGATCCATCAACCCTATATTTTACAATATATTATTATTATTATTATTATTATTATTATTATTATTATTATTATTATTATTATTATTATTATTATTATTATTATTATCATGATTTGTTCTCTGGCAATTCCAATTCCATTTTGTTGGGGGCGTTTTGACGATTCTTCTCATTGGTAAAAAAACAATTTAGAAGGTCGGGTTTGATAATACCAAAGATTACTTTAATCATTTGCCTAATTCCTTTGTCAAAAAGATCATGTGTCAAAACACCCTTGACAAAAGGGAATTGCCGAGAGGGAAATTCGATCCCTATATATAATGGAATTCTTCCTAGTATCAGATTTTGTATTAGTTATTATTATTATTATCATTATTATCACAATTTGCTCTTAATTTACTATTGGGTCTATCCTATAAATAGAGATTGATATTGAGTCTTTTGTATCAAGTCAATATTAAGCTTCTGCCAATCATATTTTTCTCCACTTTTACCAAAAATCCCACAATTTCAACAGATCCAACTCCATCCACAAAACTGAGGTGATTTGCATACTTGGTAATAGTCTTGTATCCCTGTTTTGAAACCACTGGTTTCACCTTCACCTCATATATCTGAGCAGCATCTTTGGCTTTATAGTAAGTCTCTTCTATTGCCTTCCAAATTTCTTTTCAAGAAAGGGTACCCTCCCCTAGACAAGTTGACGCGTGGTAGATGAAAGTAGCAGCCGTGTTCACGTTGGGATTTCATGAAACATATCACATATTTGCTTTGCTTTTCCAGCACTAAAGATCTTCTTTTTTTCCGAACCCATCTAAGATGGAGAAAAAATGAAGAGGAAGCAAAAAAGAAGATCCAATAAGTAACAAAGCATGAGGATGAAAAGAAGTAGGGGCGCAACCAGTGTTTAAAAACTCGAGAGTTTATGCAGAAATGGTAGAGGATTGAAAAATCGTAACTTGAGGATCATAGCAAGGATCGTAAGATCTTACTAATGGTAGAAAAGTATATTTATTTATGTATAATTATATACACATACCCAAAAATATCATATATAAAGAAAATAAGTTCCCAATCATAACCAAAAATTTATATATGCATAACTGTATCTAGTGTTCAGAACGAAACAGAGAAAGTGATTATGTTTCTAACAGTAATAAGGAATAATAATAATGATAGAGGATGAAACTTTATAAATGAGAGGGGGCAGTAATAAAAGAATAATAATTGATGTTGAACGAGATCTTGCATAAGATCGAGAGGGTACAACAAAATCGTAAAACATAAGATCCTAACTAAGATTGGAAGATCCTACCCAATTATTTTTGGTAAGATCGAGAGGGGGTAGCAAGATCGTAAAACATAAGAACGTCATAAAATTCGTAAGATATTAATAAAACGAAAAATTATATTATATATTTGAAGTTTTTTACATGATATTTTGGTAGGCAAGTGTACTCGTGGGAAACTGGCCTCCGTCGAACCACAATTGTTGCAGTTAAGAAAATGTGGTTGGACCTAACTCAACCCTACAAAACCGGCTAGTAGGGTGAGCATTGTCCCCACTTATAAGCACATGTTCAAGCCATATATTGTCTGATGTGGGACTCTTAACACACCCCCTCACGTCCAGGACTAGACAACTGGAGCGTGGAAATAAATGATGGGTGACCCGCTAGCGGAAACATGATAGGAGGTGGCCCACCGAATCTTAAACGAGGCTCTGATACCATGTTAAGAAAATGTGGTTGAACCTAACTCAACCCTACAAAACCGGCTAGTAGGGTGAGGATTGTCCCCACTTATAAGCACATGTTCATGCCATATATTGTCTGATTGTGGGTCTCTTAACCGTTGCGCCTCGGCATCTTGTCAACCTTCTCGGCTTGTGATGGTGGTGGCAGAAAAATGGCAAGCTTGGCTGGAAAACCACCGATCGTGGCCGAAACTGGCCGAGATCGCACATAATCAATGGTTTTATAATTTTTTTTCACAATTTGGCTACAACACGCGATTCTACTTTAGATCAGAATCGTTGGGGGCGAGTGAAATCACAAAATCATAAGATTTTAAGATCTAGATCGAGATCGAGATCTTGACAACCATGAACTGTAGCGCGTTTTTTTGAGAAGAGAAAGCCACAGTCACGCTTTTTAGAAGGAAATGATATGCTGTGTGAGCATATTTCTCAAAATTCCCATTTAAAAAAAATTAAATCAAAGTTTTAATGCGATCCGACCTGGATCCTAGCCCATTTTAAAAATTAGGGTTTTTTCAGACAAAAAAAGGGCGCCGCATCTCTGAAATCAAAACGAGTTTGCTTCCTAAACTCGTACGAGTTCGCCAAGTTTGGTGCATACGATCCCACCTGAATCGCAGCACGCCGGCATGCTATTGGAACGTAAGATCGTACGAGTTGACATGCTAACTCGCAATCCTGCATATACTGGCCGCAACAGACAGTGGGGTTGAAGGTAGTGGGCAAGAGAGGAAAAGCTGCACATGCTTCATGGAAAAGATGAATCAGTTTTCTGGTTTAGAGCGGCCTTGGGTTTAACTTCACATAATGGGCCTATAATAAAATAAAAGCAGGCCTTCATCTCTGTTATTAAAACAAAATGGAAAAATATTTCAAAGAAAATAGATATAAAAATACAAAAAAAACAAACTTAGATCTGACTATAAATGATTTGATATTAATTATTTAGATTTATATAATATATATATATATATATATATATATATATATATATATATATATATATATATATATATATATATATATTATATTTTATATAGTATAGAATAATTTAAGTTGTTTGTTACCTCTGTAACGGTGTCAAGTTCCGATATATAATGGTTTTCGATTCTCCCCTAGCAGTAGTAGTATCCAAATTCCAAGTTGGCAATAACTTTTGCAGAGAATCTCGCTTTCCTATGATACTGACTTTCAATTGCAGTCCGTGCTTAAGTAGGAATATTATTACAAATTGTAATTGCTTGGGTGTTCTGTTATAGATGAAATGAGTTCCAGCTTGATTGACTTACCATATTTATCTACCTTGGCTTATTTCATAGCAACTAGAGTCCGGTTGGTCTCTCATAGCTTGTTGTTTAAGTTTGTCAATAAAATATAAATTATCTCTTGGTTTTTATATATTACAAATTCAGAAGGGGTATAATCCATTAGTGGGTCTTTTCATAAAAGAACAAGTGCTGATTAACATGATTTCTCTCTCTTAATTTATCTGCAATGTCGTTAATTCCTCATATTGAACTTTGTTATATTTCATCTAGAAATGGTAGAGTGAAAAAAGTAGGACTTTCTATGGGCTGTTAGGCAATGACATGTTTGCTCAAATATATTGCTCATTATACAGGAATTCTTCAGCCCATGATGTACCCAACCCCCAGGTAGTTACTCAGGGTGATAGTCAGAATGAATACTATGGAGAGTTGTCTAACAAACAAGTCAAATTTCGTGACCCTGTCAGCCACAATGAAGTGGAAGATCTGGAGGGTGATGGGGACCATAGTGAGAGAGAGACACCTGCTAACTGGAGCTCAGGGAATCCTTCTTATACAACCTCTGTTGATGATCCCGGGTCATCATATTCTCCTTATCTACCGCCAGTTCTTGAAGAACCTTCTTCTTCATTTTCCGAAGGTTAGAATTTTGGTTTATTTGTTTTTTCATTGCCAAAACATTTAATTTGGTTATGAAAGTATACAATTCAGTTTTTTGGAAGGCAAAATCTTCAAAAAAGTTGTTTTCTGTCTTTTTTTTGGAATCTAAAGTAACAGTTTCTGGAGAGAACTCCAGACAAAGCTGGAGTGTTCAATAATTTTTTAAGCTTAAACAAGTGTGCCCTTATTTTCTTTTAAAGCTATACTAAATATTTGAAGCTTTGCTGCTGGCAAAATAATGCTGAATATTGTTAGAATATAAGGAAATATTTTATAGTATACTCCTCCATCCCAAAATGAGTGAGCTATTTCAGCATTTCACACAAATTAAAAAAATGTAAAGATGAAAGAGAATAATAATTTTACAAAATTATCCATATCAAGTATTGGTGTATTCACCACTACCATAAATGTGAAGTGGAAAATATTGACTTTGAAGGGAGGTCTCTAATATTAATTAAAGGGCACTATTTGAAAAAGTAATTAAAATTGTATTCAAAATTGAAAAGGTCATTCATTTTGAGACAAATTTTTTTATTTAAGTCACTCACTTATTCTGGGACAGAGGGAGTATTTGATGTTACATGTAAGTATCATAGTTTACTTTTTAGGATCAGTTTGTAATCTTGGATCGTCTAGGGTTACTTTTTATTTTACTTATGAATATTGTGATTTGTTTTCTCATTTCCATATTTATTTATGGAGTCTACGTTTTCTATATGTAGGGATTAGTGTTAAATATTTTGTATCAAGTTACTATCAAGTTATTTATCAATAATATTCAAACTCTTATTATTTTTCTCCTTTTTATCTATAACACCATAACTTCAGCAAACATATCATTCTGCAGCAGCAGATGACGATCCACTACCAGCTATAGAGGGCCTTCAAATTTCGGGAGAAGCCTTTCCAGGAAGAGAACTTCAGGCATGCGGATACTCCATCCATGGCACCACCAGTTGTAATTTTGAGGTGCATACTATGTGTATAATTTGGAACTTTTTTCTTGTTGCTTTATTTCTTTCGATTTATTTTTCTGTATGGTATCAATGTTAGATATCTTGTCCAATCAAATAACATTTTCTTTTTTTGTCCCTTCCAGTGGATTCGGCATCTGGAAGATGGTTCTTTTAATTATATTGAAGGTGTTTTTATGCTTATGTTTGTATTTTTTTCCCTTCCTTCATGCATCTTATATGATAAACTCAACCATAGCCGTTGTCCAAAATATAGGGGCAAAGCAACCCAACTATCTTATCAGTGCTGATGATGTTGATACACTACTTGCCATTGAAGTTCAGCCTCTAGATAACAGGAAGCGCAAGGTATTTTTTGGAACTTAACATAATGGCAGTTTTTTACATGTACGTGTAAGATGATTGGAATTCTTATAAAGCAGATTTTATTTAGTTATGACCTTTCTCTGATATGCAACCCAGCTTATAAAACAAGCAGTTCATCGAAGAGATATGAATTTGAAGGATCGATGTTTTGAGATTTGGAAATTACTCATAGTGATCATACTTAGGATTAGCTTACGCTGGAACTTGTGTTTGTGCATTGAGTGGCTGTTTTATTTTAGTCTTCACTTTGTTGGTCACACTAACTTATTTTTCAACATCAAATTCTGTGTATTTTATTCTCGTTGTCCTGTGAGTGCTTTATTAATTTTTTTAGTGAGTTTTTATCATCAAATTTCATCGTATTAGTGTAAGGTCATATGCTTGCATCAGTAACATCTGTGACTAATTAATTAGATTGAAAATTCTTTTGCATACTCAAAAACAGCATATAATCACTGCTCTGTTTCACTGCACGATGTTCTCTATGTCAAGAACCTCTTTCCCTCTGCAAACCCATTGTTTTGTCCAAAAGGAAGTTGCTGAAATGTGACTCCGGATTCAATGAGGATTTGACTCAGGAGTCAAGGCTCAACCCATGCCTGTCTTTAACATGGCATATAGTTTCACTTAGCCCTTCCTATATGGTGCTTTGAAATGTGTGCACATTCAGTTTTCCTACTTTTGGGTGCAGGTGTATAGAGTTGTATACTTACATATTTGTTGCTAACTTAATTTTTCAATTTTAAATCTTTTTTTTTTTTTTTTTATGTTGGATACATCAAATATTTTTAGTGTTTATATGCAGTGTTTTTCTAATGAAAAAAGTTCTGTATTTAATTTTTAAAAAAAATATTTCCTGCAATGCAATGGCTCAGATCATTGGGCCCTTTGTGCAATAGTGCTCTATGCTTATTCAGTAACTTCAGATGCAAAGAGGCAAACTAAAACACAATTCATAAATGTGTGCTTTGTAAATTGAGTTGGAATAAATTTAGTTTTCTGATTATGGTAATCTTTCCTCCCCCTCAAAATCTCACGCATTACTTGTTACTGTAGGGAGAACCTGTGCAAGTTTTTGCAAATGATAACAAGAAGATCACTTGTGGTGAGTTCCTGTATCATAGTTAATGTTTTTGAAGTAGTAGTTGCTTCCTTCCATGTAATTTGTAAGATAGACTAAGGATTACCAGTTCCAGTGAATTTTCAGTAATTACAACGTGTTTGTGTATCTGCTGTAGTCGATTTGAAACTAAGCTTCTATTACTTGTCACATTTGCAGTAGAAAAATATATAAAAGGGCATGATTGTTATTTTGAGGAAAGAAATTGAGGAAAAATATATAACCCACCAAAGCATATATTAAGCAGCCAGTGCTTTTACTTATTCTATGTGGACTTTACTTTTCTAATTCATAATATGCTCTTGTAGAATTTGTTAGATAATTTTAAATGATGTGTTGTCATATTAACTTGGAATGTACTTGAGAGTTGAGATATGTACAAAAGAAAGGGATATAATCTTAACTTTCTTTATGTATTCATTCTGCTGAAGTTATCAAAAGTAAATAATTTAATTAAAAAGTTTACCAAAAAGAAAAATATCACGAATAAGTTGAGTTAAATATTGTTTACCCTATCCTTGCCAACAAATATCAATCAAAAAGAAGAGTTAGAAGTGAAAAACAATATAGTTACCAACTTATCTGCCTTGGATGTGTCATACTGGATTCCTTGGTTTTAACCATTTGATATAGGTTTCATCTGGTCTCCCTTATTATTTTATTTTTGGGTTGCAAATGTTGGGAGTTCCTAAATAGTTTATTCAGTCGTTCCCTTTTGTTATTTGTTCTCAGATCATGAAATGCAGAGCCACATAGAGAAGAGTTTTTATAGCGGACATGCTTCATATAAAGTTTCCCTTTCGGTAATTCAATGAAAGTAGTTTTCTTAATTGTTATAAGTTTCCTGTATGAAACTTTTATTTAATTGACAGTCTTTATGAAGATTTCCAGCAGTAATATTTTTTTTCTCTCTCGATATTACAGACTGGATATCTTGATATATGGGAACCAGCCGCTTTGGTCATTAAGAAGGAAGGTTACAGTATCAAATGCAGCGGCCCAAATGGAGTTGTAATCACAGAAAAGTTTTCTCCATCGACCACTGTATGTCTTATTCCTTGATATTATGTGTTAAGATTTTGGCTAGTTGGAACTGTGGCGGAGTTATTGATTGGTTTAGGAAAATAAAGTTACAGATTCTGGGAATCATTAAGTGAATTGTGTCCGTTCTGCTTTTGAACATTAGTTTATCTATATTATTTTTTATAATATACTCCCTCCGTCCCAAAATATAAGGGAAAAAATGCATTTTTTTGGTCCCAAAATATAAGAGAAAAAAACCATCTTTCATCTTTTTCAAGATAAAATTAAATACAAATTGCATTTAATTTACCATCTCTCTCATCATTTCTATAACCAACAACCAATTAGAATTGTTTTTTTGCATTTTTCTAAGCACTTTATTTCAAGAAAATCACAAGTCAAATCATTATATTTTTACTTTTCTTAATAAGTGTGATTTTTATTTTTTCTCTTATATTTATATTTTGGGACGGAGGGAGTATTAAGTTACTTATAATAGATAAAAGTTAGCATAAAACATACTCCTTCCATTCCTTTTTAATGGTCATTTTAAAGTTATTTACACATTCCAAGAAAATCTAATTTTTTTGTCATTCCACATATTTCTCTCTGGAACAAATAGTTAAGAGTACAGTGTTTGACAACAATAGTTGATGTTGCATTGAATTTTGAAAATGACAAATAAATAGAATTTCCCTCTTATAAATGTTAAGGTAAAAAAGGAACGAATAGAGTAATGAATAAAGGGTTGCAGTTCTAAAAATTCAAAACAAGAACATACTTCATTCATAGACTTTATAGAACTAACACGCGGTTTCATTTGGATGTGTTTGAATTTTGATGAATTTTTACTAAAAGAAATTACAGTTATGCAGCAATCAATTGTAAAAGAAGGAAATATGCAATAAATTCTAAAACCAAAAATATGCAATAACTTGAAAATAAAAAAATTCATGCATTGAAATGAGCTAAACTAATACAGAAAATAAAAAATGTTGCACTGATATTGGCATCTAGTACCAGAAAAATTTAATAGTTACCTGTTCAAATGAATGGGTCCAACTGTCCAACTATATTGAAATGACTTGAATACTTTACAAAGTATTCGAGGTGAAGTATTTTAAAAAAATATCGATATAGGACACATGATATGACATTCAAAGAAAATACCAGTATTGGGGTTTGGTAAATCAGTTTCTTATGAAGACATTTGTGTTTGTATGTTTTGAACTCTAAAGAAGACTTAGTCTCCATTGATTGGTTAATTTTTTAATCTCTTCTGCATTTATTTCTGCAGGTTGTAATTCCATACGGTCATATATCAGAATTTATTATAATTGGCTCCACTGGTGCAGAACATCTGTTAAGAGCAGAGAACAACTCAACAGATGTCAGTGGGTAAGTATTCTTACCGTTTCATTTTTACAAACTGACTAACAAAAGGAATGAAGCTGCACAGCATTGAATAGAATAATGATCCCTTATCTAGTTGTGCTATGCTTCATTATCTACCCTTTTAAATGAAAAATGTTCATATGAAATAGAAGCCAAGTTTTTTTCTTTCATTTTTGTTTGTGCTAAAATTAATTTATGGATATAAAATTGTTTTTGGAAGGAAATCATCGATGCATTAGTGTTCTACTATAATTGAGTAATAATGCATATGCACATGACTTGACGAAACTTGCATAACAAATGGCTTAATTATTAAACCTAAGCTGATCTCCTGTCTAAACATTAAAAAGTTTAAGCTTGGCTCTCCCATTCAATCTGTGGGGTAGAGAGCTGAGGGCCGTAGTCCTTTGGTTTGGTACCCTTGGTCAATAAATGGGATTTCATTTTTAGTAGTCTGAATTCCTTCTCATCCGCCTTCTTGTTTGTGGTTGCTTCTTTCTTTTAATTTTAAATGCAATAAAAAAATATCATGAGCTGAATATTAATGTTTTTCTTTTGTACTTGTGTCCTTTATGTATTTTTGTAATCGCTGTCATTCAAAGTTCTTTGGTTCTTGCTTTTGTTTGTTATGGATAACACAGGCAAGTTTGCCTCATATAGGTTTGTTTTTTGCTACAAACAAATGGCTGAGAATTCTTTATAATATTGGAATAAATTTGAGGTTGCATTTCTTTAGGATCAACACATCCGTATTTATGCCAAACTTATACTATTTGCTCGCGCATGGGGTTATTCTTCTCTAATCTCTTAAATATCAAATGGTTGTGTAATAGGGGCTATTTCTGATTCTGGTCTATTTAATTTTTATATATTCTTGTCTGATTATTTATGTTGCTCCTTTTGCAGTGCTAGAGACACCATTGTGCTCACATTGAGATTATTTATCCGAAGGGTATATAAATCCTTCTCCTTTACTTTATCTGCTGCCGATTAATATTAATGCCATGGGTATATATTATATATTTTCCATTTGGAACTATTTCCTTGGCATATGATTATGCTATGAATAATTAGTAATCTATTTTTTCTGGCTTAAATATGGCACGTGTACTTGCCTAAGCATGATAGTGGTAAAAAGGGAAAAAAATGTTAGAGAAGAAGGTAGAACATTGCAATCCTAACATCAGAATAATTTATTTTTTTGTATTTAACCAATCATTATTATTAAAAATGAACTCTACGGTAACCTCTAAAAATTTGAAATAATCACTTGCAATTTTGGACAAATGGGATTATTTGATTAGCTTTGTGAAGTGAAATGAACGAGCTTTGTGAATTGAAGGTTATGATTATTTCATGTCTTTGAATCTTCAATCCTTTACGTGCATGAATTCCATTTATTTTCTGTTGTTTAGTTTTTAATTTGTTTCCAGCATGATTTTTTTATGCCAAGTATTGTTCCAGTTAGTGGGCAGTATATTCAAGTTTTATTTATTTATTTATTCTGCAGGCAGGGGACAGAAAGAGGGGAAGGAGGAAGGGATTATTCTTTAACAAGTAAGGAGGGAAAATTGGCTACTTGGCAGAAAATCTCTGCTGTAAGTGAAATTTGTTGATCATAGATGGGGGCTGGGAGCTGTGTTTTGTGTGCTACATAAATTTTTGCTCGTTTCATATTCTATCATAGGGCAGAATTAGCTTGAGCTGTAATTGTGATTCTGTATGCCATCATTTCTTTTAAATCTTTATATTCTTTTTAGCCATTTTCCGTGCTGTGCTATTTAACTCGGAAATTACCTGTTTATTGGTTTGGGTCCAAACCCGATCCAATCTGTGAAGAACCGATTTAGTCAATACTTAAGGAGGTAATAGCTGTTTTTAATACAAATTGTCTGTCTTAGGCAAGTTTTGAATGTGGGGATCATGTTGCTATAACATTCAAAACATTGTTTTTGAATAATAAGTAATGAGTAATTTTTTATATGGTCAAATGTTAGTTGTTTGGTGGAAATTGTGTGTAAGGCATGAATTGAAATCTACCTTCTTTGTAATACTTCTTTAGGGATCAATCTCATATCACTGATCTACATTTTTGGCGACTATAATAAGTAATTAATTGTAATTGACAGTTCGATTACCTTGTTAATATAAAGACATAAATATTTTAAAATTTCTTGCATGTTTCAATGAAATGTTTTTGAAAGTCTGCTTGATTTATATCTTTAATTAACATATAACATAAGCCAAATACTGAAAAGAACTGAAAAGATATGTCTGACTTCGACAATGTTTTTAACAGAAAGTTTGAATGCACTTTTGATCCTCTTATTTATCCTACTTGTTTTAACTTTTTTTGTCTCTTATATGAGAATTCAGCCTCTTGGTCTCTAAATTATACTTTCTGTGATTTTCTTGCTTTCCTCAACTTTTACAAACGCGAATGTGATGACTAGGATATAATTTTTTTTATAACGTGACAATAATGATTAAAATAATTCATTAATTACTACTATTTAACTTCACTAGCCTCTAAACCCAAGTCATTGCATGATGGTCAAATGTTATCATCTTATCAACATTGTTCGGCTTTGCTGATATTTTCTCCAACTCCTCTATTTCCAACTCTGAATGCAAAACAAATTAAAAAAATTTGTGAATGAGATGATTAAATAAAGTTACTCTCACCTCTTATGAATAATAGTTTTTTATGAAGTATTGATCTCAATTAAAAAACAAGAGAAGTATGAGAGATCTCTTATAGTATTGAGTCTTTAGTGAGTGACAGATCATTTCTTGTAACTCATGAGTTTGTAGAATGATACACAATTTGGGTTAAGTTTTTATGTTTAATTACATAGGTAATCATTAACATAAATCGAACATTACATTTTAACATTCAGGTGGGTGTTCCAACATCTTCATAATATCTCCGATCGATATCATAATCGTTGCATTCAACTCGATAAGAACTTTTGTTTCGTAACGGAAGAATGTATTCCATATAATCCTTAAACATGCACCCGTCTTCAACTCAAAGTAGCTGAACTCAATATTTTCTTCATTGTCAATCACGAGTGAATAGTATTCGAGCTAATGCGTTCATTATATTTATGCTTAAAAATCGATATTTCGTTGATGAGATTTTTGGTAGAGGCGGTGAAAGAGGTGGTTTGCTAATGGAGTTCTTAAGGAACAGCTACCGAAAAGAAGATGCATCTTGTTGGTATAGATAGTATCCATAAATTCTTATAAGTTTTCCTTCAACCATGCAATCTCATACCTGTACGGCCTTAGGATCCCTCTCATTCAGATTTGACAACCACTCCTTGTCATATTCGGCATCGACTGTTACATGCAGTGCAACCACCCCTCGCCTTCTTCGGCCTCAAGTGTTACTTGCCCATAACTTTCGCATGGTTCGTCCTCGAACCACATCGTACTGGTAGAGGTCTAGCTCTGATACCATTTGTAACGCCCCAGACTCCTTTCAAAATTATTGAAAGACCCCACAAACCATCATGAGTATTTTCAGCATGCTTTGACCTCACTCACACGCTTTTCAAGATGCATCTTGTTGGTACAGATAGTACCCATAAATTCTTATAAGCTTTCCTTCAGCCATACAGTCCCATATCTACACGACCTCAGGATCCCTCTCATTTCGATGCGGCGACCACTTCTTGCCATATTCGGTCTCGAGTGTTACATGTAGTGCAACCACTCCTCGCCTTCTTCAGTCTCGGGTGTTACATTCATAATCAAACCTGAGCCTTTTCCAGTTAGTGCAAACCTCATCCTCTCGTATCGAGCTATCAAGTTTCACCTTCTTTGAAATCACATAAGTACATGGGAGTCCATATGTTTTCTTAAGTGTGCAGACACACTTTAAGCTATCAGAACTTACATCGTCAGATCATTTAGTTTTTGCGAAAAATAAAATTCAGTCCTGCTCGACATATGTTGTCGACCAAATGAGAATAAAGATTGTTGTCTTTGAATCTATGTCCCAACACCGTGATGCTGCGACAATATGATGTGTGTATCTCATTATACTGATTTTGGACCATCTGATTCACAGAATTCCAATCTCTACACAAACCACCCTTACTATTTTCCAACTAGTTCTTCAGTATAGCATGGAAAGACAACTTGGCTAGTTGTTGTATTTCTACGGTGTCTAACCCGACCGGTCCAAACACAAACAATCTTTTTCTTCACCTAGCCTAAAATTGACTAGTTTTTGAATTATTTATAATATTCTTCATATTTGATTAGTTAACATAATTGTTCAAAAAATCTATAAAATTGAACTGGCCACTTAGATGAACAATTCCGTTGGTTAATATATTGAACCAAAGTTTTCAAACTATTAGACAATTAAACCTAATTATAATTAATCGAATCAAATTCTATTGTAATAATCTAATCATATTTATGGTATGGTATTATTTGGTTTATGTTGAAATTTTAGTTCAGTGGTATTTTCTTCAAACTATAACACATTTTTATTATCACTCTTTTCTAAGTTTAGACTTAAACATACTTTAATTTTTTAACATTGAAAATTATTTTAAATATGTAAAATTGTTTTTTTTTTTAAATTATATTTTTTGAACGTTGAATAAACTAATTTAAATTTCAAGTTTCATGTTCAATCCTTAATAACATTTTTAAAATAGAGTGTAAATATTTTATTTTAGCTTAAGAAGGGTTTGTCTCAAATTTGTTTTTAAAAAATGATTTTTGTTATTAAAGGTTAAGATTTGGAGTAAGTATTTTAAATTTACTTCAGGAGTAAGAATATCCCATATATATATATATATATATATATATATATATATATATATATATATATATATATATATATATATATATATATATATATATATATATAAAATAACTATTTTTAATTAATATTTTATTATATAATTATCTAGTTAATATTTAAATGTCAATTCACTATTTTTTATGATAATAAATTTTATTAATTCAACAAATAAATTTGATAATCAATTTAAGTTTTAGATTAAAATTTTAAAGCTTTTAGTTAATAGGTTTATAGGTTCAAGTTGTGACTTAATACTCAAGTAACTTATAAATATTATAATTAAAAAAAGTAAAATAAGAAGAACAAAAAGTAAAATAAAAGGTTTGAATGTGGTTTTAACCCGTGTTTTGAAAAAAACGTTCAGTATAATTTGATTTTAAATAAATAAGTTGAACATGTATTTAAAACATATGAAATAAGTTAAATTAAAAAGTAGTATTACAAAAATAAAATATATACTAATATAATTTTAAAAATTGATTTGAATAAGGTAAATACAAGTTTATCTAAGTTAGAAATGATGGATATTGAAGTAAATTTTTTCACATATCTAAGTTTATCTTTATAACTTTTATCAAAAGAAAAGGTAAGAAATAGTATTAATACTGTGGCTTTAATTTTTGAATATTAATAAAAGTATCTTTATTCAAAAAAAAAATAGTATTAATACTGTGGCTTTAATTTTTTTTGCATGTAGAAGTAGTTTTCAAATAAAGTCTTAAATTAGCCTTTATGGACACAAAGAGTTTTGTCATATGATGGGAACAGTCCAACAAAAAGCAACTTACAGTATTAACTTTTCTTCTTTAAATAGATCAATCGTCATCAATGCATAAAGATCTAACTTTTATGTATCAAAGTAGGATCCTTTCCTTGTCTCATTTTATTTTGTGGATGAAATGAATCTTAACCTTTTTTTCTCCTATAAGCAATGAATCTTAGTCTTTATCTACTTTAGATCCTTTTTGATTCTTTACATTATACTATAAAATTCATTTAAGTAACAGTTTAATTGTAACATAGGTCAATACTGTTTGGATAGGCTTAGGTGTATGTGAATTGACGGGGAATATAATTGATTCTAGTAGAATTGAGTTTGGTAGAATTGATTTTAATAGAATTGAGTTTAGCAGAATTGGTTTATGTTTGGATAGATTTATATAAAAGTGACTTGAACAATAAATTTTAGTGTAAAAATTACTCAGAATCAATTATGGAGATAGAAGCTACAAATTCTAGCTTCAAGTAGAATCAATTCTGCAGGCAGAATCAATTTTATTTTTGATAAAACAAACACCTTAAAATTTTACAACTCTAGAATTGATTCTGAGTCTTCCAAAACCAATCCAAACATGCTATTCGTTGTGTAAGGTTGTTGGTAATTAAATCTAAAATTTAAAACTTTTACATCTATATATTTGAATTAAAATTAAAAATGTCTAGCTTTTTTCTTATGATATGTAAACTAATCCTTAGAGTATATTCATATATTTCAAAACGAAGGGGGAAAGCCAGTGGAAGAAAATAAATATTGAAGTATGATCGGTTCTCTTCTTTATCTAATTGTATCTCGTTCTGATGGATGTAAAGAATGTGTTTTTGAACGGTTACGATTAGGAGAAAGTGTTTGTTGATCAACCTCCAGGCTTTATCAACTCAACCTTCTTTGATCATGTCTTCAAGTTTAAAAAGACTTTATATGGTCTAAAACAAACTCATAAAGCTTGGTATGATTGTCTAAGCAAGTTTTTTTTTCTTCTTGAGAACAAGTTTTAGAGAGGACATGTCAATAAAACTCTTTTTGTCAAAAGTATGAGCATGCCATTTTACTTGTTCAAATCTACGTAGATGATATAATATTGGGTGCTACTAACGAATGCAATTTTTTTCCAGATATGATGCAGAACGAGCTTGATATGTCCATGATGTGGGAGCTCCATTACTTCCTAGGACTTCATATCTATTAATCAAAATAAGGAACTTTCATAAATCAAGCCAAGTATTGTAAAAAACTTCTAAAAATGTTCGATATGGAGAAGTCTAAGGCAATTGATACTCCAATGGAGACTTCATGCAATTTAGACAAAGATGAAGGAGGAAAGTCAATTGAAGAAAGAAAATATCGAGGTATGATCGTTTCTCTCCTTTATCTTACTGCGTCTTGTCCCGATATTATGTTTGTTACGTGTCTATTTCCACGTTTAAAGCATTACTGAAAGAATCACATATGTCTGCGGTGAAACGCATTATGAGATATCTCGTTGTCACACATCAAATGGGTCTCATGGCATAGCAAGAAACAAGCAGGTGTAGCGCTATCCATGACTAAGGCAGAATAGGTTACTGCGGGTAGCTGTTGGGCACAAATTATTTGGATGAAGCACCAACTAAGTGATTACAGAGTTAATATTGGTGGTATCGCTATAAAGAGCGATAACACTAGCGCCATAAACCTCATGAAGAATCCGATACTTCACTCTCGGACGAAACACATTAAGATTAGGCGTAAGAACAAAATTTGGTTGTGCATTTAACCTTTAGGTTTGATGACAATAATACATTGTTACTTAATGATTTTTTCTAGTGTGTAGCTGAACAGTAACAGGTTCTGATTCTGAAGAAGTAACGTGTAACGCCATCAGTTTCTGAACTCAACATACTGTGACTCTGAAAAGATATCAAAGTGCACTTTACAAAGAAAAGTCAAGTTCTGGAATGCTTTTGGACAATGCTTCTGACAGAATGCTCATCAAATGGATTCTGACTCTAAAAAAGGAGCTTCTAAAGATTTTCAACCTCTCATTTTCAGCACAACAAGTTCTGAAGATTACGAAGACCAAGTTCTGAAGACTCTGAAGACAAGGTTATGAAGAACAAGTTTTGAAAATTCTGAAGACAAGGTTCTGAAGACTCACATACATCTTTTGATCCTTCTAAACTTGCTTCATCAACATGAATTCTGAAGCCTATGAAGATTAGAAGAAAATATGAAAAGGTTTTATGTGAGAAAATAGTACATCATACAAGATCAAATATTCCTTTCACTATACTGATTTTGTGGAGAAAGGACAATACTATTGTACCATTTTGCCTCCCATTTTTTGCTGACTGTTATGCAAGGATACAACTAAGAAATTGTGGAATTCCATCTTCACCCTTTAACGAATCTTTCTTTTCCTATATAAAGAAGACTTGGAAGAATGGAAAAGAAGAACTTTGAACAACAATCTTTTGAACGAAAAAATGTTGAAACTGTGTGTAATAGAAAAGTATCAAGCAATTAAGAAAGTTTTGTTAACACACTTGCTCTCAAACACTTTTGTGTTATTCATTGTATTTCAATTTGTGTAATCAGCTTTATAGAAACAAATGTGTAAACACACCTTTGTATCTCAAATTTTGAGTTGATTTTATTCTTTGAGAGACTACGGTATAGTCAGATTTCTCAAGAAGACATTGAGAGTATGTCTTTGTGGTTGTAATCAAGTTTTTTTATAGTAGATTAAGTCCTCGCATAAAGACGAAATTACCTTGGCGGGTGGACTGGAGGTAACGTCGTTAATAGTGAACTAGAATAAAAATATTATGCTCATTACTTTTATTCTAAGTTCTTTATTTGTTTGTCTTGGTTGCAAAATGTTTTCACTCTTGAAACCCTATTCAAACCCCCTTTCTTATGTTTCCTTAACCTTCATTAGGTTTATTAGAGATCATGTTGAAAAAGTGGATTGCGTAATTGAGCATGTGTCTTCCTATAATAAACTTAAAGATATTTTCCCTATACCGCTTCAAAAAGAAAATATATTTTTCATAAGAATTGAGTTAGGGATATTAAATTAATCATGCATGGATTAATACCTGTTAAAATTTTCCCCCTTTCTTCTTCTCCTCTTTCTCTAAGTGAATTATATGATCTTTGTGCTTGCCATATATTCCTTTCTGTTTATTTTTCCCGCCTTTTTGATAATGTCAAAAGGGGAAAAGTATACTCTAAGAGGAGTAGAGTATACTATCTATATTTGTCAAGGGAATTTAACCACTCCAAGTTTTATCACCCTTGTTTCTTGTTTTTCCACCTTCCTGAGAGATGCATTGTCATCATAAAAATGGATGGGAATATGAATCTATGTGCTTGCAGGTATAAAGTCTGCAATAACTTGTCGACTTAGTTTAGATATAGACAACACTCTTAAGAGAATTCTTCATCAATCTTGTGTTAGAGGCCTGATTGGTTCATATGATATCATGTGATATGTTTCTCAAGTGATGGTACTTGATATTTTGACCAAGTAATGGTGCTTAGAGATCAATATGATGACCTATGTGTCTGCAATTGTCTTTGTTGATGTTGCTCACCCTAAAGCTATCTCAAGATTTCATGAAGTGCTAAAGTCAAAGATAATGTAGCAAGGATCTTGAAGCTTCAAATTTGTGAAAGAGAGGATGTGTGAAAACTCTCCTGATCGATTATGGGCTTAACACAATGTTTGAGTGACTAGAGTATGGTAAACCAGTAGAGTAACTCATAAGTTACTAAGGCAAATCTTACACACTCACATAATGTTTTTATGACCTTTTCTCTTTAATAAAATCACCAAAAAAATGTTTTCACATATAGATAATTGGTTACAAGTCTAAATAATCAATTATGAGTGAAAATCACACTAGATAATCGATTATCCTTTATGCTTAATCGGTATCTCATATGATAATTGAATGTTAGAGTTTTTAGTCGATTAGTAATGACGCAATTGAAAACTTTCTGTTTTTGAACTACATAAAAGTTTGTATCTTTCACTAAAAGTTTCCTTAGTGCCTTTGTGAGTGAAATAATTTTGTGAGGTTTTAGTTGTACTGATGTTCATCTATTTTATTAAGAGCGTGATTATCTTTGGTGGAGTTTGTCCTATAAAATCTCTATTTAGTTTATGAGATTAATCGCTTAAAATCCCATTCTTAATTCAGGAGTTTAGCAAGTGAAAAGCTCCACTTTTGGGCTGAGGGATCAACCTTATAAAATTTTTCAGTCGACTGTAATAAGGTTAGTAGGCACAATCTTAACAAATATTATTAGTGAAATTCTCAAGAAGTTTGTTACTTTGGGAGAGGATTAGGCCAAGAGATTGGCTGAACTTCTATAAGTTCTGGTGCAATCTCTTTTAGATTTTCTCTCTATTTACTTTCACCCATTAACTTTCCATTGCATTTCTTTTCTTACATTTTCCACTGCTATCTCTAAAATTTTATCTATAGTAACACATCTTGCTGTTTTTAGTAATTAATCTAAAAGTAATCACAGATTTTGAATACCACATTTCACTCTTTCTCGTGCTTGGAGTCAATTGTTTAACAAGAGGTCCTCCATATTCGTCCGTACCAGAAGCTCTCCCCACTGCACCGTTCCTGCTTCACACATATTTCTTGCTCCACCTTAGAATAATGGCACCATATGTGAAAATAGAATTCAGATTCTCATAGATTTCCACGTCAGATTCATCCAATTCGGAATGCCATATCTCACCATTAGGGATGGCAAAACGGCCCCCCGCCCTCCCTTATGCCTGCCAGAAAAAGAGCGGGGAGGGCAAGCCCGCCAAGTCTAAATGGGCCTAAAAATCAAGCTCGCCCCGCCAAGGTGGCGGATTGGCGGGCGGCGGGCTTGTCCACCTAGTTTTTGATTAATTTATTTTATATTTTAATAGATTAATAGACTTTTTTTACCTTTCAATTAAATTTTTACTTATTTTTTAAAATATTTTTTTATAAATAATCTCTTTAACAAATATTACTTAAAAAAATATTGCATATATTTACAAATAAATGTATAAATTAAACAATCAAGAATTGAAATTATTAAAATTAACTAAAAAGCAGACTTAAAGTGGGATAGACTGGACGAATAGGCGAGGTAGGCTTTGGCGAGCGGCAGGTTTCGGCGGGGTGAGCATTGGCGGGCATCGGGTTTTCGGCGGGGCTGGCCCGGTGAGCTATGGCCCGTTTTGCCACCCCTACTCACCAACAGTGGTTTTGTACGACCTGCGACGAAAATCTCCAATTTGACTATCAAAGTCACTTTTCGAGCATATTGATGGAGGATTGTCCAATAAGGAAGATCTGGACGAGAAATTTTTGGCCTGGAATTCCTTGAAATATCATACAACATAAGGAAAACCAACGAAAGAAAGGCTTATCCTAGGTTTCTGAGACATAAAAAATTTGGAAGGGATCCATAACACGATACTTTTGTTAGTGGTGACCACCACCATGAATAGCTGCATAGTCTCAAGAATCCTTGTTGATAAAGAAAATTCATATGACGTAAGATACCTCATCTAGTACATTCCAATATAAATTGAAAACAACAAAGAAATCGTGCCATTCCCATCTCATTTTTAACTAGGAAAATACTAAATTTTTGCAATAAGCTACATGTTGTTAGACATAGGAAATCAATGCATAGACTTTAAAGTAGTTTAACATACGTGAGTTACTCTATGAGAAGAGAGTAAATTTAATGATGTTCTTTTGAAAGCACTTCTCTTAGGTTTTCTTAGGGTTTTCATGTATGGGTGTAATGAAGATATAGTGCAAAAATATTTTAAAAGAGTGAAATCAATTTTAAATTTGTTTCCCAAGGTTTTATGACAGGTATATACTTAAGAGGCCTTTTCCCTACTAAGGGAGTCAAGATGCTTCTGGATTATGTTGTTGAATCACTAAGCAGAACTTAGTCTATGCCAAAGTGAACTTATTAAGGAGATATTTTTATCGCACATAGAGTTTCCAACACTATTACTTAATTAATTCTAAAGAAAATCTATCCTAAAATAATTTTTAAAAATGGGTTCTGTTACCTCACATCAAGTGCTTTATTTAATGTCATTATCTTGACACCTTTAGCTCTTAGGCACTTAATGAGGCCTGTCCTCACTAACGTCGGTAGTTTATACCCTATATAAACTAACTTGGTATAGTTTTATGGAATTTTATGATCTCAAATTTTTTGTCTATAAACATCTTCGGGGTCTTCTTTTAGTCTACACTAAAGAGTTGGACTATTCACTCAACATAGGCTAATCTTTGCATATATCAATATTGACTATGCCAATGCTGATGGCAAAGGGATTCATTTATATTTTTTCTAAGGGTGAGGCATGTTTTATAGGGTCTCGTGAGTTAGTTAGGATATGCATAAGTTAGTTATGATGACAATTGGTTCATCATAGCAGTTTTGACATTTCATTATTAGGTGGACAATGGAGACTACATCTTCTAACGCTGCGAGGAAAGGTCTCCCTGGGATGTAATTGTAAACATTTTCATAATGGATCACCAAGAAACACACTTTCATCGTCCTTTTGTGTCTTCCTTCTCCAATGGAAATTGGAAACTCTTTAGTACCGCAAGGATGGGTGACAGAGTCATTGAACGCTTGAAGACTCCTACCAATATACAAAGTGATGTTTCATTTACACAATATTAGTCCTACAAATGTGCTAGCGTACATGACATCATATGAATTTTCATTATCGACAAGGATTCTTAAGACTATGCAGCTATTCATGATGGTGGTCACCACTAACAAAAGTATCGTGCTATGGATCCCTTCCAAATTTTTGATGTCTCTGAAACCTAGGATAAGCCTTTCTTTCGTTGGGTTTCCTTATGTTTTCTGATATTTCAAGGAATTCAAGGCCAAATGTTTCTTGTCCAGATCTTCTTTATTGGACAATCCTCCATCAATATGCTCGAGAGGTGACTTTAATAGTCAAATCAGATATTTTCGTCATAGGTCGTGCAAAACCACTGCTGGTGAGTAGGGGTGGAAAAACGAGCCATAGCCCGTCGGGCCGGCCCGCGCACCCTCCATAAAATGGCCGGCCCGCACACCTTTGGTTTGTCAAACCTCTTTGATTTGGACATCCCTTTATGCTCACCTCCTCTTCTTGACATACTTAAGCCTTCACCAATATCTTCAATCTTCAAATCTTCGCCTTTGAAAATTCTTTGGATTTTAGCGCCTTTTGAACTTCAACATAAGTGATAGTACCTTCCTTACTATAAAGAAGGGAATCCTTAAAGTGCTCAAAAGATATGGATAATGAACTCAAGAGTACATCCTTGTCCTCATCATCAATCTTCACTTCAATATTCTCAAGATCATCAATAATCTTGTGAAATTCTAACAACGGTTCCACTATATATTTGTTTTTCACCATTTGGAATGAATAAAGTTATTGTTTCAAACATAATCTATGAGCCAAAGACTTGGTCATATACAATAATTTAAGCTTTACCCACATCACAACCGCAATTTGATCCCCGACGACTTCTCTTAGAGCTTTATCCCCGAGGCACAAGATAATGACACTCCTGGCCTTATCATCCACCTCATCTCAATCTTTTCTGCTTTACTTAGGCGTGTAGGCATCAATTCCCCACCTTTCAAAGCATCAATAGACTTCTCTTGAATTACAATTACTTGCATCTCTACTTTCCACAATCCAAAGTCGTTATTTCCAAAAAATTTCTCGATCTCCCATTTAGCCATGATGCTTACTTGCAAAAGATACCCCTTTGCTCCACGGTGTATGCCACTTGTTGTGAATAACCACAATGTTCAATTTCAATCAATACTTTGATACGTGAGGCAAAGAACAATAGAAACAAAAATAAATGGCCTTCAACAATAATAACTAATAAGCAGAAATTATAACATAATAAAGCGAGAAAAGACAAAAAGTTTACTTATCTAGTTCGATCAAAAGATCTACTCTGGGGGAGAGTGCAACTTTCCAATTCACTATACTCAGAAACTTGTTACAAGAGATTACAGGTGAGTTACACGAAAATATCATTCACCTTCAGAGTTTCCAAGAACAACTCTGAAGGCTCCAAAGATTAAACTCCTATTTTTTATCCCAAGTGTTTCTTAAACTCTCCAACATCCTCTCCCATAGTGTGAATCCTCCACTTCCTATAATAAAATCCAACACCGGATCCAACCCACCAAGCCGAACCATGGCTCTGATATCACTATTGGGGTGTCTGAGAGAGTCGGGAGCACCAATGAGACCAATGCTCTAGGACTACAATAGAGGGAGATGCCGCATCTCGATCTAAAACCTTAAGGTGTTAGATAAATGGGTTATCTCTCTTATAAATCCAACAGTCAACTTATTCATAAGCAATGTGGGACTTTAACCACTCACACTTGCACCCAAGATTCTTTCTCATAGGTGTGAGTCCCCCACATCCTATAATAGGATCTAACATTCCACCCATTCATAGGAAATGTAGGACTTTAACCACTCACCCAACATTCCCCCACAAGTGTGAGTCCCCCACATCCTATAATAGGATCAAACATTCAGCTACTCCTTCAATTCATCAATACACTTATCTTAAATTAAAATGGCTTGCATGTTTACTTTCCACCATCCAAAGTTGTTGTTTCCGAAAAATTTATTTATCTCCCATCTGCCCATGGTGCTACGATACCTCTTTGCCCCATGGTGAGCGCCACTTATTATGAATAACGACAAGATGCTTAGAAGTATTTCCCAATCCCCTTAGATAACTCCAAAGGTTTTCTAAAACCTTTGTCTTTTTAATTTTCTCTTGAGAAGACCATAAACCCTAAGACTGTCACACTGTAAAACACTGAAGAGATACATATTTATAATTACTAAAACCCAACATACAAAGCCCAAAAACACAATCCATTAATTATTACTCTCTCCGTCCCATATTATTTGTCACAATTGACCATTTCACACAGATAAAGAAATAGTAATAAATGAAAGAGAGAGAATAGTGACTTTAACAAATTATCCTGATTAATTGTTGGTGTATTCAAATTAAATAAATTAAGAGTATTTATTAAAGGGTACAATTGAAAAATTAAATATAAAATTGCATTGGTAATCTAAAGTGACAAATTTTGGATTGAGATGCGGTATCTTAAGGTAATATTTATATGTTATTTATAATATTTATAATATTATTAGAATAAAATATTATAAATAACTAATATATTTTATATTAAATTAGACTATTTCTAAATTAATATTTAATAACGAATCCGTAAGTCAAACCGGTGAAACTCGAAATTTGGGAACTGCTCAAATCGGATATTTTTACTGCTTTTCGACTTTTTAATTTTTGACAATTTTAAAATATGTTTTCTTTCTCTTTATTAACAAATGTTTTAAAACATACTTCATCCTATACGATTTCCTACCAATTAGACCTTCGCACATACCAGAACACCGTATGTATAAATTTCAACCCTTTTTTTTTTTCGCATTTAAACATCTTACTTATTACACATCTTAAATATATTATTTAGAATCTTACATTAAATAGATTTTTTATTGAACTTTTAATATCTAATCCTACGATTATTGAAGTTGGTAATGATAATGGGAGAGTACCTTCTACTCATAGTGTTTATTGAATTCCATTGTTTATTAAAAAAAGAAACTAGTGCATTTTTAGTTTTTACCGTTATAGAATTGACCAAAGCTACGCACTAGGTGGCTTACATTATCTTTAATATTATGCCTACTTTGTTCAAACAATGGAAACTAAAGGCTCTTTTCCTCCATAATTAAACCAAAGTTTCCTTCAAGTGGGAAACATATAAAAGGTTAATGATATGCTAATCACAATCAACAAACAAACTCACGTCAGAAAAGCTAGTTCATGAATAGCTAAATAGATGTTGCTTGTGTGAGTAAAACACAAACACCTTTACAACTTGAAAATAGTAGGTGATGCAAATCTAATTTTTTAAAGACAATTTTGTCGATTATTGTAGTCCTTCTGACGGAGAAATTATTCTTTGTAGTTGTGTGCAGATGATAACTGATTTATATTAAAAGAAATTTAAAAGAAAATATTCATAACTTTAACGTTGTAACCGATTGATTACAGATTATATAAAGTTCAAATTCAGATACTTAATTACAAATTATCAACAAGTTTAGAGATATAAAACCTGCCCCTATTAACTTTAAATTACATCAAACATAACCTTCACCACCTTTCTCATTAATCTTCACAACACTTCCCTTTCCATTCCCACAAACAAAGTCCAAGTTATAAAGCACAGGAATCATAGCAACAGAACACAAGAAAACCAACACAGGTCCAAAGATCCAAAGCAAAAGAGGAAAAGCCGAGTAGAAAAGCCTATTACCAACCGTGCTCAAAACAATTCCCTTGTCCAAAAGTTCAGTCAAATATTCAGGTGTAACCACAACATACGACATGACATTTTGTGGTGTGCAAATTAGGATGCTCACCTGGTTGAAAAACCTAATGGACAAAGTGTGACAGAAAAACGAGAATAAAAATATTGTTAAAAGTGTCACGTATTTAAGTGCTACCATAAATTCGCTATGAGCTCCATAAATCGCATCGTTTAGAGGCTTCTTCACGCTGTATGTGCTGCTTATTACTGCTGCTAAACCGGCCGAGAGAAGAATGGAGGTTGTTGCCATAAGTGTTGATCCCATTATTAGATTTCGTAGGGTTTGAACAGCTAGGATGTTCTTCTTTTCAATATCCTAAATGCACAAATTAACAATGTGAAATTAAACGTTGATTTAAGGAATCTACATTTACATATATTATATGAAATATAACTATTTATATAACAAATTATTTTTACCACTGTTTTTCAGAACGTGCAAAATAGACTACCGTATAATATTTAAAATTTATTACAATTTAACTGTAATTAAATAGAATCTCATCAAATATTTATTTTACAGTTAAGTGTGACAAACCACTTGATTTTTTTTATTTGTGCTGACATGATATTAAAATATCTTTATGTTTTGTCCTCAAACACACGTTACGTTCATATATAAGACCTAATTATTTCAAAAAAATTAATTTAGTCTGAAAAAAGTGTTCCTCCACTTAGTTAGCATAAAGATAGACCATTATGGATTGTGACCAGAAACATGAATGACACATTTCTTTTTGCTAAGATTACAATTTATAAATCAAAATTTAGGACCACGAAAACAAAGTGAAGACGTAATCCATTCTTTTTAATGGATCTACTAACCTACTTTTATAAAAAAAAATAGTGAAGTGATGGGGCCATGTTTGGCAAATGACCATGCATGTTGATAAAAGAATTCCAAAACCTACACCAACCAATTGTATGAAGATTCTCTCAAATATTCATTTTTGTATGTATGTAATTCAAGATTCCAAACTTATAAACATCGATCATACCAAAAGCAGGGGGGCCTGAAATCCATTTAGCTAAAGCATATCTTCCATGTTTATTGTTAATTTAACTTTATATTTTCAATTTGTTGATTCTCAAGTAATTTTAACCATGTGCAAAATTTATTCATAGTGTTTGTGACACTTTGATTTAGTGGTATTCTCATGGTCATAGGAGAGAGGGAAAAATATAATCAGATGGACACAAATAATCAGAGTCGTCTTGAATTTTTAAACACCTTGTATATGTTTGTGTTTGTTTAACAATAATAAAATAAATAAATAATTTATTTAACTACAATTTAATCAACTTTAGATGTTCTTAAAGATATTTTTGCATAGTCATGTCAAACCAACATAATTGATAGATGTGTAAGTAAAAACGTCATATACATTGCAGATTTGAACATGCGACATCTCATTTATTCACCTTTAAAAGATGAATTTTAACTATTAAACAATTTAGAATAAAAAAGCACCTCTAGGACTATCATAAAAAAAAAATTAATTTATTGCAGAATTTTATTAAGTAAATTTAAATTATTATTATTATTATTATTATTATTATTATTATTATTATTATTATTATTATTATTATTATTTATTTTTCATTATCATTATAACTATAATAAATTTTATATTTTTGTATTAAATTATAATTTTGCTAAGTTCTTCAGTAATTTAAATTGATTACTCTAAATTAATTTTTCATATATAATTATATACCTTAAAATATCATGTTAAATATTTAAATATGTCAAATTAATCATTTAAATATGTTTATATCAAATAAAATTTATATAAACTAACATACCTTTAAAAAGTCATTTTGATTTAAAAACAAGCCTCTAAAACTTAAAGGAGTCAAATTTTGAATCTTTTAAGTTTTAACCATATCAGAGTTGAGGTTAGTAAAGTCTAATTCCGCCTAATTTATTTAAATAATGGATCTGTGGGTGTTAATGTATATAACTCACGGCAAAATATTCTTCGACTAATAAATGTGTAATTTTTGGAATACTTCTACTTTAGAATCGAAAAATAACTGGCTATAAAATATAAATAAAGTGATTTGGAATAAGCAGAATCTTTTCTTTCAAAATATTTTAGTCACAAGTCACAACCTTTCAAAAAAAAATTTAAACACAAGCCACGAGAATAATTATATAACTAAATTATAATTATAAGTAAAAAATAAATATTCCCGCAATTATTAATCAAGAAAATTGTCCAGTTAACAAAGATAGAGAGAGACAATCCCTTGATAGTTCAACAATCTATTAAAATCAATATTATCATAAGAAAATATTGCAATTACAAATATTTATAGGAATACTGTTTTAAGTAAATAAAAAATTAGAATAATACAGAGAAGATTAACATAATTTTTAATATATATGTTCAAATTAAGAAGCGATAAGAGAGAGACTCAACTTATTTTAAAAGAATTTCTATGTAATAATTTGTAATAAAAATTATATTACATCAATCTAATCAACTATTCAGAAAACATCAATCTAATCACTGAATTAAATTCTATAAATTTATATGAAAATTTGAAATTATTTCATTTAATAACTTCAATAATATATACAATAAACTTTAAAGAATACAAATAAATGCCAACCATTCGATTATATAACTAAAAAAAATTAAATAATTCTACAAAAATTTGTGGAGTTTCAATAAATTTTTTTAAATTCAACAGAGCAATTGATAAAATATAATATTTATCATGAATTATTAAACAAAGCAATACTATGTAACTTATTCCTAAAATAAATTGATATCTTGTTTATATTAACTCTCTAAATTTATTGTATATAATATTTATCTAAGTGAGACTTAAGTTCTATGGTGGTTTTTATCATTGGCTTCAGTCCATACAAAATCAAAAGTCTTAAGAAATTATAGCTTAAACTAAATCCTCCCTATAGTGAAAAATATATCATATCAAGTTTTAGAACTATAATAATAAAAAATATATTATTTTGTTAATGTAATATTGAGTATAATATATATGAAAATATACCTTGAGCATGGAAGGGACCCAAGATCGTCTTCCATGAGTATTGATTCCAATGATGGTGGAAGCAGGTTGAGTTCGAGCCTTGTGCCATAACCAAACATGATAACCAATTATTATCATAAACCCTAATGGCACAAGCAACATATCCAAATAATATTTTCTCCATTCCATCTTCTTAACACAAGTTTAAGGGTGTGTGGAAAAGAATACAATGTTTTAGTTTTGGACTAAGATGTTGTGTTTATAAAGAAAACCACGTGAGTGGGGGGAAATTTTATATCATAGGCATGATCTAGAAAATGAAATCTTTATTTGACAATATTATGTGTGCCACATATTTATTATTCATTTTTCTTAATCTACATGTGATTTAAATATTTGATTGCTTTAGGTATTGAGGTAATAATGGGTGTGAGTGGAACTGTGGAATTAATGGAAAAAACATGCTGGCATATGCATAATCACTGTGGTTATGCACTAATGAAGATCTCAAGTTGTTGTCATTAGTTTAAAAAATTTCTCACTCCACCCGATAACATTTAGGCGCACCACCGAAATGACAATTTTGCCCTCATGCTTCCGTAGATGAATCTTCGGAAGCACCCATTTTTTTTACGTTTACTTTGTTCCGTAGATGCACCTACGGTAAACACCCATAATTTTTCAAAGTAACACCTTCCGTAGATGCATCCACGGTAAACACCCATAATTTTTCAAATTACCACCTTCTGTAGATGCATCTACGGAAGTTTTCCTGTTTGTTTTTGCAGCAGAAGCAGTGCAGTACCGTTGTGCACTCCTAATCGCTTTATTATTGCGGTACCGTTGATTATACACTTGTCTTATGTTTGATATGTTGTCGGGTTCCTTCCTTTTCAATGTGGCAAGCATATTTTTCGGTTGGACAAAATTCAAGAACATGTCTTTAATAGATAACATATAACAACAAATTTTAAATGGACACTCGGATTTTCTAGTACTCGTGTCGTCTTTTTTAAACTTCTTTAGAGGAGAATTGTATTTCCCGCTTCTCTCGCACAACATTGTGTTAGAACAAGATTTGTTCTGATCAATATTCTTAGTTTTGATGATAACAAGGATATGAATTTTGTATGAGATAATGTGGTACTCTAATACTATGCAATTTCCATTTCAGGAATTATACAAAGAGTATGCACAAAATCAGCGCAAGAAGCAACTGACTCAGAAGGTTCAGCATGCAACATCAGAACATGGTCTGGCAAGACATCAGAAGATGGTCAAGCAGAATCAGAACATGGGTCTATGGAAGCATCAGAAGAACTTGAGATCAGAAGCAGAAGCACTGAAGTTCTCATGGTATCACGCTCAGAAGCACTTCAAGGTCAGAAGACAAGAAGATGCTCTGCACCAAGCTGTTTGACTTTGATGACATTCAAACGTTGTTTGCACAAACATCAGATCAGAAGCAAGTACTAGACTGGCAGGCTACGCTGACTGACAAAAGGAACGTTAGAAGCTATTAAAGGCAACGTCAGTAGACACAGCGGAAACAAGACTCGAGGTAGTTGACAAAAGAGTGAAACATTAAATGCAATGCTGTACGGATTACGCAAAGCATTAAATGCTCCCAACGGTCATCTTCTCAAGTGCCTATATATATGAAGTTCTGATGAGAAGCTCAATACAACACTTGCGCATTAAACTGAAACGCTGTCAAATTCAAAAGCTCTCAAACTTCATCATCAAGCTCACTACATTGCTGTTGTAATATCTTAGTGAGATTTAAGCTTAAACTTTAAGAGAAATATCACAGTTGTGATTATAGCTTTTCATAAGCATTGTAATACTCTTAGAATTTGTTTACATTAAGTTGTAAGTTCTAGAGTGATCAGGTTGTTGATCAGTATACTCTAGCAAGTCTTAGAAGTTGTCTAAGCAGTTTGTTCCTAGAGTGATCAGGTTGTGATCATGATACTCTAGAAGACTTAGCAGTTGGCTAAGTGGAAAACCATTGTAATCAAGTGTGATTAGTGGATTAAATCCTCAGGTGAGGTAAATCACTCCAAGGGGGTGGACTGGAGTAGTTTAGTTAACAACGAACCAGGATAAAAATCATTGTGCAAATTTTTTTTATCTTACAAGTTTTAAAAGTACACTTATTCAAACCCCCCATTTCTAAGTGTTTTTCTATCCTTCAATTGGCATCAGAGCGCCGGTTCTAAGGTGCAAACACATCTACATCTACATCTGGCTCTGCTGAGCAATACAATGGTAACAATGGTTATACTAGACCACCAGTATTTGACGGTGAAAACTTTGAATACTGGAAAGATAAACTGGAAAGTTACTTCCTTGGTCTAGATTGTGACTTATGGGATCTTCTGGTGGATGGTTACAAACATCCAGTGAATGCTACTGGCGTAAGGCTTACAAGACAAGAAATGAATGATGATCAAAAGAAGCTTTTCAAAAATCATCATAAATGTAGGACTGTTTTGCTGAATGCTATCTCTCATGCTGAGTATGAGAAGATATCTAACAGGGAAACTGTCCATGATATATATGAGTCATTGAAAATGACCCATGAAGGAAATGCTCAAGTCAAGGAGACCAAAGCTCTTGCTCTAATCCAGAAATATGAAGCCTTCAAGATGGAGGACGATGAAGATATTGAGAAGAAGTTCTCAAGATTTCAAACGCTAACTGTTGGATTAAGAGTTCTGGACAAAGGTTACACCAAGGCTGATCATGTAAAGAAGATCATCAGAAGCTTACCCAGAAGATGGGGTCCAATGATGACTACATTCAAGATTGCAAAGAATCTGAATGAGGTTTCTTTGGAAGAGCTAATCAGTGCCTTGAGAAGCCATGAGATAGAGCTGGATGCAAATGAGCCTCAGAAGAAAGGTAAGTCTATTGCATTAAAATCTAATATTAAAAAATGCACTAACGCTTTTCAGGCTGAAGAAGTAGATTCTGAAGAATCAGAATCAGAAGAAGAAGATGAACTGTCCATGATCTCCAGAAGGGTAAACCAACTCTGGAAAAGCAAACAAAGGAAGTTCAAGAGCTTCAGAAGTTCAAAGAAATTTGAACGAGGAGAATCTTCTGGTGGCAGAAGATCTGACAAGAAGAAAGTTGTCTGCTATGAGTGCAATGAGCCTGGACACTTCAAGAATGAATGTCCAAAACTTCAGAAGGAGAATCTCAAGAAGAAGTTTCATAAGAAGAAAGGTCTTATGGCAACATGGGATGATTCTGAATCAGAATCAGAATCAGACTCTGAAGGAGAGCAAGCCAACTTTGCACTGATGGCCACAGTGGATGATGGATCAGAATCTACATCAGAATCAGATTCTGAAGAGGTATTTTCTGAACTATCTAGAGATGAGTTAGTTTCCAGTTTGATTGAACTTCTGGAACTCAAGGCTCATCTGAGTATCAAATACAAAAAGCTGAAAAAGCAATTTGAATTTGAAACTAAGAAGCTGGAAGTGGAAAATTCTGAACTGAAGGAAAAAGTTTTAAAATTATCCAAAGATAGTGGATCTCCTTCTGAATCATAAAAATCCATTCCTAGTCTCAATCATATTCTGAAAGAATATGACTCGAGCTTCAGAAAGTTCCTATCTAGAAGTATTGGCAGAAGTCATCTTGCTTCTATGATATATGGTGTTTCTGGAAACAAAAGGTTTGGCTTTGGCTATGAGGGTGATACCTCACATAAATTTGAACCTGTTGATGATCTGAAAATCACATACAAGCCATTGTATGATCAGTTCAAATATGGCCATGCACATGATATTAGGCTCACTTCACATGCACAGAGTTTTAACACTGTACACACCAAGAAGCATGTGACACAACCTAAGAAATATCATGCTGTCAAACCTAAAGAATATCATGCTGTTCCTCCTGTTAATTATTATACTAAACCCAAGTTCAATAAGAACTTGAGGAAAACTAACAAGAAAGGACCCAAGAAATTGTGGGTACCTAAGGAGAAGATAATTTCTGTTGCAGATATCCTTAGCTGCAAAGAGGACAAAGCACAAAATGTCATGGTACCTGGACTCTGGGTGCTCGCGACACATGACGGGAAGAAGGTCTATGTTCCAAGACCTGGTGCTTAAGTCTGGTGGAGAAGTCAAGTTTGGAGGAGATCAGAAGGGCAAGGTTATTGGCTCTGGAACCATAAGTATTGGTAACTCTCCTTCCATAACTAATGTACTTCTTGTAGAAGGATTAACGCATAACTTATTGTCCATAAGTCAATTAAGTGACAATGGTTATGATATAATCTTCAATCAAAAGTCTTGCAAGGCTGTAAGTCAAAAGGATGGCTCAATCCTATTTACAGGCAAGAGAAAGAACAACATCTATAAGATTGATCTTTCAGATCTTGAGAAGCAGAAGGTGACTTGCCTTATGTCTGTTTCTGAAGAGCAATGGATCTGACACAGAAGATTAGGACATGCTAGTTTGAGAAAGATTTCTCAGATTAACAAACTAAATCTGGTCAGAGGTCTCCCAAATCTGAAATATAAATCAGATGCTCTTTGTGAAGCATGTCAGAAGGGCAAGTTCTCCAAACCTGCATTCAAATCTAAGAATGTTGTCTCTTCCTCAAGGCCATTAGAACTTCTGCACATTGATCTGTTTGGACCAGTCAAAACAGCATCTGTCAGAGGGAAGAAATATGGATTAGTCATCGTAGATGATTATAGCCGCTGGACATGGGTAAAGTTCTTAAAACACAAGGATGAGTCTCATTCAGTGTTCTTTGAATTCTGCACTCAGATCCAATCTGAGAAGGAGTGCAAAATCATAAAGGTCAGAAGTGATCATGGTGGCGAATTTGAGAACAGATTCTTTGAGGAGTTCTTCAAAGAAAATGGTATTGCCCATGATTTCTCTTGCCCTATAACTCCACAGCAAAATGGAGTTGTAGAGCGAAAGAATAGGACTCTGCAAGAAATGGCCAGAACCATGATCAATGAAACCAATATGGCTAAGCACTTCTGGGCAGAAGCAATAAACACTGCATGTTATATTCAGAATAGAATCTCTATAAGACCTATTCTAAATAAGACTCCTTATGAATTGTGGAAGAACAGAAAGCCCAACATTTCATATTTTCATCCTTTTGGATGTGTGTGCTTTATTCTGAATACTAAAGATCATCTTGGTAAGTTTGATTCTAAGGCACAAAAATGTTTTCTTCTTGGATATTCTGAACGCTCTAAAGGCTACAGAGTATACAATACTGAAACATTGGTTGTAGAAGAATCAATCAATATCAGGTTTGATGATAAGCTTGGTCTTGAAAAACCAAAGCAGTTTGAGAATTTTGCAGATATATATATTGACATATCAGAAGCTGTAGAACCAAGAAGCAAAGCTCCAGAAGCTGAAAGTCTCAAAAGCAATGGATCAGAAGATCAAGTTGCTGCATCTTTAGAGAACCTCAGGATTTCTGAAGAGCCAACAGTCAGAAGATCTTCTAGACTCTCCTTAGCCCACTCAGAAGATGTGATCCTTGGAAAGAAAGATGATCCTATCAGAACTAGATCATTTCTAAAGAATGACAATCAGAAGCAGTGATCAGAATCAGAAGGTGTAAAGTCTATTCAGTGCAATACAGCTGTCATCAAGAGGATTCTGATGGTGAACACGTGTATGTACGGTTCGTAAAAGCGTGAGTTAATCTGATGGGACGCCTGTTACCCTAGGATTTCGACTTACTAAATAAATGGGCAACTAAGGCCCAAAATTGGCAATTGGGCCTCAATTTGGTGAGAAGGCCCTAAATTAGTAATTGGGCTTCAATTGAATAATTACATTGCCATTTGGGTCGAAGTGGTTCGACCAAATAACGCTTAGTAGTCGAAGCTGTTCGACTAGAAAGATGATCAGAGGCTCCAGCGTTCGACCAAACCAAAAGGATGCGAAGACTTAAGGATTTTTGGCTGCAGAAACTGAAGTGGAGGTCGAGAGGCAGTAGAAGTTAAGAGGCAGTTCCAGGCAGTTTTTCTGGCAGTTCTCACAGGACACGTGGAAGTCTCACAATTGAAGATCTTGCATGTCGAAGACACGTGTTGACTGATAGCCAGTCGACCGTTAGTAGTAGTTATTTTATTTTTCTATTTGAGCAAGTTTTATAGGAATAGTTAGGGGTCCGCATTTTCTACATAAACACAAGTAAAACTCAAATCTCTGTGCAATGAGTAACGAGTGCAACCTTGGAATGTACGTATGCGTACCAGTTTAATTCAATGCAATCATTTTACATTACATTTTATCTTTCAGTGCACATTTACTGCCTTCTTTTTTATTGCTTTGATTTACTTTAAAGCTTTTAATTTCAGTGTTTACTTTTACGTTAAAGTCACTATTTTACATTTAATACAAATCAGATACACATAACATAACAAAATAAAGCAATCAGTCCTGGAGTATTCTAGTTGACTCCGCAAAGTAACCTTTAAAAAGGAAACTAGCGCTTGTTTACCATTTTTCTGGGTAAACAAATTGGCACGCCCAGTGGGACCCGTCGATTGTTCTTTATTTTTTCTTTAGTTATGAATGATATTAAGAAGTGGTCGGAAATTAACTAACATGGCTGAAGTTAATACAAATAATTCTGATCTTTCTGGAAATCAAGGAGGTGTTCTGAACGGAGGAACACCACAAAATGCCGCAGATTCGTCCCCAGTTGGAACAACAAATACTGGTGGATCGACGGCAGCAATAATGGTATCATCACCAACGAATGTACGGTCACCGTTGAATCCATTACGACCGCCGTTTCATGGAATGATGCCTCCACCAGGTTTTAACCCTCAGTTTGGAATGCCCACGTCTATGATGCAAGGTTTGCACACAAATCCTTCATTATATTATGACAGCATGATGGCTACAAGCACATCAAGTCTGGGGGGTCGACCTATAGGCATAGGATATAATCACCAGGTTTTGCCATCTTTAAGTACTACGTCAATGTTGTCAATTCGACAACAAATGGACGAAAGTAATCATGAAATGGTGAATGCCCTTACTCAACAAATGGGAACTGTTTTTACTCCCATGATAAATAACACGAATCAAAGTTATGAAATATTGGCGGGACAAATGGCCAGAATTGCAGATTTCTTTGGAGCGCCCCCACAACCAAACCTTTCGACTACTCAAGGGTCGAATGTGAGAGGGGTCGAACCTATAGGACAAGGAGATCAAATCGAGCAAGAGATCCCTAGAATAGTACAAAGGCATCAAGATGCTGACCAGGTTCTTAGAAACATCCAGCAAGATGTCAATGTTGGACACAATAATATCTCTAATGTAGTCGAACAAATTTTAGTCCAAAATGGGATAAATGTAGGTTTGCATAGACCAAATTTCGTTTCCCCGTTGTTAGAATATGTAAGGCAAACATAATTGCCTAGGGGGTGGAAAGACCCAAAATTCACCAAATTTGCTGGTGAGACTGGCGAGTCGACGGTCGAACATATTGCTAGGTTCCAGACAGAGGCTGGAGAAATAGCAAACAATGAAAATCTAAAGATGAAATATTTTCCAAGTTCTTTAACGAAAAATGCATTTACTTGGTTCACGACCTTATCTCCCCAATATTTGTTCTCATGGAACCAGTTAGAACGATTGTTTCATGAATAATTTTATATGGGACAGTCGAAAATTAGCTTGAAAGAATTAGCAGAGGTTAGACGAAAGAGTACAGAACCAGTCGATGACTATCTAAACCGTTTTAGGTTACTGAAAGCTAGATGTTTTACACAAATTCCTGAACAAGAGTTAGTCGAAATGGCTGCAGGTGGGTTAGATTATTCCATAAGGAAAAAATTAGACACCCAACATTTGAGAGACATGACACAACTGGCAGATAGAGTACGCCAGGTCGAAAGGCTAAGGCTGAAAAGGCTAGGGCTAAGAAGTATCATAAGAAAGAGAAAATAGCTTATGTTACTACAGGTGAGTTCGACTCTAATAGCGACAATGAATACGAAGAGGGAGAGGTTAACGTGGCTGAATTAAAGCCAGGACCACCTTATATTTGTAAATTGCTTAGACCTTCAAAAGATAAAAATCTGGTTGAAAGTAAAAATGAGAAATTCTCTAGTAAAACGTATTCATTTGATATAACGAAATGTGATGAAATATTTGATTTGTTGGTTTCTGATGGGCAAATCATAGTACCCCCGGGACTTAAAAATCCTCCTCTTGAACAAAAGAAAAAAAGAGGATTTTGTAAATTTCATAATTTCTTGGGTCATAAAACTTCTCAATGTGTCCTTTTCAGGGATTTAGTGCAAAAAGCTTTGAAAGAAGGAAGGTTACAGTTTGGAGAAAAGTCAAAGTCATCAATGCAAGTTGATACTGATCCTTTGCAAGTCGAAGAGGCTCACTATACTGAGCTTGATGATGTGATGATGGTCGAAACTACTGATGGTTTCGTTAGAAAGCAAAGCGGCGCTACTGATGGCAAAGTTTTGAACATGGTTTATCCTGAACCAAAAGAGAGTCTTTTGAAATTCCTCGAGAGATGCCACAATAACAACTCTCAAGTTGGATTATGTCCAAGGTGTGATGCTGTTTTTAATGTCGATGCTGCAAACAAAGTGAGGTTCGACCCTCGTCGAGGAAAAAATCGTCAATTCATGTATACAGGAGAAAACAGTGGTCGAAAGGCTGGAGAATACAGGAAGATGTTTGAAAAACCAAGGACTTTCCGTCCCAAGACGGATGTCCCTGAAGACAAATGGGTGAAACCCATTAACTTCAGAGGTAAACGTCCAGAATGGCAGATTCAAGGCGATGGAACCAATGCTGAAGGTTCTTGGACTGATAGTGGATCTAAAAGAAAAGATTACATATCTCCAAACTACAAAGGAAAGAACCCCATGACTCGAATGCAATGGAGGCGTTACCAAAGAAGCCACAAGAATGGACAAGAGGGTTCAAAAATGGTGCAGGCAGGATTTTCTCACTATCAGGCAAAACCCTTTCATAGGAAGTTGACTGAGGAGCAGGCTAAAATAGCAAATGAAAGATTAGCTGCTGGGATGATCCTAGGAAAGAAATTGATCAAAGAATTGGTCGACGATGATGCTCCAATCCCAAATACAGAAAAAGAGCCTGAGTATTCTCCATTGTCAGACGAAGAAGTCGATGATAACTTTGAAATAGAGTCAGATGAGTTGCTAATCGACTGTGGGATTGTTTCTGTACTCCCGGCTGAGTTCGACAGAATCTCTGAGGTATCTGAAAATGAAGATGACTTTCTTCCTGACGAGAATGTGGAAGAAACACCTGTTTGTTACTACGTGATGTGAAAAGGAGTGGTAGAAGAGCAAAAGGCTGTGTTTGAGAGGCCAGGTCGAGGAATGATGTATCATTTGAAGCCTTTATTCATAAGGGCGAAAGTGGATGGTGTTCCAATAAACAAAGTGTTTGTCGATGGTGGGGCTGCTGTAAACCTAATGCCTTATTCTTCACTTTAGAAAGTGGGAAAGTCGGATAAGGACTTAAGACCCCATAATATGGTACTGTCAAATTATGAGGGCAAGACAAGTGGAATACTTGGAGTAATTCAAGTAAAACTAGCTGTTGGTTCGTCTGTCAGGTCAACCGTCTTCATGGTGATTGCATCGCAGGCAAATTTTAAACTACTGTTGGGTCGAGAATGGATCCATGGTATTGGGGCAGTTCCTTCCACCTTACATCAGCGTGTGGCCATTTGGAGGTCAGATGGTATAGTGGAGAATATTGAAGCTGACCAAAGTTATTACAAAACTGAAAGTGGTCGCAAACACTTCGACCAGCATTTTACAAAGCAGAAGATGTATATCCTTCTGATGAAAGTGTGTCTAAGTATCTGAACTTAGACCCAAATTATGGTTTCATTTGGAATAAAGAAGATCCTAATGAACCATTGAACCATGAAAGTCCTCCAGAGCAGAGGACAACAATCAAGGACGATGACCACTGAGTCAGAATACCTGGCTCGAATAACGGCCTATTTGGCCGAGAACAAAGAAAAAGCGGCTTTAGAAGCCGAACTAGAGAAAAATATGACGATTGAGGCCATGATAGTAAAAAGTGAAAACAATCAAGAAGTCGATTACCAAGTCGAACGACTCGACGGGATATACGATGACGAACCTTTAGGTTTCGAAATGGATCCATCAGGATCGGTAAAAAGGATGCAAGCTCAAGATCCTCTTGAGGAAATTAACTTAGGTGATGGAGTCATTAAAAGGCCTACTTATGTAAGTACAAGGCTTACAAGTGACCTAAAGACCAAGTTGACTCGACTTTTGAAAGAATACAAAGATTGTTTTGCATGGGATTACAATGAAATGCCTGGATTAAGTCGACAGGTGGTGGAGCATCGACTACCATTAAACCCAGGGAAGAAACCTATCAAGCAGCTTCCTAGAAGATTTGCGCCAGAGGTTATGGAAAAATCAAAATAGAAATTGAAAGATTGCTGAAAAGCAAGTTTATTCGAACTGCGAGGTATGTCGAATGGTTAGCTAATATAGTGCCTGTCATAAAGAAAAATGGTAGCCTTCGTGTATGCATATATTTCATAGATTTAAATAAGGCTACTCCTAAAGATGAATATCCCATGCCAGTTGCTGAAATGTTAGTCGACTCTGCAGCCGGATTTGAATATCTCAGTTTATTGGATGGATATTCAGGCTATAACCAAATTTTTATAGCTGACGAAGATGTACCTAAGACGGCGTTTCGATGCCCAGGTGCTTTGGGAACTTATGAATGGGTGGTAATGCCTTTTGGTTTAAAAAATGCTGGAGCTACATACCAACGAGCCATGAATTCCATGTTTCATGATTTTATTGACAAGTTTATGCAGGTTTATATTGATGATATTGTAATAAAATCTAACTCTGAAAATGGTCACTTAGACCATCTTCGACAATCTTTTGAACGTATGAGGAAATATGGACTCAAAATGAACCCTTTAAAATGTGCTTTTGGTGTACATGCAGGGGATTTCCTAGGCTTCGTGGTTCACAAGAAAGGCATTGAGATAAACCAAAATAAGACGAAAGCCATCTTGGAGCTAAAGGCGCCAGAAACAAAGAAACAACTCCAGTCATTGTTGGGGAAGATCAATTTCTTGAGGAGATTCATCTCAAATCTAAGTGGCAAAACGAAAATATTTTCACCACTTGTGAAACTCAAGAACCAAGATCAATTCAAATGGGAACAAGAACATCAACAGGCGTTCGACCAAATAAAAGCTTATTTAACTAAGCCTCCTATTTTGTTACCCCCCAATAGGACAAAGAGTATGAAATTATACATAGCTGCATCAGGCTCGACAATTGGGAGTATGTTGGCCCAAGAAGATGATAATGGCGTCGAAAGAGCCATATATTATCTAAGTCGAATCCTAGTAGATGCTGAAACTAGGTATAATGATATTGAAAAATTATGCTTATGCTTGTATTTCTCATGTAACAAACTTAAGCAATATATAAAGCCTGTTGATGTGTATGTGTCCTCTCATTTTGATATTATTAAACATATGTTGTCTAAACCAATTTTGCATAGTCGAATTGGTAATAAATTGGGTCAATTGTCGACGTCAAAATTCGAGGGGGTAGATGATGATGATGATGATGATGATGTTGAAATTGAGAATTTGTATGCACTGGAAATTTCTGCCATCGACAATATGACTAATGCTGAGGGTGTATTGTTGAAAATTCACATAAGAAAATAAAAGACCAAGAGACTATATTAAAATGGCTAACTCGAGCCAATCATTACAAAAAGTTCTTAATAAAAAGCATTGGCAATTACAAAATATAGCCAGTCAGTCGAAAACGAAATTACAAAGCAGGGAAATTGTTCCTAAAATAGGCTAACTTGGTTGACTCAAAATCAATTTTAGAGTCAAGTCGAGACAGGTTTTGTTTAAGCTGGCGAATGTTACTTTCCAACTTGAGTGCATTCTCACCATGACCAAGTCCTTTCAAGACTTCTTGGTTAATAGTTTCAGGCGAAGGGATTTCTTCAGTCTGAGCCAAACTGATTTTCTTTTGCTCAAGATGTTGAATCTTTTTGTTGAGTTCATCAATTTGAGCTTTGTAGTCAGCAATCTTATTGTCGATCTCTCCCTGCTTATCAGAAAACTTTAAAGTTTTCTCCTGAAATTCTTCAACCTTTTTGGTTGAAGCTGCACTGGCGTCCCATTCTCTCTCCAGTTCACGCTCTTTGTTCTTTGCCTGAAAGGTAATGTTCTTCTTCGTCATCAGGTCTCTCCAAAGTTGGTCGAAGTACGCCTCAAAATCAAAGAAAAATTGAACAACAATTGGTGGAAGAGAACCTTTGATCAATAAATCTAGGATTTTGCAAATTTCTCCACCAAGATGTTCAGAACTCTCAAGAACAACGAGAAATTCAGGTTCATCCAGATGGGCTTTCAGTCGGCATATAGCTTCGACAAGGGAGGCATCAATCTCAGCATCAGGATTGGTCGATTGAGCGGGAATCTCAAAAGAACTTGGTCGCAGCTTTTGATGTCGAAAGAGAGCTTCCACAGGATTAGTTTTCTTCAAGTCCAGAATTTCTTCCTGACTAAGAGAACTGTTGGAATTAGTATCATCAGCAATAGAATGTGGTCTCGACTGAGAAGCTGCATTGGGTTCTGGTCGAGGAACATCTTCAGTATTTTTTATGGCAGATGATTGTTCAACGATGGGTTTGTCCTGAAGATCTGCTCGACTTCGACCTGGAGTGCTAGCCGAATCAGTGTTGCTTCCAAAAGCGTCAGTCCTTTGAGGGCTAAAAAGATTGGAGTGAAGAGTGGCTTCAGCAGTTTTCTCAGCAACTTCGACAACTTTCTCCTGAGTATGGTCGACAGTTGGTGCATTCTATTCAAGAAACATGTTAGAAAACAGAGATATTGAAAGAGATATGTGGGAAAAAATGCTAAGCTACCTCAGTAGGAATTTGGGATGAAGAAATTGTTGGAGCTGTTTGAGATTTGACAACCACTTTGGGAGTGTCCTTTACAACTTTTCGTCTTTTTGGTGGAGTCAGAGGCGGGGGTCGTGAAAAGATCTCACTTTCTTGATTTGGTGGAGATGTGGTTTCGTCTGATTCAGTGGGAATTGCCAACTGAAAAGGAAGAATAACAATCAATGAATGTTAAGGTAGATTTGACAAGATTAAAGATCAAGTTAAGTACCTTTCTAACAATTTTGTTTTTCTTGATGGTGGTGTTGCTCGACGTGCTGGGGCGCTTTCGACCTGGTTTAGGAGTAGAAGCTTCGTTTTGATTGGTAGGATCAGGTCCTGAAAGGTCCAAGATTGAGATGAGAATAGTGCCATTGGTAATAAAGAAAACGAAAGTAAACATAAAAAAAAACTTACTTGTAGTAAGTTGATCCTCCAGTACTTTGAATGCAGTGTTCAGCTTCTTGACGAAAGAATCCCCATCAAACAGTTGATAATATTCAGTCCACCATTCATTGAATTCTTTGGTTGTAAAATAGGAGTTTTGGAAAGTGAAAGTGGGATGTTCCAAGGATTGTTTGTTGTGAAACTTCAAGCAGTCGAGGTGTTGACGGGCTGTGAACGGTCGACCAGAGTAGCAAATATCACCATCATGGGAATATAAGCTCTTGGGCAGCATCTGGCTCAAACCAAACTGTCGAGAGACCAAGTTTGGTTGATAACCCATGAACCCATAGCACTTACCAGTCGACTCAATACGATGAGAAAGTAGTGTTGGGGTAAGAAAGGCAGCCCAAATAGCATTTAATTGAGCTCGAAGAGTAGGAGTATTCCCAGGAAAAATAGCTTTGAACCAAGTTGGCCCAAAGCATCGATTGGAGAAAGGGGCCATGGAAGCAATAAATGTTTTACATTCAGAAAATAACCTCACATATTTAAGGAGGTTGGGTTTGTTAGACTCATCTTGAGGAGTTTGAAAGGCAAGCTTGATGCCTTCGACCCTCCGGTCATACATGACCTCTAAAATGGATCTGGAAACAGTATAACCTATATATGACTCGAAGGTGGCATTCAACCAATGTTGTAAGAGCCAATAAGGTCCCGACAGAGAGAGTTGTTTTGGAGTCTCATGCAGGCGTTTGATCCTTAAAGATGCTATACCTAAGGTATGATAAAGATAAGCTAGGAGCAACTTACTTAAAGAGACCTTTCGACCTTCATGAATCTGAATAGCCAAAGGTATGTAAGCTTTAGCAATTTGAACTGATCCTGGACAAAACAGATAATATGAGAGCCAGTAAGTGAGGAAAGCAACATGCTCTTCGTCAGAAACTTCTTCTGTCGACTTGTCATAATGATCTTGCATATACTTGGTGATGGTAGCGTTGGTGAAATTGAAATTCATTTCTGTGGGGAGAGTTGGGTCGAAGATTTCACCCAATGGCGAAAGCCCTGTGATGGCAGCCACGTCGAAGAGAGTGGGAGTCATCATTCCACAAGGAAGGTGGAAGGTGTTAGTCGAACCTTCCCAGAAGAAGATTGAAGCAAGTAGCATGGGGGGACAAACTCTATGACCAGTCCGGGATAGTTGTATGGCGTCGAAGATGCCCAATTCCTCCCATCTTTGTTGTTTTTTCGCTTGAACTTTGTTAAGCCAAGCCAAGTATTCCTTGTTGCCAGGAGCTGGAGTCGAACGGAAAACCCTAAGCGAAGGATCCATAAACTTCAGATCGAGGACACGTGGTTTGTCGAAAGCTATAGGCATGGTGGTTTGGAAGCAAGGAAAGAAACCAGTGGTTTGCTCTGGGTGGTAAGGGTGGTCTGGTAATGGCCCTGAAAAAGCCATTAATTTATCAGTAATCTGAAAAGGGATTAACATCTGGTTTTTCCAAATGATGGCTTTGGCCTCAGTAAGGTTGGGTTGAGGAATGAAATCTAAGCCTTGTTCTTCTTCCTCACGAGACATAATAAACCCTAAAGGGTTCGCACCCGTATCGTACACAGTGGCGTTGGTGGTCGTAGCTGCCATTGTTGTGTATAAAAGGAGGAAAAGAAAATGGGTAAAGGTTAGAGGAAAAGAGATGGTTCTTTCTGAAACGTTTGAGAGGAGAAATAGAACGAGGAGGAAGAAAGAAAAAGGAGAAAGAAGTTGTATATATATATATGCAAGCTGTTGATGACGTCATTAGAAATCGTGTAAAGAGGAAGTTGTAAAATCAAAAGTCACGTCAAGGAAATGCTTTGAAAGCTGGGTTCAGAAAGTGGAAGCAGTTAATAGCCCACTAACCTAGCGTTTAGGTAATAATTAGTGCCTGGGAAAATGAAATGTAATCATGGCGTAATGGGAATTAACAAAAGTCGAAACCCAAGAAAGAACTGAAACGACATCTTTCTCTTTCCTAAAGTCAGTCGAAAGAAGTCACTTGGAGGGGCAATTTGTTACCCTAGGATTTCGACTTACTAAATAAATGGGCAACTAAGGCCCAAAATTGGCAATTGGGCCTCAATTTGGTGAGAAGGCCCTAAATAAGTAATTGGGCTTCAATTGAATAATTACATTGCCATTTGGGTCGAGGTGGTTCGACCAAATAACGCTTAGTAGTCGAAGCTGTTCGACTAGAAAGATGATCAGAGGCTCCAGCGTTCGACCAAACCAAAAGGATGCGAAGACTTAAGGATTTTTGGCTGCAGAAACTGAAGTGGAGGTCGAGAGGCAGTAGAAGTTAAGAGGCAGTTCCAGGCAGTTTTTCTGGCAGTTCTCACAGGACACGTGGAAGTCTCACAATTGAAGATCTTGCATGTCAAAGACACGTGTTGACTGATAGCCAGTCGACCGTTAGTAGTAGTTATTTTATTTTTCTATTTGAGCAAGTTTTATAGGAATAGTTAGGGGTCCGCATTTTCTACATAAACACAAGTAAAACTCAAATCTCTGCGCAATGAGTAACGAGTGCAACCTTGGAATGTACGTATGCGTACCAGTTTAATTCAATGCAATCATTTTACATTACATTTTATCTTTCAGTGCACATTTACTGCCTTCTTTTTTATTGCTTTGATTTACTTTAAAGCTTTTAATTTCAGTGTTTACTTTTACGTTAAAGTCACTATTTTACATTTAATACAAATCAGATACACATAACATAACAAAATAAAGCAATCAGTCCTGGAGTATTCTAGTTGACTCCACAAAGTAACCTTTAAAAAGGAAACTAGCGCTTGTTTACCATTTTTCTGGGTAAACAACGCCGCCCTAGGTAACTGTGTTAAATCATTTCATTTACCACGATCTCTCATCTAACGTCACTCATCATTTAATGCAATTGATTTCATTTGATTCTGTAACTGTTCATTCTCATAACTTCATTGCATTCATTTTCAAATCCGTCTCTATAAATACATTTCAAATCATAACGTTTATCTTTTTCGCTCCCATTCTCTCTTTCTTCTTGCATGCATTTTTGCAACCTTTTCAGTCTCTTCTCAAACCCTAAGCGCAAATCCAGATCTTGTTCTTCTAATTTCTGTTCTGTTTCAATGGCCGCTTCATCATCTCACAATGTTGGCTCATCTGTCCCTCTTGATCTTCAAGAAGAAGAAAATCAGCAAATCACTCCGGTTGTTGCCTGCTCTATTCCTAAGAAGGATCTGGAAGTTATCTGTGAACTAATGGTAGATTTTGATAGCATCGAAGAACATGAATATCATCTCAAAAAAGATATCATTTTTCAAGGATGGACTTTATTGTTTGCTGAGTTCTATGGACCGGTCTACCCAGATCTTGTTAAGGAGTTTTGGGTGCATGCAGTTGTTGCTCCTAAATCCATCTTGTCCTTCGTCCATGGGAAGTTTGTGGTAGTTACTGAGAACATCCTAAGAATGATGTTTGATCTTAAAAACCCTGAGGGTGCTTTTGAAATTGATCAAAGGGCTGATTGGGATGATGTGTTGTCTACTCTCTACACAGATGTAAACAAGACAAAGAATGTCAAGGACATGAAAGACCTCTACAAAATCTGGACCAAGATTCTTCTGGGGTGTTTCTATCACAGGAAAGGAACACATGCTGCTGATTTCATCAACAATGAGCAAAAATACATTCTGTATTGCATTGCCACTAAGAAGAAGGTTGATGTTATCTATATAATCTTCAATCACATGTGGAATGCTGTGAGGGATTCCAGAAATGCCTTCAGAGTGAAAAATTGTACCATCATTCCTTTTGGAAGAATTATAACAAACCTTCTGGTTCACTCCAAAATTGTTGAGAACCTGGAAGCTGAAGGTACTATCAAAGAACTTGTCGTTACCACTGGAAGTTGCTTGAGTGCTCTCACTCTGAGAAAGATGAAGGTGATTGATACTATCATCAAAACCCCTCAACCTCTTTCTGGAACAAGAAGTAGAAGAGACCCTGTTCTTGCTGACTTTGAAACCTTCTTCAGAAGTGAGGTACCAGGAGTCAGAACTAGGTATTTGAAGTCACTGGAAGAAGATGAAGGAGTAAAAGATCAAGAAAAAGGTGCTCTTGCTAAAGTAGGCCGCAAGAAAACTTCTAGGGCTGCTGCCTCAGAAGATGTTTCAGAAGCTGCTCCTCAAGCTGCTGAAAAGAAGGAAAGAAGGACCAAAAGAAAATTTGATCATCCTTCTGATAATCAGGTGAAGGTAGTTCAGAACGTAGCGGCTGCTACTGTTAAAGAGGTTGTTCCAGAAGAAGTTATTGCTGAAGTAGTTAAGGCTGTTTCAGTTGAATTTGAAAAGAATAAGAAGGAGGCTGCTGATAAGAGGAAGAAGAAGAAGTCGAATAATAATGCTGAAAATGTTAGAGTTGTTGAGAAGAAGAAAATCAGAAAAAGGAAGCTGATAATAAATGACTCCGATGAAGAAGAGGCTGTTCAAGAAGCTGTGAATCAGCAGGAAGAAATCTTGCAAAGACCAACAACTTAAGCAGTTGAAGGTCAATATGTTGTTGTCAATGAGAAGGAAGCTCTGGAATCTGCCAGAAGGAGAGAAATCTCTCGTGGAAAGGCAAAAATCGTTGAAGAGCAGAAGAGTAAGAAACAGAAGAAGCTTGAGGCTGTGTTCGAAGCCGTTCAGAAAGTATCAAAAGGTATACATCTCTCTGAACCTGATTCTATTCCTGCTTTACGTTCAGAAGTTACACCAATAGCTGTTGCCCAAACCCCTGAACTAGATAAAGCCCCATCAGAATCACCCATCAAAGTTCATGTTCTTACACCTCCCACTTCTCCTGTAACCAAAATCCTTACTCCTCCTCCTTCACCCATTCCAGATGCTCCCATTCCTTCTCCTCCACCCTCAACCAACCTTACTTCTGACCAGGTCCTTGATAATCCTGTTCTGGATATACCACCCCTACCAACTCTTTTTCCACCACACACAAATATATCCATTTCTCAACCTCCTCCCCATGCCAACTATGAACCCATTCCTTCCACCTCTCAAAACAACCCATGTGTTTCTGATCTTCCAGACTCTGCATCACATGAGCAATTGCTCCGTGATTGCAACTACACTCCCAAGCCTCGTCCTGAAGCTGAAATGGTAGTGTTAGATTTTGAGAACGAAGCAGAATCATCTTTTAGGTTGGATAGAGAACCTCAACCCTATTCTATTCCTAACCCTGACTCTCCAATAACCAAAATAAAATCCCGCCAGGAATACCCTATTGGTGTAATTTTTGAATCGGTAAAGAGGAATCTCAGAAGAGTCTTTGATACTCTCAGAATCGCTGAAAGTGATGGCCTGAATGATGTTGCTATGCGAAAGTTCTGGAGAATCTTCAAAAGAAAAGCTGATGCTTGTTTTGAAGAACTTCAAGAAGCTTGTGTAGAATCTGCTCCACGGCCTCGTGGAATTCTGAGAAGTTATGAAGACTTCTGGTTTGCTCGTCTCGGAGGGAGATATATCTTTGAGGAGAAGAAGTTTGTGGATGAGCTGGAAGAAGCAAGAATTGCTGCTGCAATGGAAGCTAACCCTTGCAGGGAAATTGTGGTCTGGAGACCTCAATATCCTGTTCTGCTCGGAGATTTCAGGACTCTCTTTGAATTTCTAAGGGAAAATCCTTCTGAGAAAGACCCAAGCTTGGTCATTCCAGAAGTTGTTGACCCACCAAAAGTTGAAGGTCCTTCTGCTCCTAGGAATCTTGCTGCCATTCTTCAGGCACTTGAGAATGGAGATTCTGAGGTTCCTGCTGCAGACTATGAAGATGCTTCTATGGAAGAAGCAGATGCTGAAGATCATGTTGCTGAAACAATTCCTGTTGAGGAAAATCCTGCAAATGATCTGGTCATGGAAGCTGCGGATCAGAATGCCATCCCTCTGGAAAGAAGTTGTGAAGCTTCTTCTGATGAACCTTCTCGTCTTGCAAGGACTTTGGAAGTCATTCAGAAGAACCAGGATGAGCAGAGATCAATCAACGCTGAGTTTCGTGCTTTCATGGAAAGGTAGAATGAGAGCAACAGTGGGATTCATGATATGCTGGCCAAGATCATATCGAAGCTAGGGTCATCTTAGATTGAGTCTTAGACTATTTTCTTTTTGCTTTGCTGCATCTGTTTTTCTTTGCATCTTCTCTTGCCCTTCCTCTTGTACTTCTGACCCTTTTCTCCGTGCTTAATGAAAATTATCCTTTTCTTCTATGTGTTTGTCGTGTTTTTCATCTGAATCTTTTATGTTTTTGATGTTATGACAAAAAGGGGGAGAAAAATATGATAAATTGTGGACCTCCGATTTTTTTTTAATACCGGGCCATACCTCTGATCTGTAGAGATACGTGAACTGACTCTTTTTTGTCGCTTAATGCTTTCGCATTTTGAAAATTCACAGAGTCGCCACCGACCTTTTATTTTATCCAATTAAGGAAAGGTTTATAAAAGACACAGAAAAAAGACCTTTAAGACATTCTGGGTAAGGGGGTAGGTTATACAAAGGGAAGGTGTTAGCACCCTTTGTATCCATGGTTATCCATGGGCTCTTAAGTTTGCTTAGCTCACTTGTTTTTCGATCACTTTTCAATTGCTCTGAAATTGCTCATATGTGGTTTCAAATACCTTTGTAAATTGAATTTTGTAATGATCCGTGTGTGGATGTATACAAAATGCTTGTTTATCTTTCGAAAGATGTTTTGAAAAGAACGTTAACTTTGTAATAACCCGTGTTTGGATGTATACAAAGTATTGTCTTTTTTGAAAGTTTTGAAAAATCAACAGTGTATGAGAATTTTGTTTGTTTTGATTTTGAGCAAGCAAACTAGGAGGTCTACCCTGAGTTGTAAGGTCTCTATCCTATTTCCTTTAAAAATCTATCCTTTCACCGGATATAAAAGCAAGGTTCGATTTTGTACTCAAAACAGTGGAATTTGACTTTGATTTTGAAAGATTGTAAAAGGGATTACCTTAAGAGGTGCAAGTGTGATTGTGATTGGATTCAGATATTTATCTTTGAAGTTAGTGATCTAACGGCTCAATTTTATCTTTGACATACACGCAGTTTATATGTGCTGGAAATTAAAGTTCGGAAATGTAAAGTGCGGAAAGTAAATCTACGCTATTACATCGATTGTGCAGGAAATGTAAACTAGCCTATTTACATGAATTTGACATCCTATACATTTATCTAGGAATTTTAATTGCAAGAAACATAAAAGGCATGTTTTTGGAATTTTTATGATTGGTTTTAATTATAATTAATGCATGATTAATTAAATTAAAATGAAGAAAAAAGATGAAAATAGATTTAAACCTAGAAATTAAGTTTAAAATATGTACAAAATATTTGTTAATTAATTTTAAAACAAAACTAATTTTTTTTTGAATTTTTGAAATTGATTTGAAATTGATTTAAGTTAATTAAAACATAATTATGCAAATAATTATACAAATAATTAAAACTTAAAAAGAAAATTATTCAAAATATGTACAAAATTAGTTTATAATATATAAACAATATTTAATATAAAGAACAATTTTTTTGATGATTTTTTGATTGGTTAGAATAATTAAAAAGCAAATATATAAATATATACTAATTAATTATGCAAAAATATTAAAATTTTGAAGAAAATAAAATATTTTTATTTCAGAAAATAATATATTATTTTAGAAGTCTAAAAATATTTTTTGTGTATTTTTTGGATTTTTAAAACTATTTTTAATTAATTTAACAAAGAAATTAAAATAAAATAGAAAATAAAATAGAAAATAAGAGGATACTGATCCTGTGTGATGGGCTGGAAAGTGCATGGTATGGACTGCTTGTATGATGCGTTGGATTGGCTTTTGAGATTGATCATATGGCTCAGATTTAAAGTCACATGATGGTCTTGCATTGACTGGTCACATGGGATCACAAAGACTTTTAATAAGTCAGGTGGGTCCCATTACACATGCGTGGACCAACAGAAAAAGGGGGGGAAGCGCTGACTGATTGACTGGCCATTGGGGGAAGCGCGCGTGGAAGTCAACAAGTCCAGGGACTGTTCATCATCGTTTTCATCTCTACTGACGCAGATAACGGCGGTTTTTAACCGCCACTATTTGATAAGAAACCGCCGCTGTTTGAAGCACCTTCCAACCTGCAAAAAATGTTAGTTTAAACAGCGAAGGCGACCCAGATCCTCTAATTGAGGGTCTCTGAGTTCAATGGAATCATTAGTTTGGACGGAAAATGCATGGGGTCATGAAAACGAAAGCTTCAAAGCTTTGAAGCTCAAGAATGGTGGCATGTGTTCTAGGGCTTATGGCTTCCATGTAACACGTTGGATCTTCTCTATTTCATGTTGGGAACTTATAGAAACTATTAGATTACTTTGAAAAGGATTATAGCATGAGATATTGAAATTGGAAGTTTTAATGGAATATGGAAGAATAGATATGTATGTTCTATGTACAAACAAACAAGACTATTGGTTGGAACCTGTTCAATAATAATTTAGGAGAAGATTGAAGTGTTTATTTGAAGTTGATAGGAGCTTATACAAAGAAAACGAAAATTACAAGTGTTTAGGTATTTTTTTGAGAATTTTGTGTGTTTCTTTGATACCCCCTTGCTATTTTCGTGGTCCCTCTTGCTCACTTTGTTGCTGAAATATTCTTGCCTTTATATAAGCCTTGGAGTGCTTAAAAAATAAGCTAAGAAGCATTCATGAGCTTTGTTGGAATCTTGACTTTTCAAGCTTAAAACTTAAGCTACCATTTCTTGATCTCCACACCTTTGCTCTAGGCTTTCCTTGCAGCTTCCTTGCTGCATAATTAAGTCAATTGTGGAGGCTTTAGCTTAAGATTAAAGCTATGTATTATTCTTCCATTTTTCTTTTTAATAAGATAAAATTATGCCAAAAATGGGTAAAAAATGGTATGGGCCTTGTCTTGGTCGTGGGAGGCCCATATCATCATGGAAATGATGTTTGAATGCTGAAAACTTGGCCCCATTTGGAAAAAATACATTTTTGAGCAATGTTGATTTCATGCATTTTCCCAAAATTTAGCCAACTTCAACAAGGTGTAAATCCTTCAATTTTTGTCATATGAAGGAGATCTTGCACTTTTTGGAAACCTCAAAGAGTCCTCTAACCAATGCCTTTGGTCTCATGTCAAAATGATTTTTGAAGCTCCTTGTGTGTCCTTTTGAAAAAAGTGTCTTTTTGTTGACTTTGAAAATGACCTGTAATGTCTTTGATCATATTTTTCAAATGGTGAATCCAATGACCATGGGATCAATGGCATTTGAAAGATAATTGAATTTCCTTCAAAACAAGCTTTGGTTTGAATTTTTTGGATGAAGGATGAGAGAGTTATGATCAGTCAAAGTTGAGTTGACTTTTCAGGCAAAAACCCTAATTTTGAATCTTAGGGTTTTGTTGATTTTTGATCTTTCCTTGATGAATTATGATCATCCAATGATCAAATGATGAATCCTTTGACAAAATATGGACTTTGACAAAAAATTTCATTTTTGACTGTCTGTTGACTTTTTTGGTCAAACGGGTCGTCTGTTGACTGTTTGAGCTGCTGACGGTGCGTCTGAGTGAATCGAAGTTTGAAAATTTGTATGATGGTACTTTGAGATATATGGATGTGTATGAAATCCATTTGAGCTCTCAAAACTTGTTGCTCCTGTAAAAACAAGAAAAACCCTGATTAGGGACTGTTTGTGTAGGAGACAGTTAAGCGTACCTGATTTTTGTGCAGTGTTGAGTCTCTGCTAATCGCGTGATATTCAGAAGACTTCTAGCACAAAGATCTTGGAATTTTGAATTGTGAAAGATTGATTTGATTGATGGTACAAAACACTGAGAATTGTACTGCCAGCAGTTTGGCTGTCGACTGACTGTTCAGGTATTGACGTAGCAGTTAGAGTGAAAAATCAACAGTCAAAGTTAATTTTCTTTTTTGTTGTTTTTTGTTTTTGTTTTATGTGAAAAATGAAAGTTTATTTACATGACTTGTTAGAAAAACACAGACATAATAAATAACTAATATTTACTGTTACCAGTACAGTCTGAGTTTTCCTGATTTTGCGCCTGCAAAAAGATTTAACTCTGTACCAATTATGTCAGTACTATTTATCTGTAAATAAATAAATAGCATGTGTGAAGTAATAAACAGTTTTTGGTGTTTGCGTAAGAATAAATTCAACTGCAAGCCAAATTACTGTATAAGAAAAATTCTAAAAACTAAGTATTTCATATGTCAGGATATTTGTTGAAATAAAAATCCATGATTATATGAGACCCTTAATTTTCAGATTGGAGTTTTCCTGAAAAATATGTGGGCAAATTTTGGGGTATAACAGTTGCCCCTATTCAATCTTCTTAAACCTGAAGAGATTGTCTGAAATCTGAAGGTAGAAGATGATTGAATATTTAGATGCCCTGAAAATTTGTACTTACCTTGATCAGAAGAGATGTTGGAAGTTGCATTTGAATGTCGTCTGCGAAGTGTTGTTGGCAGATTGAAACATTACCTGAGATGGGCTTTCAGATGCCACCTGGTAAATGGGTTGAGGGTTTGTTCATCAGAATGAATCCATTGATTATATCTTGATGAAGGATTTGAAAGTCTTTGTGTTGACTGTTTCGGAACCGTCCAAGGTTACCGCTTTAAGTCTTGGAAGATAATCGTTACGGAACTTGTCCAAAGTTTTTTAGATTTTGGAATTTGATCATTGTGGAACCGTCTGAGGTATCGCTTTAGATCTGCAACGTTAGATCGTTTTGGAACCGTCTGAGGTATTGCTTTAGATCTGCAACGTTAGATCGTTTTGGAACCGTTTGAGGTATCGCTTTAGATCTGTGATGCTAGATCGTTTTGGAACCGTCTGAGGTATCGCTTTAGATCTGTGATGCTAGATCGTTCTGGAACCGTCTGAGGTATCGCTTTAGATCTGTGATGCTAGATCGTTCTGGAACCGTCTGAGGTATCAACTTTGATCTGTGATGCTTGTTTTTGAGTTGGTAAGTAATCAGAATGAATCTTCGGCTTGATTATATCTGAGAGAACCGTTCATGGAATTCAGGTGAACACGGCATGTGATTGAGAACATCTTTGTTGAAGATATTTGCCTACCTGAAAAATCAAGTTAGTGATATGCAATGTTTATGATGCATGTAAATGTGAGATATTCCTGGAGAAATATGCATGTTATGCTGTGTATGAATATGCGCATGATGCATGATGTATGATGTATGATGTATGAATATGTGAATGTATGAATGTATGAATGTGATGTCAAGCTTCTAATTGGAAAAATAAATTCCCACTAGTCAGCTGGACATGAATGTATTGTGATCGTTGATGATCTTTTGTCTTGCTTGAGTACCCTCGTCTGGGGAAATTCTTTGAGAACCCGGGTATCCCGTTGAAGGATCTTTGACTACTGCTTGGGGAATCAAAGGTAACTGGAAGTTCTGATGCCCTTTCAAATGGGAATGAGGAAGATGCATAATCCTCCGATGCACTATCTGACCAAGTCCGGGTGCGGGGATCACACCTTCTGAAGATAGTAATCTGGAACAACCCTGCTGGGGAATAAGACTTCTTTTGAAGAGAAAATCTTTTTGAGGAATTTGCTGAGAAATGCGTTTCTCTTGGTGATTTCCTTCTGATGGAATGATGTCCAGATGATCGGGACATTTTCTGAATGCCATTCCTGTTTTTCCTGGTAAACATCAATCATATTCAAATGCATATGTTCATTCAAAATTATCATTGGGACGCTTACGTATTTAAAACAGAAAAAGTGAAAAGAGTGATTTTTGAAAGAGCTGCATTGAAAAGAGCCATGATAGGCGGGTTAGCACAGGGAGACAACAATCCTAGAAGTAGGAAACTGTCAGAAAGTTTTGAAAAATATTTATGAAGATAAATAGCTACGTGAAAATGATCCAGTCAAGTTTCAACTCTGCTATTGCCAATCTGTCTTCGAGCATCTCATCCCTTACTTGTTGGAAGAAAGTGATTAGACTGATCGGTGTCTTTGAGGTGTTGAATCTTGATGGTGAGTAGGCAGCTGAACGGAACACAGTTGTATGCTTCATTCCCTAACTTTTGCCTAGGCCGCCCTTTCAGGTTTTCAGCCTACCGGGATAGTATTTGTTTAGTCTCTAATTTTTGCCTGGACCGCCCTTTCGGGTTTTCAATCCACCGAGACGCTCATTTTTTGCCTAAGTTGCCCTTTCAGGTTTTCAACTTAGCGAGCTGTTTTTTTTTTTTTAAGAGAAGTATTTTTTGACTATGTCAGCATTCACAGGGTGTGGGAAATCCTCACCATCCATGGTGGTAAGCAACATGGCGCCGCCGGAGAATATTTTCTTGATTATGAATGGTCCCTCGTAGGTGGGAGTCCATTTGCCTCTGGGATCACCTTGTGGTAAGATGATGCGTTTGACAACCAAGCCACCAGTTTGGTATGCTTGACTTTTGACTTTTTTGTTGAAGGCTTTGATCATACGCTTTTGGTATAGCTGACCATGACAAATAGCTGCGAGCCTTTTCTCATCGATCAAGTTTATCTGGTCCAACCGTGTTTGAATCCAATCGTCTTCGTCTAGATTGGCTTCTTTCATAATCCTTAGGGAAGGAATCTGAATTTCAATTGGAAGAACTGCCTCCATACCATAGACTAAGGAGAATGGAGTTGCCCCTGTTGAAGTACGCGCAAATGCACGATAACCATGAAGAGCAAAAGGCAACATCTCATGCCAGTCTTTGTAGGTTACTGTCATTTTTTGTATGATTTTCTTGATGTTCTTGTTGGCAGCTTCCACCGCGCCGTTCATCTTTGGTCGATATGGAGAAGAATTATGATGTTTGATCTTGAACTGTGTGCAAAGTTCAGTAATCATTCTGTTGTTTAGATTTGTGCCATTGTCCGTGATAATCCGTTCAGGGATGCCATACCGACAAATGAGATTGTATTTGATGAACCGGGCTACCACATTTTTGGTGACAGAAGCAAATGAAGCTGCTTCTACCCACTTTGTGAAGTAGTCAATAGCGACCAGGATAAAGCGATGTCCGTTGGAGGCAGTAGGTTTGATTTCTCCAATCATATCAATACCCCACATTGCAAAAGGCCAAGGAGCCGTCAGGACGCTTAATGGAACTGGAGGTACATGTACTTTGTCAGCATATATCTGGCACTTGTGACATGTTCGGGAGTGATGATGGCAGTCTGTTTCCATGGTAGACCAGTAATAACCTGCTCTGAGGATCTTTTTAGCCATTGTATGTCCACTGGAATGAGTACCAAAGGCACCATTGTGTATTTCTTCCATGATCTGTTCTGCTTCCTTCTTGTTTACACAGCGAAGTAAAGTCGAGTCATGATTGCGTTTGTATAGGGTTCCATTGCTTAGAAAGAATTTGGCAGCAAATCTTCTTAGAAACTTTATGTCATTAATG